>NW_024429266.1:119012428-119522404 GCF_017639785.1 Mesocricetus auratus
TCAGTGCTGGGAACAAAAGGAGTGGAGGGGGGAAAGCGCAAATGTATTTTTACATATTGTAGGCATATGGCCACAAGACCAGCAGAAATATATTTAATTACCAATTGCACACATTAAGGGGAAAAACATTGGGGAGGGGGAAGAGATACTGTAAGCACAGCGATATTATTCCCCTTTAACTTTTCACCCCAGTCTTTCTCTTTCTTCATGTAATTGAAGATAAAAGGGAGTGTGGTTTAGAATTACAAAGGGTTATCTGTTGGAATCCCATCCAAGGTAATGGTGGCTTTGGCCCGACTTCCTCAACAGTGGTAGCATTATCTAAGGAAATGTAAAAGTATCCCTTTACTAATTTTACTTAATGAAATAATTTTACAGTGATTTTTGGCAGGCAAGGGAACCAAATTAGAAATAGACCATTTAGATGCTCTTGCTGTGTGTTAAAATGCTATTTCTGATGTGACTGGCACATTAGTTTAGGCCTTGACAATAAACAAATAGCATTTCAAATTTTACATTCTTCTCTTTTGTTATGAAATCAGAACGGTTGACCTTGTTATTGTCAGGTACTGTGCTGGCCAATGGAGTCCCTCAGATGAATCCGAGAGAGCTCCTACACAGAGGGGGCACAAGCTCTCTCATCCAAACAAGTATACATGTGTAGAATTATAATTGTGTAGTATCAAACTATTGCCTATTCTAAAAGTATAATTAGTTAAGGTCAAAATTATAATTCACATAATTCATTTCATAGGACATCACGATACACTGCTTCAGAGGTCCAGAAATGTGGGGATCAGTCACACCCAAGTTCTGGGGAGCATAGATGAGGAGGGAGAATTGGGAGAAAACGCCGGGGAAAGAGGGAGCGCGATGAATGTTTAGGGGAGCAGAGGACTTGAGGTAGCCCATTTCCTGGAGAGCAAATGAAGAGCTTAGAGGTCAAATACTGCAGGAGACCTGGGTGCTCTTCAGAACAGGGCAGGGCCTGCCGGGCCATCAGGGGCAGAAAGAAGCCCAGGGAGTTCAAGAAAACCGATCTTAGGGTTCTTCCTGTCTTCCCTTTGGGGAGGGGGTCTCCAGTCCCCCTGCTCTGTGCTGCCACTGCAGGGGACCTGTGCCCTTGGGAGTGGAGCTGATGCGATTGTATCCAGCTGACCTCCCTTGGAGCCTGTCTCTGAACTCACATGAGGTCAGAAGCTTGTCAAAAGATGCTTTGCCTTATGTAACAAACATAGTCATAAAGAGTTTATTATTATTACTATTATTATTTGTAAACTTACTGTTTTTGGTAAATCAACCTACATAATAAAAACCCCAGGGGAGCTGACTATTTAAAGGAACCCTGTTGTGAGTCTACATAAAGTAAAGGCAGTTCCTTAACAATCTCCCCACCCCCACTTTTTAATGCTGGCTAGACCTGTGCCTTTTGAGGGAAGCATATGATAATGTAGTACTGAATACATGGGACTGTAAGCCCAGCTTAGAACTAGTATTGAGCATTGCAGGTGCTACTGGCCTGGGGATGAACAAGACTTTCCGGTCACTTCCATTTTCTACCATAGGATTGTCCTCCAGGCCTAAGCGGGAAATCTGGGTCCATTGCTCACTGTTTGGTTAACATTGAAGAAAGTTTGTTATGCAAAGAAAATGAATGCATCTCTGAGTTTCTGGCACAATATATATTACAAAGGGTTAGTTTGTCCCACTAGTTTCTCTTCTATTTACCTCTTAAAGGTCTTTTGGAGAAGAGACTGAAGTTTGGAGTGGTAGCCGTAGGATCCACAGCTGGTTTAGCTAGAAGACAGCATTTCATAGCCGGGGAACCCTCTCCTGCTACCATGTTTTCTCAGTGCACTAATGCCTATACTTTAGGATTTTTCTTGAGCCTCGAAGAAGTGACTTACTAGTGAGTTTGCAGAGTGGCCATTTGGGGAAGGTCTGTACATTCAAATATGGAAGCGTGGGGCCACCTCGTCCTGGTCCCTGATTGCACGCTTCACATGGACCAAACCCTGCTCCTGTGATTCTCCTTTTTGTCGTCTGAGCCCATTTCTGTAGCTTTGTGGCAGGTTTTCATCTGAGGAAAAGCACAGGAAAGAGGTCCCACAGTACGTCTCCAATCCTGTTTCATCAGTCATACGTAGGTCTGTTGGAAAGCTGTGTCTGAGTCAGCTTCCCAGAATGTCCTACTCCTCCAGTTGCCTATGGTTGGGGAGGGCAGGCTTAGACAGTTAGTCTTTGGTCCCTTGAATAACTATACAAAGCAAACGAAGCTGGTGCTCAGGACTTGCCTCGGATGCTGGAAGCTTTCTCAGTAAGGAGGTGTTGCAGTGGCACAAGCTTTACCAAGTGGAACCCCCTGGAAGTTGGTTAGACCACAGCTGCCACCCTCAGAAAGAACTGATACTGTCCTCACAGAATGAGTTATTTTTCATGAGAGTGGCATATGATACAAATCCCTCTCTGTCTCCTTTCCTGTCTTGCTGTATCATCTCTTGTTGCTCATGGCTAATTCATTCCTGGCTTCTCCACTATGTTGTAATGCAGTTGGGGGAGGGAAATCCTTACCAGAGTCTGAACCAAAGAGATAGCCACAGATTCTGTGATGGTTAACTTTTTGTCAAATTGATACAAGCTAGAGTCATTTGGGAAGAGGGATCCTCAATGGAGAAGAGTGTTTCATTGGATTAGACTGTGGGAATATCTTCAGGGGCATTTTCTTAATTAATGATCAGTATGTGGTCCCATCTCAGACAGGTTCTGGGTTGTATAAGAGAAGCAAGCTGAGCAAGTCACAGAGAACAGGCCTCTGCTTCAATGTCTGCTGTTAGTTCCTGCCCTGACATCCCCTTGTGATGGAATGTTCTATTAAATGAAATAATCCCCTTTCTCCCCAGTTTGGTTTTAGCCAGTGTTTTATTTTAACAACAGCAAATAACCAGATCAGATCCAGTGGGAGGATTGTATTGGAGAGATGACAGTCCAGCACTGAGGTGGGGTTAAGACCTGACTACTTGGCTAGGAAGAGAAATCCCAAGGATCAGGTCGTGTCCCAACAAACTAGTGCCCAGGCTCTGTTTTTCCCAGCCTGACATATGCTACCTGACAGGCAACCCTTTGATTGGATTGACATTCTAAGAACCACATGAGCAGCTCCTTCCTCCTCTCTTGCTAATCACTAACAGGATTAGTGGAAGTACAAACACAGAGGGATGAGATAGTTTTGCTCTTCAGCAGAAGCAAAGCGTTAGGGTAAGTTTGTTCTTCTTGGGAGTTTGATCTTAGAAAGGCCATCTTGTAAGGGAAAGGCTAAGGTCATTGCAGGAGGGATTCCATTTCTTGCTGAGTCAATTGTCAAAGACCACAAATGTTGGGATGGCCTTGAAATGCTGACATGCTTGTGGGGTAAGGGTCTGTTACCCATGTTTAATGCACTTCTGGAAATAGAGAGATGATGTCAGGAGAGCTCCAGGGTTCTGCATTCTCCATTCATTCATTCACTTGGGATTTTTCTAGGACTTGCTCAATAACAGGTACTATCCTACCTGTTGGAGAGACAGTGACATATGAAATAGAGCTTTCCTTGAGGTTTGCTGGGAGGAAGAAGTTTCTAAGACAGTAAGGATGACCACCTCTGGCAAGAGGTCTAAACAATACCGGTAGGATATAACAGGGACAGCTGACTTAGTGTAGATGGAAGGGGACATTTTGTAGAAAATTGTATCTGACATTGGATCATGTAATTGTCTACTTATATATTCACAAAGCAAACAGTTGTACATTATTTGGTGCTGTGTCTGTATTTCTAGGTCTGGGACTGAGTGATGAAGAAGTAACTGCTCACAGTCCATATTAAAATGATTCTAGCACATGAATGTAAAATGTTATGGATTTAACTGTCACAGTGATGTGTGATGGATGAATTCTGGGTTAATCAACTTACATGATTCTTTATGGTTTACAAAATGTTTTCACACATCATTACAGCCCATGTCTCCGTGTGGCAGCTTTTGGGATGTTACAGGTATAACTCAACATTCAGATTCGATGTGATGTTTCTGGTACCGGGTGCTGACAGACCATGGAAGTATTGTTTGTGCTTACATTTTTCCATTAGTGATGCCATGCTTGAGAGCCTGTTTCAGAAATTAGCAACAAAGTCGGCTAGCAAATGCCACTGGAGACCTTAACATACCTCCATGTGCTTAAGGGTTGAACACTGCACTTAGTGATACTTGGTTTAATGAACATGGTAATTTTCTTCACATCCCACGAAACACTGCAGGACTTTTGGCGAAATGTGAGATCCTTGTGTGAGGCACAGCTAAGAAACATTAAGGCTGTTGAGTGACAGCCATTTGTTCCTCTCTCAAGTCTCATGGTCACTCGAGCTGTCGGGCCTTCTTGCCTCCATCCCCAGCATGCCTGCTGGGCACGATGGATGCAGACTCTGTCTCTCTTGCAGGAAACATGCATGTAATGGACACTGCTCGGGTTTTGGTGATTCAGAGTGCTCTTAAACTGTTCCCTCACCCACCCACTGATTCAAGAAAGCTTAATGTAGAGTTTATAAGAAAGGATAAGTACATACATACATAAATGGGCAACCTGTAAATAGAATGATCCTGCATCCAGTATCACACAGAACGTTCTTGGTTTCAGTCTTGAACGTCTCAAGTTCTGGGAGCCACCCTCCAATCTAACACCTGGGCAAAGAGGACCAAGAGTGACCACCATAAGTATAGAAACTTGTCTATATCCAGATCTTGACAACGAACATCTCTATCACTAAAAAAACACAACAGAATAATCAGAGGAGTAGTATTTGATATCTTCATTTGGGGTCCTCTGGAAACCAGCCTTGGGAGGTGACCCCAGATAGCAGTAGCAAGGGAGAAAGGAAATAAGACAGGAAAGCAGGTTGATACTGTAAGCATCTGGACCAGGAAAGTATGGAATGGGGTGGCTGGTGCATGCCTCTCAACCATGCCTTCTGTGCTCTGGTGGGGCTGGAGTTAATTTGGTTTGTTGAACATATGAACAGAATTGACCTCATCTATCAGGAAAGCTTCCAACAGAAAGACATAGGGAATGAAAGCAGAACAGTGCCTTTGTGGCATTACCTACTGAACCATCTGAGGCATAAGCCAAGTGGTGTCGGGAAGCACTGTTGGCACTGTGCAGTGTCCCTTACCTCCTCCTGTGCTGACCAGCTACCTCTCCCTTTGCTGACCAGCTAACCAACTCTCTATTGTGTGGAGCCATTATACTGACAGAAAGAATGTGTGTTTTGGATATGGCAAGGCCCAGGCTATAGGATGTCTGAAGAGCAGGATAGGTTGACATTTTGGAATCATTATCCATATATGGATATATACATGAGCCTTTCCCCATCCATGCTGGGATTTTGGTTAGCTTGTCTCATAAAGGTCATGGGCTCGTAGAGTCACAGGTATATGTGGTGCATGCATGATGGCACTGTCAAATTCAGAAAATGTTTCACTACTGACATCTACTTCCTCTGGCCCTTGCAATATGCCGTTCTTCTCGATAAAGTTGGTTTCTTAAGTTAATGAAAATTGCAAAACATGATATTCTTATGTGTAGAGTAGGGTGCTGTGTTAGCTCTGCAGCCGGGCATCCAGACCAGATGTCTGGGTTAGTGTCCAGGCCGTGCCCTACTGTCTAGTCTGATCATTGATTTTCCAGTGACCTGCAAATACCTCTGCCATATGGGAGTGCTTGGGTCATTTTGCAGGAGGAAGGTTCAGTCAATCCCAGTGTTCAAGTCGCTTAGCAAAGCCAGGGATAAGCTGAATCCATAGTAATCAGAGCTTAATGGCCAGGGGCAGAGATGACATAGTGTGATGTCAGAGGGGGTGGGGCAGTTGCAGTTGCAGCTACAGAGCTGTGTCCCCTATGGTAGGCCTTGAATGTGATCAGGGTTTGCTTGCCAGAGATGAAAGGGACTGAGGAGCAAGCTCAAAAATCTATCCACTGTTTTGAGTCTATATATGAGGCACTCTTCAGTTCAGTCTCACAAGAAATCTTGCAGGTTAGAGGAATGTGGATGTTGGTCTCTTACAACTGGAGAAAGTCTAGTTCAACACAGACACGTCTTTTATACGGATGAAATCACTTCTCTCTGATTTAGACCAAGCAGTTTTAGCCCCATCAACGTTTATTGTTTCCTTGAATTCTATCCGTCTCATCAGCAGTGGTGTTTCAGTATAAAGCCCAATGACTTCAGTGTGCCTCTTGGAGTAGTACTTGGCGGGAGGTGGAATAGTGTAGATGTGATGTCAGCAAGACACTGTTTCAATGCTGGATCTGCCAGTAAGTGGAGATGTGCTCCTGCGTAAGTGGTTTCCTGTCCACGATGTGTCAAGGTGGGTTGTTTTTAGTTCGTTAACAATAATTCTATTTTTGTTTTCATAAAATAGTATATATGCAATTTTTTCTTGGTCCATCCCTGCACTCAAATACATTATATGAAAGATGGAAGCATGTCATTTTAAAGAAATTCAGTATAAAGGTAAGAGGAACACAAAAGGATAAAAGCCCCACACATGGTAAAGCGAGAGGAGTAAGGGAGGTGAGACTCTGGCAATTAAGAGGAATGGTACACCAGTCACACCCCACGTATCATGAAATGGGAAATCTGTTTCGTTTCTCTGGTTTACTTGTAATAGGAGTTGTTTTGTGTTTCCTGTTGTAAGACACATAAACAAACAGGAAACTGTAATATCCAGACACAGAGCCTCTGTATTCCATTCCTTTGATTCTTTTGCACTGCTTTACATTCAATGTATCTATCTATCTATCTATCTATCTATCTATCTATCTATCTATCTATCTATCATCTATCTATCTATCTATCTATCATCTATCTATCTATCTATCTATCTATCATCTATCTATCTATCTATCATCTATCTATCTATCATCTATCTATCTATCTATCTATCTATCATCTATCTATCTATCTATCTATCTATCTATCTATCTATCTATCATCTATCTATCTATCTATCATCTATCTATCTATCTATCTATCATCTATCTATCTACCTATCTACCTATCTATCTATCTATCTATCTATCCCTCTCTCCCTCCCTCCCTCCCTACTCAGTGTGTGTGTGTGTGTGTGTGTGTGTGTGTGTGTGTGTGTGTGTGTGTTACTGAGCGTGCTTGGAATTCAGAGGACAACTTGCAGGAGTTTGTTCTCTCCTTCTAACATGGAGGGTCCAGGTGCCATTACCTACTGAACCATCTCGCTGGTCCCTTCTTTTTTATACTGACTATAAGTGGAGCACTGAATGTAGACTTGTGGTAAGAGTTCTCGAATATATGGTGGACAACTCTTAGAAGTCTGTTTTCTAGAAAAATAAAGACAGGCATCTAGAGGAGCTACAGGGCTTGTTTGGCTTATGCTTTCTCTCTCTCTCTCTGTCTCTCTCTCTCTCTCTGTCTCTCTCTCTGTCTCTCTCTCTCTCATTCTTTGTGAATAGAGCTGCCTTGGTTTCTCTTGGTACCATGTCTGCTTCCTACCTGCTGTCTTTTCTCTATGGTGCAGCCAGAATGACATTTCTAAAATACTCCTCTTATTATACCACTTCCTAGCTTTCACATCGACTCTTCCCTCTTAGGTATGTCTTGCCTTTCCTTTTGCTTATTCTCCTTTGCCTGAAATGACCAACTCTATTTTCAGTCAAGTTGCCAAGTTATTATCACCTTTGCGAGTCGATCACATAGTATTACTTCTCAAAAGCCATCGTTGGCAGCTCCCTCCTGCCATGTCTGATGTCACGTTCTCTCCTTTTGTTCCCTGAACAGCGTGCCCAGAATTGTTTTGCTACTCACTAGGCACTTGTGCATCAGGAATGCCACTGGAGGACTTTATCAAGCTTTCTGTTTGCAGAGCCCTGCAACAAAAACAATTTTGAATCTTTGTATTACAGATGTTAAATAAAGAAATAAAATAGGAATGCATTTGGTTCCACAGTTATTAGCGTTATATTGTAAGAAGTACAAAATGAAAAAAGGATGAAAGTGAACAATTGTCTTTTTAAAATACCAATCGACTCTTGGAAATACAAGAAAATCTCCTAGACAAACCTGTTAAACTAACCAAAAAAATGAAACTCTAAAAAAAGAAGTATGTTGCAAATGATTACAAATCATGAGCAAACAGGGAAATTATGATAAAAACTTAGGAAAACAATTTAGGAAAAAACTGCATTAAAACATGTATGAATTAAATCAAGATTTAATAATCAACCCATAGAATATCCATATATTGGGAGATTTGCCGTGCCTCTGAATGACATCATTAGCTGTAGGTTGTATAAATAGAGCAATTAAATGCAACAGTATTGTAAATCCCAATTGTGAACTTGAAAAACTATTTTTGAAGTTTGCTGATAGATAAAATAGCAAAGATAAAAATAGAGATTAATTAGAGGAAAAAAGCAGTTCAGTTTTTTAAATGTATTAAAGTTATAATTCTTAAAATCATATTATATGGTCAGCCCTCTGCAACCAGGGGCACCACACCCACAGATTCAAACAACATGCTTCAAAAGCGTGAAAATTCTGTGTCTGTTCTGAACACACAAGACTCTTAAGTTTGGCAGTTACTGTAAGTTATCCAGAAGTGATTCAAAGAACCCAGCAGAGTGTGGTCAGGTCATTGTAACTAGGGTACTGATTTTACTTGTATGTCACAGGTCTGGGTATCCACAGGGGTCCTGGAATCCATCCCTGCACATAGCATATGTATTAATAGTCTACCAGATACCAGAAGGCATCCAGCTATCAGAAGGTGCTACTATCTAAAACTAGTGTAAAATAAAAGTGCAGTCACATATAAATACAAGAATGGTGAAGCTGCAGGAATTACCAAAAAAAAAAGCTTTAAAGTTTGTTTCCAATGTTTGCACTATGTTTAATTTCCAGGTTAATGAATTAAATGTAAAATGTGGAACTAAGAGAAAATATACTTAGGTTTTAAAACATGTTTTATTCTCTGAGAATATCATTGTATTTTGATCATATTCACCCTTTCCCCAACTCCATTCATCATTCTATCCCTGTTCAACCTTTTGTCCTTTCATCTTTTTTAATCTACCCAGTCTAACTAGTACTGGGTATATACTCTTGGGTGTGGCTACCCACTGGAGCATGTTCTATCTATCAGGGGTCACATGATTAAATAAACTCCCCTCACAACTATGCATTACTAGTTGAAGATGGTCACTGCCATGGAACATTGAAAAGAAAACAAGGTGAAGGACATTGGAGGTGTAGAGCTAGGAGGGTGAGTTAGGTGGATGATGATTTTTCACCGGAGTGGCCCAAGCCTCATGAAAAGACAGTGCTTAAGCATAGAGTATAGATGTCTTAACAATATAAATTTTAGAAACATATTATGAATAAAAGGAAAATCCAAATGATTTCATAATATTTTACCTTTTATATGATATACACTTAAAAACAAAGAGTTGGTGATGGTCTATGGAGATCTTATGCAATACAAGGAAATTCTGATCTGTGCATTTGTTCATTGAAGCAATGGGGTAATAAGGAACAAGAATTACCAATGTTTAAATGTAATCATTCTATACTTATGAATGCATAATTAAAATGTCATTAGAAGTGTTAATGAGATTATTCAAAATTATTTATTTGCAATTTCAAAATTTGGGTCTAATACACATTTTCCATAATGGGGACAAACTAGAAATTATTATGGTACATCCAGTCAATGCAATTTAAAAAATATCTAATGATTTGAAAGAATACTTGTGGATAGAAAATGTCCTAAAAGAAATATGTTAATGCTAACTATAGGTATAAACCTCTGGAAACAGAATTATGTTTGCTTAAAAATAATTTCCCTTAGATATTCATGCATGATACTTTATAAAATTATTTGTAATAGTACTAAAATATGATTGTTAAAAATGAAAATGGTAGAAAAGTTACAAGGCAGTATAATTGTTTTGCTTTTATTAAAGTTTTATCGGATTGTATTCTTTTAGATTCACCATCACCCCTCCTTGGCTCCTGTATTTCTTCCTGGGCATTCGTCTCTGCTTCTTGCTCCTCTTCCTTCTGCTTTGCTTCTGATGGGCACAAGTCAAAGGGGACTCACATGTTTCACTCACTGTCTGATTGCAGTCAACAAAAGCATTTATAACACCAGCCTTTCCCTCATCCTCTGCAGCTCAGAAGAATCTTTCTATTACTATTAATTACTTGAATTCCTTTTCTGTGAATTGGTTTTACATGACCCTTGTCCAATTTTTTGGTTGGCTATCTATCTATCTATTTATCTATCTATCTATCATCTCTCTATTGACCTACCAACCATCATGTTTGTATGTATGTATGTATGTATGTATGTATGTGTATATTTCTGCTGTCTGTTACCTTGACAAAATAGCTGAGGTAATGAACTTGAAAAAAGGAAAATGATCGTTTTGACTCAGGTTTCAAAGATATTGGTCACTTGGACAGGCTTTGTGTCTGTCATAACTCTGTAGATCATGATGTCAGCTACAGGATACCAGTTCAAGCTATTGCATTGTGAAGCAAAGAGAGAAAGAGGAAGGAATTGGGGTCTCAGTGTCCTTTGTAAGGTTCTCCAATGATCTAACTTCCGTTCACTAGGCTCCTACTCCCAAAGGCATCATAGGCTGATGACAAAGCCTTTAACTCATGAACTTAGAGACATTTCAGACCCAGATGGCATTCCCCACCCATCCATCTGTCTGTCCACCTCTCCAATTTTCCAAATTGGAAGCATTCTTTCCTGCCCTGTTGAGCATCTTCTTTCGGCCCATCCCCTTCCTGTACTTTCTACAATATCTACGGAGAAAACTGAGTTTTGATCCATCATTTTGTTTTGTTTAATTGGTCTACCATGTTGGTCCATCGCTTTACACTTCAATCTCCGAGTTTTCATGTCCATCGTTTTGCTCCCTCCTCCTTTATCATTCTCTATGGCATCTCTCCATCAATGGCAATATAAACTAAATAGTTTCTTTTACTTCTTTAAGCAAAGATTTCTACCAGTTTCTCTCTGTTGTTCTTTCCCTCCCAAGTCTTCCAGAAGGTCCCCTTTCCTGTAATTCTTTTCCTTTTGGGGTTGCTCCATCCTTAGATGGAAGCAGGTGGGAGGGTGCTTAGCCCCTCTGCTCTGACCACTGACAGAGTGGCTGACTCTCTTGGCTGGAGACACAGATGGCGGGTAGGTTGGTGAGCCCGGCAGCTCACACATTTCCTGTCTACTTCTGCTCTCTCAGACAGAAATGGGATCCACTCCTACGTCCACTGCCGGCTTGCTAGCATATGGAACAGATGGACTGCATGGAAAACTCTAGCCCTGGTTTTTACTGCTTCTATTTCCATCTTCTCCCTGGCCCATAGTTCTTTATTTATGGAGACTACTACACTGGTAGCCCACAGCCTAAGTCTTGCCCAGGTGTTTTCTGAAGAGTTATCCTCTCTAGAAGTAGATAAGGATGGTGGCCCATGAGATGAGAAATCACTGTTTGATGTCTTAAAAAATACCAGATCTCAGTGAATGACAAGTTTCTGCCTTTCTGGCTGATGATAGTAGCATCCACACATTCCTCAAGGGAGCATCAAGTGGTAAGGAAGATGCAGAAGTTCTTCTATCTTGATGAATAGTTTAGAGTTTTCTTTCCTCCTGTACAACAGTGCACAAGGGTCCTCTCCTATGGTATGAAACCTTGTGCCAAAGGGTCAAATTCTCACTTTGTTAATGCTGTTCATTTCTGTACAAGTTCAGAGCTGTTTTAATGCAGCCACAAGGAAGGCACCACTTAAAGCCAATTCCTGGTTTAAGTGACCTTATTATACCTCTTATCTTGGAATATCAGTGATCTCTATGTAGAAATTTTTGAGGAATGCTAATTAGCCAGGCCAAGACAGTCAGTAAGGAAGCATAGCCTTAGTCCAGTAGAAAATATTTAAGCAACTAACTTTGTATGAATATGATTTTTCTAAGAGATTTTGAAATTTATTATTACTATTAATTATCACTGTCATCCTAAATTAAGGTCTCACTATTTAGCCCTGGCTTACTTGGAATTTGCTATGTGAACCAGTCTGGCTTTGAACTCACAAAGATTTGCCTTCCTCTGCCTCAGGAATGCTGGGGAAATGTATTCTTAATTCCTGCTTCTACAGTCTAAAAAGTTTACTAAATATTTGAATTTTAGAAAAAGAATGGATCTTTCTGTATCTGTCTTGTAGATAAAAGTATAAAAATGAATAAAATATCCTGGATAAATGTTTGGGTCTAGAGTGAGAGTAAAAAGCAAACATGATACAACTGAAACATTTAAAACAGAGTGAGTGCGTGGTGTGGTACACTGCATGGATAATCTTTGTGTTACCATAGCAGTAAGAGCATACAATTTTTACCATTTAATAGGTAAAACTTAAAGGTGTATGTAACACTGCCAGGGAAAATGGTGCATGCTCACCTGAGTTTGGATTTCAGACAGATCATGGATATAATTTTTAGTATGAGTGTGTCATGCCCCAATATTCAGGAGGCATTTGAACACTTGTAGTGATGCCTTGAAGCTAAAACAGAGGAGAGGATGAGAAGTCTAGGTGTCAGAATTTTGGAGACATTTGTTAGGGTTCAGTGTTGCTGCCACTATTTCCCTGTGGGAAGAAGGAAGTCTATGTCTTTGTAACAGAGCAATCTGAGATGAGCCTGAAGGACTTGACACTTGGCCAGAAGGAGCTGCTGTGTGGTATTCCAAGATCACCAAAATTGGAAGACTGGACAGAACTACATGCCTAGCTGTAGACAGAGAAGATGAGTGTGCCCTGAGAGCTGGGTCTCCACAACAGTCAGGATGGGGACCACACTTCTTTTGGATCAGATGTGGTTCTAAGGAAGGCACCTAGCTTCTAGATGCTATTCAAAACAACTCCACTGAGGAGGGCTTTCTTCCATCAATAGATGACACTGGCCAAAAAGAGACCACCCCCAATTACAGATGTGGACGGTTGCTATGGGTGACCATAAAGGAGAGAAGACTACAGAAAGTAGGTAGGAGAAGTTTCTGTGAGAACTGTTCAGGTGGCCCAGAGAAAGGACCAGACAATGTCCAGGGAGCCTCTATATCGATCTCCCAGTCCCTCTCTGGGCCCTTCATTCCTCATCACATACTTGAGCGGGTGATAGGTAGGAATTTTTTGTACTGGTATTGACCATTAGACAGGCACTATTCTGGCTTTGGTGATGTGTCAAAGGATCAGGGGATACAGACACGTGTTCTTCAAGAGTGTCTCACTAGAATACATCACAGATGGTGTACCAAGTTTGGTGAACACATAGTTAATTAGTCCTATGCTGTACATTTAGGTACAATCAGAAGTCAGGGGTGGCAGTGTACTGGTATTAACTAGACAGTTCAGTGTTGATTTGAGAGCCCCAGGCTCCTAGGGAAAAAGCTGCATTGTCTTATGGGGTATGACAAGTGGGGTTATGCTGAGTTCATTTAGAATCTCAAGGAATAAATATATGCATATTATGAATGGGATAATCATTTGGGACATATGCTATGCCTTTCAACAGGCCAGAAGACAGTAAAGTAATAGGACTAGAGAAAGTCCTTTAGATACAACCGTCACATGTAGATTAATATCAGGCTCTTCAATTCCATTCCATTGGTCTACCTGTCTGTTTTTGTGCCAAGTTGTTTTCATTACTATAGCTTTATAGAGGAGCTTGAAGTCAGGGAAGGTGATACCTCCAGATGTTCCTTTATTGTACAGGGTTGTATTGACCATCCTGGGGTTTTTTGTTTTTCCATATAAAGTTGAGTGTTGTTCTTTCAAGGTCTGTAAAGAATTGTGCTAGGATTTTGATGGGAATTACATGGAATCTGTAGATTGCTTTTGTAGGATTGGCATTTTTTACTATGTTGATCCTACCTATCCAAGAGCATAGGGGATCTTCCCATTTTCTGGTATCTTTTTTAATTTCTTTCTTTAAAGACTCAAAATTCTTGTCATATATATATTTCACTTGTTTGGTTAGAGTTACCCCAAGGTATTTTATGTTCTTTGTGGCTATTGTGAATGGTGATGTCTCCCTGATTTCTTTCTCAGCCCATTTGTCATCTGTGTATAGTAGGGCTACTGTCACCTGTATTAGTTACTGTTCTTGTTACAACCAAACACCTGACAAAAAGCATCTGCCATCTGGGCGTTGGTGGCGCACACCTTTAATCCCAGCACTTGGGAGGCAGAGGCAGGCGATCTCTGTGAGTTCGAGGCCAGCCTGGTCTACAAGAGCTAGTTCCAAGACAGCCTCCAAAGCCACAGAGAAACCCTGTCTCGAAAAACCAAAAAAAAAAAAAGCATCTTCCAGAATGGGGGATTTATTTTGGTTCATGGTTCAGAGGAATACAGTCAGTCTTGGCTTGGAAGGCATGGAGGCAGGAATGGCTTGGTCTGTGACCCCAGTCTGGTGGTAGACAAAGAAGAATGCCAGTGTTTAGCTAGATTTGCCCCTGTTCCCCTTTTCTTCTCCATTTGACAATCAAAATTCATCATCACAGAAAGAAATGGGGGGAAAACCTTCCCGAGGAAGATATTATTGTCAGTCTTTTATTCCCTATGTCCTTGGTTTATGGCTGTGGTAGTGTTAAGACAGGAAAGTGTGGTGGCTCAGTCCTGGAAGCCAGCACTAGGGAAGAAGAAGCAGAAGGAAGGAGAGGAGGAGGGGAGGAGGATGATAAGTAGTAGTAGGAGGAGGAGGAGGAGGGGCAGGGAAAGGGAGGGAGAAAAGGAGAGGGGAAGGAGAACTTCAACTTCTAGGCCAGCTTGGGTTATAGGGGATAGGGTAGGGGTGGTGACTGATTTTAGGTTCTTTTTCTGAAACAAACAACAAATACAGGGGAGAGGCAACAGTACCCTAGAGAGGTGGAGAGCATCACTGAAAGGAATAACCTTCGTAATGATAAGGTGTGAGTGAGAGGCTGAGAGAAACACACTTTGAAATATGCATTGAACTGAGAGAGAACATGAAGGTAAATGTGGCAGAGGAGCCGAGGGGGAATGGAGAATGATTTTGATGAGAATTCATTATACAAATGAATATTAAATAAGATATCTAAAAATGAATAGGCATTTAAATATATAAAATGTATTCACAAAGAAAGGGATACAGTTTAATTTGAACCTTCAATTATAGCCTTTCAATTTTAGTTTGTTAAAAATAGTGTTTGCCTGACTATAGTTAGGCACTATCCAAGGCCATGGTTTCATTTATCAAATGTCACATTCACAGTAACACACTCTGTTAAAGAGATGTGATGATCACAAGGGAAAAGTATAAGTAAAATATGGTATAGGTAGACCGAGCAGCAAACAAATGAGATGCTGTCATGTGAATTGATTTCACTTTCAGCTCTGATATTTATGAGGTAGACTAACAATGGAAAAAAAGAATAATTGCATATGATCATGAATGTAATTGAACACATCCACAAAACTCCTTTATAACACACAGTGTTTAAATATTCTGACTATAGAGGTAAAGTTTAAATGATAAAAATACTACATCTAGATCAATTAAGAAGGCTACCAGGGTAGGAATAACACTGGACAGCCACTAATACAGTTCCAAGGTCAAGGTCACGGGGAGGATGTGCTGCTAACCTCTCTCACCCAGAGAGACGCACTGTCATGAAACTCAACTCTCTTGCAGCCTGCCTCCGTATGGACGCGTCTGGATGCAGGCATGGCCTTGGATGATCCCACGTATATTGGTTCCATGAAGCACTGTGAAGATTTTTTGGGTTTCCAGTTAGCTTTGTGGGTCACAGGTGGGTTTCTGCACCCATCTGAAAAGCTACAAGATTGTCCTAGTCAGCAGGTGAAGGTAGAAAGGCATCTCGGGGAAGCTTAGGCTCTTCCTCTGAAGGTTCAGTAATTCAGTATAGAGAAAAAACTGACAACAAGCAGTTTGTCAGGAGGGAAGGCTTCCAGATTGATTGAGTTGTATATGTGCACAAAGCCAGATGATACAGTCTGCAGACCCACATCACTCAGGGAAGACCTCTATGGGGGCAAAAGCATAGACAATGTTATAAGGGTGGCGAATGAGTATTAGGGTGAAAACGGAAACAAGCCCAAGGGACCAACACTAACTTCAAAGCTCCCTGAGCTCCTGGGTGACACTAAATTTTCAATGTCTTCCTCTGTGATTTGACTTTAGTATTTCTTAGGAGAAGGCCTTTCCAAAAGCCTGAAAACATTGCATTTTTTGGAGGCTGATCTAGGGAAATAAAGGGACTTCAGAGAGTCTTTCTTGTATGTATGTCAGAGGAGAAAACACGATCTAGAGACAAGAAGGCAGAAGGAGGGCAGAGGGGCCTCAATTCTGAGTCTTCTCCAGCTTGGCATGTCAAAGCCCCACCCTTTAGAGAACTGTTTTCTAGATTTACAGTAACTGTTGTAGGTGACAAAGGATTGTCAGTGTCTTCTAGAACCCTCAGATCTTCTCAGCAGACATTGTTAGGATATCAGGAAAATCGGTGGTTATCATAGAGCCACAGAGAACTATCAGAACTTAGTCCACTCCTCTAATGACCACCACATCCCTGGGCTCACTCTGTGATTCCTGGAGACTCTTCAGATGTCTGTGCAAACTTAGCCTATCACCAGTAACCTGTCCCAAGCTCCCAGTGGGGAGAAGTCCTTCTTCTTGGCAGCTAATTAGATATCTCCTTCTGGGAAGCCTTGGTTCTTTATCCTGTCCTCTCAATTCACTGCTGGTGGTGATGGTTAACTATAGAAGAAAGCTTTCTTCCCTTTTGGAGTTAAACTGTAGGAAAATTATGTTAATTTTCCCATAAGTCAATCTGATGCTAGCTTCCTGGCCTCCTGTGCTTGAACTTGGTCTTCACACTGTCTAATACTACCTGTGATACCTAAGCAGATATGAGAACTTCCTTCCACTCCTGGAAAGACAGCTTGCTGGCATTCAAATGTTGTGTTGTTTGCAATATCTCTATCTATCTATCTATCTATCTATCTATCTATCTATCTATCTATCTATCTATCATACATTACATTTAAAATTGCTTTAAAAACTCAGACAGTAAAGATAACAATTTGGTTATTTCAGTATGGAATTTTTGAGGAATTATTGACAGTAAATGTGTATGTATTAAATGTATTCAAGTGATGTTGAAACACAAAGCACCTGGTGAAACAATTAGACATACTAATTACTAGATCAGTCACCTCACACAGTTACTTATATGGTGTGTGTGTGTGTGTGTGTGTGTGTGTGTGTGTGTGTGTGTGTGTAGAACACTTAGAATTTATCTGGCCAGTTTCATTGTTATTGACTATGGTCATCATGTTGTCCATGCTTATCCCGAATGTTCCTTCTGATAGTTGAAGACTTGGTTCCTTTGGCCATCACCTTTCAATTTCCCCCAGTTCTCGATTCCTGGCAATACTCTGGCACTCTTTTTTTCCACCTATGTGTGAGATTTGTTTTTCTTTTCTTTTTTGGGGGGGGTTTACGAGACAGGGTTTCTCTGTATTGTTTTGGAGGCTATCGGTCCAGCCCAGCCTCGAACTCACAGAGATCTGCCTGCCTCTGCCTCCCGAGTGCTGGGATTAAAGGCGTGTGCCACCACCGCCCAGCTGATATTTGTTTTTCTTGTCATGGTTTATTTCACTTTACATGCCCTCTGAGTTTATGCCCACTTCTTCAAGTAACAAGATGTCTTTCTTTTTTAAGGCTGAGTAATGCTTTGCTGCATAAAAAGGTTCTGGATTTTCTTCCTCTATCTGTTCATCCACTAATAACCACTTAGGTTGATTTCATAGCTTAGCTTCTGTAAGTGATGCTGTAATGAGTGTACAGACCTTTATGTGTAATAATTCATTTCCTTTGACTGCACACCCAGAAATTGGGTTGTTGGATCATATGGTAGTTCTATCTTTAAGTTTTGAAGAACCCCATACTGTTTTCCATAATGGTTGTACTGATTTAGATCTCATCAACAATGTGAGAAGAAAATTCCAAGATGTCCTAAATTTAGTGGCAGCCCATAGGAAGAAAGAAAAGTTCATACTAAGTCAAAGCTTCAAGCTCCATCAACATAGTATATTGTATAGGAGACATTCACCTTGCTCTCTCTGCCTCTGTCTGTCTCTCTCCTCACTTCTGATGTGTATGTCACACTAGTTGATCTGGAGCTTGCTTGGTAGGTGGGCTGGTTATCAAGCTCTGGGGATCCTTTTGTCTGCCTTATGCCAGGATTATACTGAGCTGCTCTTGGCTTTTTACATGGGTCTCAGGATTGAACCCAGGTCTTTACACTTTTGTGGAGCACCTGAACCATCTCTTAGCCCCATAAGAGGATATTATTTAAATGACTAAACCAAGTTTAAAAGAAAGCAACAAAAGACAAACATTTCTGGTAGAAGGCCAGCTGTCTGAAAAAGAGCTTAGGAGCTCCTGGGTAACACACCCACCCTGTACCTGTCAACTTGCAAGTGTACATTGTTGACTGTCACACTTCAACAACACTCTGATAGCTCTCGCAAACTACTTCAAAACCACAACCCAAATGTTCCCTCATTTGACCAACTCAGTCTATGTGTAGTTGTGGAAAGGGGTTTAGATATATTCAAAATAGGCTACAAGCAACATGTTACTTGAGCCTTTTCTAAAATAAGGATTTATTTTCATAAAATAAGGAGAGCAAACTTGAAAGGATGATGTCCAAATAGCTTTACATGCATATTGTTTGACAGTAGGAGAAACCTGTTACAAAAAGAAAACTTTCGTACAAGAAATCCAGCCCATTCTGTGCAGAGTCTTCACAGTTGGCTTGACAAGTGCCATCGGTGTCTACTTTCCTGGTTATTTCCTCAGCTTCCTCATCTTCTCACTTCCCCCGCAAGCTTTGATATCACACAGCGAAGCTCTCTGTACTCACCCAGCCACTTCTGTCCTTCCCAACTGTATGGAACATATCCTTTTCACTGTGTCTGTGTCTCCCAGTGTTCTTGCCATCATTGACAAAACTTTAGAGAAGTCATTTGTGAAATTACATCATCCTGGACTTCAGTAGTCATGCCCTTCAACTCAGCTTCTGTGAGATGCTGCCTGGGAGACCTCAGTACAGCCCCTGATTCCTTTGATGTCGCAGCACTACCTTGCCAAACAGCAAAAAGCTCCTTTGACTTCTGCAGTTTGCTCTTTGGTTGGTTGGTCTACCATGCTGTCAGGTTCTTCATACCATAGGCTTCATTGTTGCACCTGGACTTGGCTTAATGGTTCTCCAAAAACATTACCCTGGGATGCAATCTTTGGAAGGCATTAGTCATTCACACTACACTTTCTTAGAATAAAATTCTCTTGGATGCTGGAGTCAATTGTCAATTATGTTATATTAGAGCATTGGATCCTATATTTGAGTCACTTTTCTTTCTTGAAATAGGTTGTCAAGGTTTGGTATATTATAGCAGTCTTATAACATAGCTACTGAAATGTATTCTTATTGCTGTTGCCTGAAACTGTTTATAATACATTGACATTATTTCTTCCTAAAGTATTTGGTAGAAGTTTACCAAGACTTCTTTGTTTATTTGGATACTTTTTAAATAAGAAAAGTGCTGGTTTTATGTATGCCATAAATATATATAACAAAATGTTTATACATATGCATATATATATAATTTTCAATTTCTTCTTGAGTCCACTTTAGTAAATTTTGTTTTACTAAAACATTTCTAGCAATTTTTAATTTCATTGAGACCTTCCAATTTATTGTCATTCAGTTGCCCATAATACTTTCTAATTATGTATTGAAGTTCACTGGATCTATGTCATTTCTTTCTATTTCTAGTTTGGTGATTTTTAACCCTTTCTTCATCTCTTTTTTTGTGATAAGCAACAACAATTTCATTAGATTTTGTTTTTTCATTTTCTTTCTGTCTCTCTTGTTTCATTGGCTCTCATTGCTGCTTTCCACTTTCTTCTTGAACCAGTTATTCTACAATTTCTTTGTTGTTGTTGTTGTTTTTGTTTTTTTGAGACAGGGTTTCTCTGTATTGTTTTGGAAGCTGTCCTGGAACTTGTTCTGTAGACCAGGGTGGCCTCGAACTCACAGAGATCCGCCTGCCTCTGCCTCCCAAGTGCTGGGATTAAAGGCATGCACCACCAACCCCCGGCAATTCTACAGTTCCTTGAGGTCAACAGTTGACTCATTTACTTTTAGGGATTAAAACAAAAAACTTTCCAAAATGTACATCTAATGCACTGAATTTTTCTGAATAGTGGCTGTTTCTGCATTCTCCAAGATTTGATGTTTCATTGTCATTACAGTCCAAAATATTTTTTCCATTGTGATTTATTCCTTGACCCTGGTTATGTGGATTAATATTCTTTAATTTTTATACATCAAGAGAAGTTTATAAATATATTTATTCCATTAATTAATAGTTTAATTGTGTTGTATGAAATCATAGGATGATATATTGTGGTGAACAATAAGTTAGTTACACAGAGTTTTTTATAAAAACAATTTGAAAATAATATATTTTCTATGTGCATGTGCTATTGATGTCACTTTGACAACTGGTTAAAATCCCCATGTCCTGTTTCCTTTGTCTATTTTTCTCTTCAGTCTTTCAAGAGTTATGCTAGGAAGCTCCATCTAAAAATCCATCCTCTTCATGCTATTGATCTTTTCCCCTCATAGACACCTGAGGTTTGTCTTATTTTATCTTTTTACACTTAGTTGTTAAAATATCTTGTAATCTGAAATTTCCTTCCTTATCTTTGGTATCTGGCCTTGAGTACAACTTAACCTGCTTCCAGTTCAGACATGCTTTTCAGCTCCCATTTGTGTTGTTAGTTATTATTTCATTTGTGCTATTTTTCATCTTTTTATCATCAAGCTTTTAATCCATTTATATTTTCAGCATGTTTCTCGTAAGCAACATATAGTCAGGTTTCATCTTTTTTATCTAATACTAAAATCTCTGGTTGAATGTTTAGTTATATAAATATCTAATTATTAATGCTCATAATATAAGGCTTTCTAATGGCATTTCTCTTCTGTTTTCTGTTCCTTGATTATAAAGTGACTGCTACTTTTCCTTTCCACTAGCTTGCTTATCTGCTCACGTTTTTGGAAATTATCCTAGAGATTGCCATACATTGCCCGTATTTGTTAATGATAAATGCGTTTTTATCAGTTGTCCGACAAGATGGGGACTTTCAAGGACACAGACACAACAGCTTCCCAGTTACAAACCTTTCTGATATTGTTTATTGTCATGCATTTTAAATCCATGCGTTGCTGTGTCTTAACTAAGCTGAACCACACACTTACTCTTTGTCTCCCCACAGTTTCCCTCTCTGACGTCACATCCTCTTTAACTAGGGAATTTTGACCAGCATTTTTTCTATCTGAAAATTCTGAGGACAGTCTCTTTTGAAAGGTTGATTTTTATTCTTTTTACTTGACCTCAATTTAAAAAATACCTTTTCTAACTAAAGAATTCTGGATAGGTAATTATCTTCATTTAATATTGTCTTCTATAACCCATGTTTCTTTGTAAAAGTCACATATCAATCTTTTCTCTTTTTTTTACTTTTTTCTTCAGTTTTTAAAATTTAGATTAGAAACAATCTTATTTTACATATCAATCCCAATTCCCTCTCTCTCCCATTCTCCCATGCCCCCCGCCAACTCCCCATCCCATCCCCTTTCTGCTCCCCAGGGATACATTCATTTTCTAAGACTGTTTTATAGATTTATCTTTTTTATGTTGAGTTTAACCATATTATTGCCATCATGATTTATCTTAGAATGACTTCTATTTGTACTGGCTAGCATTTATAATGATCTAAAACTTCATAAATCTCGGAAAAATTTCAACCGTTAGCTCTCTTTGAACATCAGCTATTTTCTCTCCTTTTCTATGATTCTAATCATATGTGTGCATGTGTAAGACAGCACAAGCTATGTCTCATAATCACGTTATAAAAGTTATGTTTCGTAACTAAGTACTGTGAACAGTTAAGCACCTTCAAATAATGAAATACAATGTAAAATGAAAGCAAACAAAAGCAAGAAATCCACACTTGGCTTCTGTCATTCTCCTCACCACCTCTGGGGCCTGCTGAAGATGGCCTTGGCTCCTGACTCTCAGCCCTTTCTCTTCATTTCCCCTGCTTCTTTCCATACCTCTTGAAAACTTGCAACTGACTAGAATCACCTGTTCTCTCCCTGCCTTTTAAGTCCTTTTCTATGGTGCCTCCTGTTGTCATTAACTGCTTTTTTCTAAATCCAGATCTTGTCGTTCTTAACAGAAGGTCTTATAGAACCCTAATCAAGCTGCTGACAATGGATTGCACTTTTCTATTTTTCTATGTAGCATAATGTATCATTGTATAAATATTCTAAAATTCATGCATACTTATGGATACTTACATTGCTTTCTGTATTTTTTACTGCAAAATAAAGAGCAGAGAGGAACTTTATATGTGTATTAATCCCCTAGCTACAAATACTTAAGATCTTGAAGTTCCTAGGATCAAATTGCTTGATTACATACGATGCGTGGAGCTGAATCTGTGACTCAGTGGACTGAGTGCCTTGCATTCAGGAAGCCATGAGATCAGGTGCCAGCACTACATAAACAGGATGTGGTTGCTTATATCTGTAATTGCAGCACTCTGGGGGTGGAGGCAGGAGAGTCAGAAGCTAAAGTCATCTCCATACATAGCAAATTTGAGGCCAGCCATTTTATACAGCCATTTGAGACTCTTGAAAAAAAAAGCAGCAATTAAAAAACCAAAGAGAATATGCACTTGCATTTGGATGTACGTTGCCATATTGTCTTCCTTGAAATGTTTACCAGTTTACATTCCAAATATTGCACATGAGCATGCCTATGCCCACAGCCTGACAACACAGTGTATTCTTTTCCTTTTGGTATTTGTCAATTTGGTTGCTAAAGTTTGCCTCTTATTATAGTTTCAATTAGTGTTACTGTTTTTGTGTGAGCGATTGAACACCTTTCTTATGATCCAAGTTCCCAGTTAGCACACTGCTTTAGGGATTCATTGCAGATAATCAACACTTCTCAGGGCATGCTGCAGTGAGTCAAGGTGAAATTTCTAGATAATCAACATTTCCCAGGGCATGCTGCAGTCAGTACAGGTGAACTTTTCTGCAAAAGAAGAGTTGTATCTTCCATTCCAACCTTTTGGTGCTTTTTTTAAACAGCCTTCAAGAAAATGAACAAATTTAGAAGGGTTTGCTGTGGTTAAAATATAACCATATATAGCTCAGTATTCATCATGTTAGCCAGTTGTTGGTGTGTTTCCTTACCCCCAGGGCATTCACAGCCTTGTGTAACCATTATCCGGATCCTTTCAATCACCTGACACTGTACCCAACTAAACACTCTCTCCCCTCTGCCCTCCCCCAGCTGGTATCCTCTATTCTCCTCCTGGTTGCTATGTCGCCTTCTGTTTTAGATTCTCATCAGAGGGATTATATCTGTCCTTTGAATGGATTACTTCACTAAGCATGTTTTCCAGGGGCATCCCTATTGTAGCTTGTATTAAAACTCAGGCATTTTAATGGATTAGAATTCTCATAGATATATGTAATATAGTATATATCTAATATGCATAACATATTATATCATTTACCCATTTTTTCTGTTGATAGCCATTTGGATTATTTCCATCTTTTGACTATTATTAACAACTTTATGAATATCTCTGTAAGTCTGTTTTGAGTCTTCATTTTCATCTCTTTGTATATGTATCTGGGATTGAGACTGGCTTTGTTAAATATCATTTATTTATTTATTTATTTATTTATTTATTTGATGTGTGTGTGTGTGTGTGTGTGTGTGTGTGTGTGTGTGTGTCCTTGTGGAGGTCAGAGGATGACTTGTGAGAGTTGGTTCTCTCCTTCCACCATGTGGGTTCCAGGAATTGAACTCAGGTATTTAGACTTGGTGGAGAGCATCTTTACTTGCTATGCCATTTCCCCTGACCAGAATTGTTAACCAGTTAAGAAAGTGCAAATGTTTTTCTCCCCAACAACTGTATCACGTTGCATTCCTACTAGCAATAATTAGGATTATAATTTCCCCACTTCCTTGTTAATAATTGTCCTTTACCTTTGTCCTCATTTGCTGTGTATCCTGTGATAGACACCATAGCCAAAGGAAGCCTGTGAAGGAAAAGGGTTTATTTGGCATACACCTTTTGATCAAAGTCTACTATTGAAGGAAATTGGGGCAGGAATTCAGGGCAGGAACCCGAGACAGGAACTGAAGCAGAGGCTATAGAGGAACACTGATTTCTGTCTGGCTTCCCAAGACTCACTCTGCCTGCTTTCTTATATAGCCCAGGACCACCTTCCCAGAGGTACAGCAGCACCTGTGGGCTTTGTCCGCCCCCATCAATCAGTAATGTCTCACAGATTTGCCTAGAGGCCAATCTGATTAGGCATCTTCTTAATTGATGTTCCTTCTTCCCAAAAGGTCTTAGCTTGTGTCAAGTTGACAAAAACTATGCAATAGAACCATAAGTACACAAACAAACCCCCCCAAAAAACTGTAGCTATACTTGCAAGCAGGAAGAGCTAGCTCATTGTATTTCGATTGGCATTTCTCTAACGATGAGAGACTTGAGGTGTCTTTTCATGTGGTTGTTGTAGGTTTGTATGTTTTCTTTTGAGTAAATGTTTACTAGTTCTTTCCTCATGTTCAACTCAGTTGTTATTTGCTGTTACTGTGTCCTCATGTACTCTATATATTAATCCCTTGTTAGATACTTGCTTTGTAAATTTTCTCTGATAAAGTACATTGTGATTTTACTTTGTTTTTGGTAGTTTCTTTGAATACAACTTAGTATCCTCTAATTTAGATGAAGTGAAAATTATTTACATTTTGTTTGACTCTACATTTGTGTCAAATCTGTGAAGTTGTTGTTAACATTTTCTTTTTACTGTTTCACAGTTTAAGCCACTTATTCTTGACCTTTGATTTGTTTTAAATGAATTTCTAAATTCTTAAGTTGTTTGTGGGCAGGCATATCATGATGCTCACTAGAGGCCTCTGTGGAATTGGTTCTCTCTTTCCACTTTTATGTGGACCCGGGAAACCAAACTCATGTCACTGGACTTGTGAAGCAAGCAGCTTTAGCCACAGAGCTATTTTACCAGCCCAACCCAAGGTAATCTAGAGATGTGGTGAATGAACATGCAGCTCTACATTTTGCATGTGGATATCCAGATTTTCTTTTCTCATGCAGTTGTAAATGTGTATTTTAGTTAGTAAATGATCTTGGCACTTTTGATGAAAATCAGTTGGCATATATGATGTTTACTTTTGGCTTCTATGTTCCAGTGAACAGAAGACATGGTATGAAACTTCTCCAAGTCTTCTTTCTAAGTGAGGCCCGAACACTTACCACCCATCAATCTACCAGCCTCACCTATTCTAGAGATGTTTTCCTAAGAGCTGACTAAGCAAGCAGATAGATAAGCTATTTAAGAACAAAGGGGGATTTACTGATTCACTGGCATTCGGTCCATGCAGAGTTAGGTAGACTGAGCACACACAATGTCACTACACTGTACTCCCTCTATCATTTTGCCAGGCATACTTGAACCAAATATGGCCAAGGGGGAGAAATTCAGCCGATGTCAGCCTGAGCCATTTTTGTCCTTCCTAATGTCCAAGCAAATCTCTTAAAAGTGGGGTAATTTGGTTCTTCACAAATCATCAGAGTATAGGTATTGGAATGAGTGAAAGAATGGCAGAAAGGCAAAACTAGTTTCCCAGAAACTGATATAAAAAGGTTTAATTCAATCCTGCATTAGGAGTATTGTGCCTGTGCTTCATTGGTACCAAGTGGTACTCGTTGAGACTAGCTAGTCTCGTGCCTCAGGTATTGACACAGGAGTCAATACCTTCAAATGGAGGACTGATCTTCTCTATACCGAGGGCGGGGCTGGAGGCTGGGGACAAGTCACATCCCTCTTCAGTCACCTCTGCTTCTATTTCCCCCACAGAACTTATCACCTTCCAATATATTCTAGGATTCCATGATTGTCTGTTCCTTTTCCAACTTCTCTGAATGTGAATGATTCATATGCCCAGATCCAATAACTTTGCCTGTAGGAGACTAGCACCAGGAATATTTGTTGGATAAATAAATGGCCATGAATTGAATTTAGGTGTTTTGTTTCATTTTCTGTGTATTGTTGATGATTGCTATTCTGTCTAATATTCCCCTTATTCCTTTGCAATATTTTAGTAGGTTAGTAGGTTTTCTTTTCATCTTCTCACACTAGTGGTTGAGTCCAGGGCTTCATACATACTAAGCAAGCACTTTACTGATGAACTATATACATCCCTAGGCCCATTTTCTCTTTCACAGTAATTTCTTAGAGTCTGTCTAATTTCAAAATAATACATGCTTCACATATAAATATCTTTCAATTATCTTTTGATAGTATTTGCAGTGAGTCAGCTTCATTAAAACAGAGTAGTAGGGGCCTGAGTCGGCAAACGACAAAGACAGTGCTCCCCTAAGTCTTTTTGGTCTGGGGAGGCAAAATCAACCACAAGCCACCGGTCCCACCTGAGCCAGCAGAGGACACAGATGGTGCCCTCCAGACTTTTTGGTGTTTGTGGGGGACACATTAACCATAACCCTCACCCCCACACAGAGATCAAGTACCATCATACCAAGTGCTAACGTGAGGTCTCTAGGTCGGAGCATGGGAGTGAGGAAAGGCAACAGCTCCATGCCATTCCTTGCAGCTGGGGCAGGAGTACTCCACCAAGAACTACCTATGACCCAACCAAGAGACCCTGGTGCTCTGCAGTTGGGCACCACTGTGGTAAGAGAATACAGAGATGGAGAGGTGGAATGGTTCCTGGGCTGAGGAGAGAGGCAGATCTAGAGAAGTGAGAGTGTGAAGTACGGGCTGATATGATTGGCCAGCTAGCCACCCTAGTCCAAGGAGATGTCTGGGTCTGGGTTAAGACCAAGGGCGAGCTAGGGTCTTGGTTCTGGAACCTGGAGCACCCGAGGGTGCCTGTGTTGATGTCTGTGGCTCCTGTCACTGCTGGGGGCCATTCAGGGACCTGTGGTCTGTGCTGTCAGATGGAGCCATATTGGTGTCTGAGGGCTGTGCTATGCAGAGGCCATACCAATCTGGGTGGCCTACATAGCCACCTGTGGTCAAGGTGACAGCCTGACCCAGGCTTGTTTTTGGCGACCATGTCTGGGTCTGTGATCCTGTGGTGGCTGGGGTCTATCTTTGTTGATGTCCATGGCCCATGTTGCCGCCAGGGACCACATGGATTCCTGAGGTCTGGGTCACAGCCAGTGACCATGTTGGTATCCAAGGGCTGTGCTGTCACTGGAGCCAGGCTGATTTGGGTGGCCAGGGTTGTCAACTGGGCCATGGTATCATCTCTACCAGGGTTGTGGCCGAGGCCCATGTCTGTCTGGGTAGAGGTCCTGATGTATCCAGGGTTTGTGTTGATGCTTGTGTCTGCTGAGACCATTGAAGACTGTGCCAATGCCAGGGCACAGACACCATGGGATTATGTTGATGTTCAAGTGTCACACTGCTTCTGGGGCCATGCCTGCCCAGTGGTCTGTGCTGCCACCTGGGACCATGGTGACATTGAGGGCTGAGCTATCACCTAGGACAGTCCATAGTCCTATCACAGCCAGGGTCTATTGATTCCATGGCCCATGTTACCAACAAAGGCCACATAGATGCCCAGAGTCTTCCCTGAAACCTCTGACCATGATGGTGTCTGAGGGCTGTGCTGCCACCAGGGGCATCCTGATCTGAGTGGCCTGCACTGTGACCCCACATGGACAGCACACTAGAGTTGACCGTATTGTCAGAGCTGCAGGTGAGCCAGTCCTGAGAATGTGAAAATGGGTGAGCTGACCCTGCCTCTCTCTTGTATGCCCCCCTACAACAATTATGCATGTGAGTCCTCCACCTTGCCTGGGCAAAACAGTAGAGCTGTCCCTGGCGAAGTAGGTGAGGAGAACCAGAATCCGAGGGTCCCAGAGCAGAACAGGCCCTGTTCCTTGCCATAGGCTTCATTGGGTGAGCTATGCTATGTAGTGATGGTGAGGAAAGGCTAGATGGTTGACAAACCCAGTTATCACCAAGGCCCAGAACCAAGACTATGTGTTGGCCCCACTCCAACATCCACTGAATCTACTAACTATTGGAGCGTGTGAAGGGGATGACCCTACAGACCCCAACAAGTAGGATCCTCACGACACAAGACAACAGGAAATCCAAGAGCAGCCCCAGTGAGAGCCTATTATTGGTGATGCAGCAGAAACCAGAGGCCTTGAGCCAAGGCACTGATCAGGCAGTGAACACTTGCAAGTAAAGATGAATGGGTTCAAGGGTAAACTGTGTGACTCAATGAGACACACTACAGCTTCCTTGACAAGAGTCTTTTTTTTTGTTGTTTTTATTTTCATTTTGTTTTGCTTTTTTGTTTTGTTTTGTTTTTTTCTTTTAAATTTGGTTTTGATTGTGGGGAGGGGTTGCAAATGTGAGGAGATTGGGAGATAAGTGGACCAAATGCATGCTGTAAAATCCACAAAGAATCAATGAAAGTAAAACAACAACAACAAAACCACTTTAAAACTTGAGTGTGCACATGACACACCAGGGACAAGCCATGCCTGGTGGCTTTATAGAAATTTTCACTGTAGTTTGTGCGTACATAGAATCATCCCTGTGATCAAGAGTCCATGTATAAGCCAGGCGTTGGTGGCACATGCCTTTAATCTCAGCACTCGGGAGGCAGAGGCAGGCGATCTCTGTGAGTTCGAGACCAGCCTGGACTACCAAGCGAGTTCCAGGACAGCCTCCAAAGCCACAGAGAAACCCTGTCTCGAAAAACAAAACAAAAAACAAAACAAAAAAGAGTCCATGTATTTGTTTTAAATGCTCAGCTGTCATTCATGCAAAGATTTCTTGATTGGGAGTCAAATTTGGCTTCTCTATAAATTTACACATTTAAAATAAAATTGAGAACTTTTTGTAGTGGGCTGTGGATAGTTGTGGAATTTTGTAGAAACTCAACCACTTTAATCTGGCAATCCAGAAGAATTTACCCATCCTAAATATTTTCCATTCCATAGATAACACAATTCAAGCTGGGGTTTCCTTCTCCCTTAACTCTATTCTGTCTCTGGAGAATTGGAGTGCTTTGCCCTCACTGCTCTGGTCCACTTATAAAAACTTGTTGCGGTATCCACCTTTCCACAAGAAAAGAAAATATAACCTTGTCCTGCTTTTCTTTTCTGTTCCAGGTACATTAGAATTAGATGAATTTAAAGAGTGTGACTTTACACATGTCATGCATGTACCAACTCATCCTGCTTACTTTGGAATCCTAATTTTACACTCCTGTTTTGTTCATTCATTGTGTTAATTTGATTGTATATTTAAAACTTTTATAGGAATAAAAAGTTATAAAGTAAGCCAACTAAAATTTAGGTCATTTTAATGAAGTGAAGAACTCTGTAATGTTCACTTGGGGTAGAATGGAGAGCCAGATCAAGGGGGACCTTCTACATCCTTGAGCTTGTAGTGATGTTTGTTGAAAGGGATTAGTGAGGATTGCAGGAAGCTGGATATATCTTGGGTCATCGCCATTCACAGTATCTCACAGATCATGATAGCTGCCAGCTATTCAGAGTGATCACAACCTTTCAAAGAAAGAAGCTGTATTTTGGCTCAGAAGATGCTGTACCCGTAAGGCCAGGCTATGCCATGCAGCAGTAACAGTCAACTTGTTAATGTCAGTCACAACTACCAATTTCATTTCTGATTCATGCCACACAGCCATCATGAATTAACAAGGTCTTAGGTTATTATAGTCACTGGCAGCTAGGCTAATTGTGGTTTGAATAAGAATGGCTACTATAGCTCATATATTTGAGTACTTAGTCACCAGGGAGTGGCACTATTTAAAAGGATTAGAAGGTGTGATCTTGTTGGAGGTAGTGTGTCACAGGAGGTGGGCTTTGAGCTCATGCTAGACCCAGTCTCTTTTTCTCTGCCTACAGACTGGGTTGTAGAACTCTCAGCTTCTTCCCCAGCACTATGTCTATACATATGTGCCACCATGTTCCCCTCTATGATGGTAATGGACTACTCACTGAAACTGTAAGCAGGCCTCAATTAGATGATTTTTTTTTCATAAGAGTTGTCTTCATCATGGTATCTCTTTGTAGTAATAGAACAGTGACTAAGCAGAAGCTGTCACCAGGGATGTGATAGGTCTGACAATGTTGTTTGTTAGAGGAATTTGGAAGACTTTGAGACTTTGTAGTAGAAAAGAGGTTGAAAAATTTAAGCAGGGATTAAAGGGCCACACAAAACTAGTGGAAAAGAATAAACAGACCCCTTGAAAGCTAAAAACAACAGCAAAAACCATAAGGCAAAGTTTAGATTTGAAGAAGAGAAGGAGAAACACCAAGAGCAGAGCTGAATATAACATAACATAACATAACATAACATAACATAACATAACATAACATAATAGAACAAAATGACTGATGGCGAGCACGTGATGCTTGAGTCTCGCATGTGTGCATCCTTTGAAGAATGCTGCTCCTGAGTCCTTCATCTTATACAGGTCACATGAAACAATGTGAAACTCTCTGCATTGCTTTCAGAAAGATGTGTAACATTACTAGAAAACCTGAAAGTGACAGTTTAAAAAAGCAAACTACAAAATGACTACACTTAAGAAAGAGGCAGGCAGATCTCTGTGAGTTCAAGGCCAGTCTGGCTTACAGAGCAAATTCCAGAACAGCCAGGGCTACAAAGAGAAACCCTGTCTTGAAAAACAAAACAAAACAAAAAAAAAAAAAAGGAAAAGGAAAAAAGAGAAAGAACATCAATTCAAATGTTTGTCAGTAAAATATTTCCAAATTGACTAGAACTGGACATCATCCTACACCTTGGTTAGGCCGACTTTATCACAGAGTCCACAGATAAGTGTTAAGTATCTACCAACTCATTCAGGCAGCACAGAAAACAGGAACCAGAATGGAAGTGTCACATTGGAGGTTTCACAAGGGCAGATGAAGATGTTTAGCATCTACCTCTAATTGAAATATTTTCCCAGAGAACTAGAAGGGATGGAAGATGCTTCCATCCAAAAAGCAACACAGACTCAGAAGCAACAGCTCAAAGCCTGTGGAGTCATTTTTTACTTAAATAAAAACAAGACAAAATGCTTTGTTACTATTAATGAGCACTTTTTTGGGGTCTTGGTAATACAATGAATAAGGAAAAGATGCAATAATATGAAACAGATATAATATCAAGCGAGTAGAGCAACCATGACTTATAAATGATGTAGACTTATTGTGGGGGTACTAATGAGACCACCCTGAATGAATGTATTCATTTTGTACATAGCAAATTGTGGTGGTTAAATATGAATGGTCTCCGTAGGCTCATATTGAATGTTTAGCCATCTGAAAGTGGAACTACTTGAGTGGCCTGGCCTAGCTGGAGTAGGTGTGGCCTTGTTGGAGGAAGTACATCACAGGGGTAGGCTTTGTGGTTTTCAGAAGCTCAAGCCAGGCCCAGTGATCTCTCTTCCTTCTGCCTGCAAATCCATATGTACAACACTTAGCTACTTATCCAACACCATGCCTTCCTTCTTGCTACCATGCCCTATGCCACGATGACAATGTACTAGACCTTTGAAACTGTAAGCAAACCCAAGTTAAATGCTTTCCTTTATAAGAGTTGCCATGGTCATGGTGTCTCTTCTCAGCAATAGAACAGTGACCAAGACACACATTATGATTAGATTTGTTTAAAAATTTAATGAATATATGTTAGAACTTACAAATTATATATGTGGGAAGAGTCTCATATAATATTTGAATTTGCATATAATAGAAATAAATTAAAGAAATAAATGTTTAACCTAATTTAAATATTTTCAAGAATATTTATTTCTTTAATCAAGGTTAAATATATTTATCTCCTTAGAAGTAAAAAATTTTGTCAACTGATATGTAAGTAATATAACTACAGGAGCTCAGCCCAGTGTTTGACTGTGGGTCACTGCATTTGCATCCATCAGTTACTGGATGTAGGTTCTATGATGACAATTAGTACAGTCATTAACCTGATTAAAGGGGAAGGCCCATTCAGGCACTCTCTCCACTATTGCTTGGAGTCTTAACTGGAGTCATCCTTATGGGTTCCTGGGAATTTCTCTAGCATCAGGTTTCTCCTTAACCCCATAATGGCTCCCTCAATCAAGATTTCTCTTTCATTGATCTCCCCATCTTTCTCTCTCTCAACTTGGCCTTCTTAGTCCTTCATGTTCCCATCCCCATTCCCTCCCTTCTGTCCCCTCTCTCAGTTTACCCAGGATATCTTAACTATTTTCCCTTCCTGGGACCCTCCATGTGTGTCCCTCTTAGGGTCCCCTTTTTATATAGTTTCTCTGGGGTTGTAGATTGTAGCCTAGTTATCCTTTATTTTATGTCTAATATCCACTTATGGGTGAATACGTGCTGTGTTTGTCTTTCTGGGTTTGGGTTACCTCACTCAGGATTTCTTTTTCTAGTTCTATCCATTTGCCTGCAAATTTCATAACATCAATGATTTTACCTCTGAGTAATACTCCATTGTAAAAATATACCACATTTTATTTATCCATTCTTCTGTTAATGGGTACTTAGGTTGTTTCCAGGTTCTGGCTATTATAAATAATGCTGCTATGAACATAGTTGAGCAAACATCCTTGTGGTATGATTGTGTATCCTTTGGGTATATGCCCAAGAGTGGATTGCTCGGTCTTGAGGTAGATTGATTCCCAATTTTCTGAAACAGCCATACTGGTTTCCAAAGTGACTGTACATGTTTACACTCCCACCAGCAATGAAGGAGTGTTCCCATTACTCCACATCTTTTCCAGCATAAGCTGTCACCAGTGTTTTTGGTCTTAGCCATTCTGATAGGTATAAGATGGTGTCTTAGAGTCATTTTGATTGCATTTCCCCAATGGCCAAGAATGTTGAGCAATTCCTTAAATGTCTTTCAGGCATTTGAGTTTCTTCTGTTGAGAATTCTCTGTTGTATCTATACTCCATTTTTAGAATTGATTATTTGATATTTTTGTGTCTAGTTTCTTATGTATTTTGGAGATCATCCCTCTGTTAGATGTGGGGTAGGTGAAGATCTTTTCCCATTCTGTAGGCTGCTTTTCTGTCTTATTGACTGTATCCATTGCCTTACAGAAGCTCTTCAGTTTCAGCAGGTTCCATTTACTGATTGTTGCTCTCAGTGCCTGTGTTATATTTAGGAAGTGGCCTCCTATGACAGTGCATTCATGGTTACTTCTCACTTTCTCTTCTATCAGGTTCAGTGTAACTGGGTTTATGCTGAAGTCTTTGATCCATTTGGACTTGGGTTTTGTGCATGGAGATAGATATGGATCTATTTGAATTCAGTTATGTAGGCATCATTTGTTGAAGTTGCTTTCTTTTTTCCATTGTATAATTTTGGCTTCTTTGTCAAAAATCAGGTGTTCATATGTGTGTGGATTAATATTAGTGTGTTCAATTCAATTCCATTGATCCATGTGTCTGTTTTTATGCCAATACCAAGCTGTTTTTATTACTATAGCTCTATAGTAGAACTTGAAGTGAAGGATGATGATACTTCTGGAGATTGCTTTATTGTACACGATTCTTTTGGCTAATCTGGGTTTTTGTTGTTGTTATTGTTGTTTTTCCATATAAAGTTGAGCATTGTTCTTTCAAGGTCTGTGAAGAATTGTGTTGGGATTTTGATGGGGATTGCATTGAATCTGTAGATTGTTTTGCTAAGATTGTCATTTTTACTATATTGATCCTACCTAAGGGCATGGGAGATCTTCCATTTTCTGACATCTTCAATTTCTTTCTTCAATGCCCAAAAGTTCTTGTGGTACAGGTCTTTCACTTCTTTGGTTAGTTATCCCAAGCTATTTTATGTTATTTGTGGCTATTTTAAAGAGTGATTATTTCTCTGATTTCTTTTTTTTTTGTTTTGTTTTGTTTTGTTTTATGAGACAGGGTTTCTCTGCATTGTTTTGGAGGCTGTCGGTCCAGCCCGGCCTCGAATTCACAGAGATCCACCTGTCTCTGCCTCCCGAGTGCTGGGATTAAAGGCATGCGCTGCTGCCACCACCACCCGGCTTCCCTGATTTCTTTATCAGCCCATTTATCATTTGTATATAGGAGGGCTACTGATTTGTTTTTTATTTAATCTTGTATTCTGTCACATTATGACAGAATACAAAGTGTTTATCAGCTGTAGGAAGGAGTTCCCTGGTAGAATTTTTGGATCATTTATCATATCATTTGCAAATAGTGAAAGTTTGACTTCTTTCCTTCCAATGTGTATCCCCTTGATCTCCTTTTGTTGTCTTATTGCTCTAGCTAGATCTTTGAGTACTATATTGAATAGATATGGAGAGAGTGGACAGCCTTGTTTAATTCCTGATTTTAGTTGAATCACTTTGAGTTTCTCTCCATTTAGTTTGATGTTGGCTGTTGGCTTGCTGTATATTGCCCTTATTATGTTTAGGTATGTTCCTCGTATTCCTGATCTCTCCAAGACCTTTATTGTGAAGGCTGTTGGTTTTTGTTGCAGGCTTTTTCAGCATCTAATGAGATTATCATGAGTTTTTTTTTCTTCTTTCATCTTATTTATATGGTGGATTACATTGACAGATTTTTTAATGTTGAAACATCCCTGCACCCTGGGATGAAGCCTACTTGATTATGGTGGATTTTTTTATGTGTTCTTGAATTCGATTTGCCAGTATTTTATTGAGCATTTTTGCATCAATGTTTATGAGGGAGAAATTAGTGATTGATAGGGGAGGATCAATCTCATTGTGGGAAGTGCCATGCCTGGACTGGTGGTTCTGGGTTCTGTAAGAAAGCAGCTAAGTAAGTCTCGGCAAGCAAGACTGTAAGCAACATCACTCTATGGCCTCTGCATCAGCTCCTGCCCTGCTTCAGTTCCTGTCCTGACATTCTTCCATGATAAACATCATTGTGAAAGTGTAAGCTGAATAAACCCTTTCCTCTCCAACTTTCTTTTTGGTCACGGTGTTTCATCACTGCAATAGAAACCCTAACACAGAAAGCAATACTTTCAATGCAAGTTAAATAGCTTAATATAGAGCTGAGGACTTTAAAGTAACTGGTGTACACTGCAATATCAACTATATTGATACTTCCTACATAAAGATTCATGTCTGGGAAGATGACTCAGCAGTTAATGGTGTGTACTGTTTGCAAGAGGACCCAAGTTTGGCTCCCATCACCCATGTCTAGTGGCTTGCAACCACCTGTAACTATTCCAGCCTAAGAGGAATCAGCACCCTCTTCTGACCTCCACTGACACCTGAACACACACACACACAATTAAAAATAAAGAATAAGAATCGTGTCTAGAGTCACTTAAGGTCTATTCAAACAGGGAGCCTCAGGACTTTTGTTTGCTGTTTTTTAGTTTAGTGTTTAAATATTTATTTTATTTTCATAAGTGTGTTTTGCCTACATCTATGTGTATGTGCCCCACATGCATGCCTGGTACTCATGGGTGTCAGAGGGGCGTTACATCCCTTGGAACTGCAGTTACAGATGGATTTGAGTCAGCATGTGTGTTCATAGAACCAAACCCAGATCCTCTAAGAACAAAAAGTGCTCTTAACCCCAGACCCATCTCTCCAGATCCCGTCTTTATTGTTTATAGGCAGGGTCTCACCTAGCCCTAGCTGGTATCTAATTAGCTATAGCTATGAATGACCTTGAATTCCTGATTCTTCTGACTGCCCCTCCCGAGAGCTGGGATTACAGGTGTGCCCCAATGTGCTCTTTCTTTGCTTGCCTGAAATAGCAGACCTGTGGAAGACTGCACCTAAGCACGGGTAAGAGAAAAAAAAATCAAGCTCAGAAGCATAAAGAGCCCTCTTAGCACAAATCAGTCCTTTCTCTGTTTTATACAGCCTGTATGTTACATCCCTAACAGTAGAACCTGAGTATAGAAAACAGAAAAAGACGTAATGTATTTTGTATATTTATATCTGAAACAATATATATTTATAATATATATATATATGGGGATATAATATTCTAAAATGCTAACTGTGGCCAGTGCAGAGCTATCTTCTTATTGTTCATATCTTCAATCAATTTTCTTCAAATCAGTAGCATTTAAAAAGAACAGCTCCTTTTAAGTTGAAGAATATAGTAAATTTAATTCGTTTTCCCAGTTTGAGTTTATAATGAAATATTGGGCATATATATGCATGCATATATATGTACATACATATAAATATACATATATACATGCATACATACATATCAGCTTGAAAAAAGTATTATTAATGTAGTTATTTGGATAGTTTTATTTCTGAAATCTGTCAAATCCAATTACCTTGCTTTTTAGTCGTTATGAGATTGGAAGGTGAAAATAAGCATTTTCATATGGGAACCAAGGGAAATTCTACCCTGCATTTATTTTAGAAATGGGTTTTATCACCTTGTAGGCTGTTTAAGGAGCCTTGGTTTTCCTGGCAAAGACAAAAACGAGGTGCTTCTTGGCTGGTGTTCCTGGGCTCGGCAGGGCAGCCCGGCTCTGGGGTACCCAGTTGTACACAAGCGCGTTCTGTGATTGTGCCTGGCCGCTGCGAGTGCCCAGTAGCGCGTGCTCTCCAGGCACAGCTCTCCATGTTAACACGCTTCTTAGCAAGACCTTAAATGCTGACTTCCGCACAGCCGCTCTTGAGCTCGCTCCTGCCTCTCCTGTTTCCTTTTTGTTTGCTGCTATAAAACTGAACAAATGGGACCCAGGGACTTTGGCAGGGCTCCAAACCGAGTGAAACGCATCCCGAATTGGCCCCTTGCCCAAAAGTATAATTTTCAGCTGTGAGCTGCCCTTAATTTTGAAAATCATCCTGTAGCTTCAGGTTTTCAGAGCCATAGCGGCATTGTGTCTGTTCTCTAGGCACCCGGCTCTTGAAAAAATGAAAACAAACACCATCTCTTGCTTTGTCTTTGCATTAGTTCAGACTTTTTTGACTGGAGGATTGGGCAACTAAGGACGTTCAAATGTAAGACAGCCCACTTGCTGGCCCAAATACCTAGTTCTGCCAGCTTCTGCTTGGAGCCCGCCAGGATTCCCAGCTTGATTCCTGGGGTGTCTTAAAACTAGATTTCACTGCTTTTATTAACAGCAACAGTCTCATCAGTTTCAAGGATGTTGGGAGGACTAACAAATTGTTCTAATCAAGGTTAGCAACTGACAGCATTTTATTTAGTAAACAGGACTATGGTATAAAAGCACCAACAATGCTCACATAAAGGCATTTTATCAGGCTGCGCACGGTAGGAACTTCCCTGCGCCAACCTGGTACTGGCTTTTGTTGTTTAGCAGAGAGCCTTGGTTTCTTAAAGTTCGAAGGCAAATGTCTGTGGCCCTAAGACTCTTCTTTCTGGAGGAGATGTCCGGAAGGACTTGAGGAAGTTTACAGCTGCCATTTTGCCATTCATATTTATTATGTGCTACCTTTCTGTTCTATCAAGTTAACATCACATCTGGCAATCTGACTGAAAAATGATTTGACAAAATTCCATTGGCCAATGTGACATTATCTTCTGAATTAGTCATTGGGATACATATAATATAGTGTTCGGAATCGGCCGCTTCTGACTTCCGATTCCCGGCTTGCAGAGGTTAATCCAGGTAGAAGCGGCTTGTAAGCTGTTGGCAAGTGGCATTCTCTGGTTGCATGAAGCTTGTCTCTGAACCTGTGTCCTTGTCTAACACTATGGAAAAACCACTCTTCTCTTGCAAGGTGGTTGTGCCATGCTTTAAGATTATAGAAATAATGAAAGCTTCCTCTAGAAAATAGAAGCACTAAATCATTTTTCAAGCCCTTTTCCCTTCATGGACTTTGAAAAAAAATCCACATTCAATTAAACAGCAATGACAGTAGCAGCACTGTCTCAGCTTCCGGGATGGAAAACCATGCATGATTGGCTGTCTACAGTGTTTGGGAACTACAAGGCAGACACCTCAGTTCCCAACCCAGTATTTCAGATATTTCTGAACAATAGATGTCCCTTTGTTCCCTGTTCCCACCTTCCCTGCCTTTTTTCGGTTACTGACTCCCTAGGGCTCCATTGAAACTCATTCATTGGCTCATTTGTAATGACACATTTGTACGTTGTTTCAGTGTTTGTTGTGTGAATCACAGTCTACCTTGGAATCCTATCTTAGCACCTTGTGCAGAGTATATGGACTTGGCAGCATTTGTGTCTTTCTTGCCCTGTGTACTATCTTTGTTGCATATTTTCCCTCTATGTATGTTATAAATACTTTCATGTATTGGTTTTGTTTTAGAAAATCAGTTCTGGTTTAAAGCTGAGGTGTTGCATAATAGAGAATTTCTATTTTGCCTTATTTTTAAAGATAAAAAAGTATTCATTCCCTAAGTTCTTTTAAATTTGACTACATACCCACCATATCCAATGGCTGTTATTCCTAGGGACAGTGTCAGATTTTCAACAGGTATTTTTAAAAATAATTTCCCATCTGCCTAAAGGGCTATTTGAGTTCACTGAAAAGCTGGCTCTGGAAAAGGAACTGTCTCTCCCATTTCAGAGCCAAGCATATCTGTCTCAAAGTGTCCCCTGAGGCCCTTTGTCTGGGGTTGGACTGACCCTCTGACTGTGACAAGAACAGCAGAGCAGCTGAGGAGTAAAATCATCATGTCCTTGAGAACAGCTGGATGGCAATCCACTCCCAACAGATGTTACCATTGTTATTCCATGATTGAAGAGTGTCCTCAGTGAAAAAGAGAAGCGGGAAGTTCAGTCATGGGAAGCTTCTCCATGGAGAACAAGCTCTGTCTTGAACTCTGGCTGCTGCCTCAGCAACGCTTCCCCAGCCAATTTCCACTGGATGTTTGGAACTCCCATTCGTTGATGTTCTGCTTTCTGTCTGTCTGTCTGACTATCATCTATTACCTATCTACCTATCCACCTATTTTCTACCTACCTATTATCTATATCTGTCTATCTGCCCACCGGTCTGTCCTCCATCCATCCATCCATCATCTAGAATACACACTGAGTCACTTCTATTACAGACTGTTTGCAGTTGTTCTCACCCACTGATTCTCTGCTCATTTATTTTATTCATTTTCTCTGTATTACCTTTTTGGTATTTCATTTCTTTTTCTGTATCTTCACATTCACTAGTCTTTTCTTTTTATAGTATCAAAATTGCTGTTGATATAATCCAACATATTTGTCCTCATAGGCATTGTTGTTCTCATCTCTGGGAGTTCTCTTTGGGTCTTAGCATCTTACGTGTCTCTACTTAAAATGTTTCATACGTCTTCTATATATGGAATATGATTTTGGCTGCTTCTATTCCAGCCATCGGTGTCATTTTGGAATCCAGTTTCATTGGTCAATGTGTATCTTATTATAGACTGTATCTTCTTGCCTCTTTGGATAGCTAGCATCTCTTTTTCTTCTGAATGCCAGATAATGTGATCTTTAGTTTCATGAATGTCTTAGCTACTTTTCTCATTGCTGTGACATAATACCTAACAAGAAGTAGATTGAAAGAGGAAGAGCTTACCTTGATTTTGTTGTTTAAAGACAGCCCATCATGGCAAGGAAGACATGATGGCAAAAATGGGAGGCATCTGCCACACTGTATCTGTGGTCAGGAAGCAAAGAGAGATTAATGTTGGTTTTTTGTTTCTATTCTGGCCAGGGCCCTCGTCTATGCAATGATTCTCCACCCCAGCCCCCCAGTTAACTATCTAAAAACTCTCTGGGAGACATGCCCCCCATTTTTTTGTCAAGCTGGAAACATTAGCCATCATGGTGAACATTGGGTTCCATAAATATCATTTCGCTTTGTTCTGGCATAAAGTTAAATGACTCTGAAACTGTTTGGGCTTTACCAGACATGACTGGAGAAGCTTTTAGACCACAATTCTTTTCCTTGTACAACCGAGGCAGGGGTGGTCTTCTGTTTCTCTGTGTAATGCTTTACTAGTTACATGGTTTTTCCTTATGGCTGGTGGGGAGGCAACTTATTTAAATCCTTGAACTGCGTTCATATTTTGTTTGGGGAACTTTATACATAAGCATCTACACCATTCCAGACCCATATCTTCCAATATCCAACATCTCTTGTGTCCCTCTGTGTGTGTGAGGGTCACTCTTTTAAAGTGAGGTTCTAACATTGACTAGACCTGGTGCTTTGCATTTAATATACTTGTTTTTTTTATTTCACAAACATCTGTGGTGTTTGAGGTATTGTGTATTTATTTATTTTTTTGATGCTGTAAGGATCAGAAAATGTAAGATTTCCTCTACACCACTCAGCCAGGAAATAGCAGAGCTAAGATCCAAATTCCCCTGTTGAATTCTCTAAACTAAGGGGGTCCAACCTCTGATTTCAAGATGTGACACTGTAGTTGTAAATGTGCTTGGCTATTCATAGCTATCCTGGGATGCATGGGGCCCATGGGACGCAGGATGGACATTGCTGCTCAGACAGTCCTGTCCACAACCATGGATAGTTTCTTCACGTGTGTGTGTGCTAATAATCATGCAGCTTAAGGAACACCAGCAGCATGTTTCTTTCTAACTACCAACAACACATTCAACAAATGCAGACTTCGGCTCCTCACAGCTTATCCTACTGTATCCTGGCCTGGCCTGGCCTGGCCTGGAAAACTTCTGAGAAGTCAGCAGGCATGATTGCATGGCTCACTTCATTAGAGTCCTTCCCCATCACAAACACTGTCCTATTCTGCCTGTTGTTCAGTGTCTAGAACGACTACCTAGAACATCTTGATTGGGTTATTAGTTGTTCTCTCTCTCTCTCTCCTGTGTGTGTGTGTGTGTGTGTGTGTAATTTTGGGGCTTTCTATTTACAACCTTATAACTTCAGATTAATATGTTATTTGAAGTATATATCATCTCTAGTAACCTACTCTAAGAGTATTTTCATTTCTATCCAGTTGAAAGTAAAGAAACCAGATTTCATCATCTATGGTGTGCATACACACACACATACACACACACACACACACACACACACCAATCTTTTGCTTTGGTACTCAGTAGACATACAGAAGAGGAAGGATGAGTAAGCCTCACCATCATCTAACAGTACATCTAAGATGGAAGCAAGATTGAAGATATGTATGTGTATATACAGGGGATGCCACAAGTCTAGTGCAGTGAAGCCTAAATATTTTCGTGACTATTACTGGGTGAGATATACATTGGTGGGTGATGGAAATATGTTAATTGACAGAAATAGAAGACAGTAAATGATGGTTTCAGTGAATATTTGAAGAAGAATATCTTAGAATGCACGCATCCTTCAAACTATGCTTCTGGCTCAGAGCCGTGAGCAGACTCCTGTCACTCAGCATTGTGGGCATAGCTGACTTGTGACCACCATAATAGAACAGACAAGGATGGCACACCAATGACTTATTCATCAGTGATGGAGAAATACACTTCACTTTCTCCACCTTAGGAAGCTTGAGAAAAGTCTGGTGAACTGTGTTTTCAATGGAGAAAGGAAAGAGCATGAGGATGGTTTTCCTGGGCAGGGAGGCCAGGCACTCCTCGATTTGGCAGTGTTCCTTTTTTTAGTGAAGGTGCTGTGGAAAGTGTTCTCATGGTTGGCATTAGATTGCCTACTTAGGCATTGTGGTGGCCATTAGTGATTAGGAGGAGCTGGTGGCTCCCGATGTGCTACCTGTAACGTTTGAAAGTGTGGGTCAACAGCAACTTGCCACTCTGATGATTGCCTTTTGTTTGGATTGCTATTAAGAAGGGTAAACTACCCAGAGGGGCTGAGAGCTCAAGAATGAGGTTGAGAAATCTTTATACAGAGTAGAATTACAAAAACTTGAAGAATACTTATACTGTGACTCATACAGGATTAATCTTCCTACAGAGGCAAAACACTTTGCTGTTTAATATAGCAGATTCCATTGACATTCTTCTTAAAGTAACACAGCAAATGCTGTATACAAAGGAGCTAAGCACATGTCTTCTAGAAAAAAAAAATGGACCAGCTATAGCAACTGGGGTATTGTCCTTAAAGTGAATATTAGTTAAATGTGCACATGATGCATATATTTAAATTCAATGAAGGACAACTATTGTGTATTTTAATTAAGTTGGAAGTGTTCATTTTATAAATCAAACATCCGCAAACTGTTTTGCACATATGGGAATCCAATCTATATGGTAGATGTCCATATTATTTTCATGTTTTAAGTTTTGTTAAGTCTTATTATAATGACTTTATTTATCATTGTGAGAACCATAAGTATTTTCACACTCTCAGCAAGTTGCTGAAAATTAAAAAAAATCAGTTTATTAACATCTCAATTTAAATTTGTGTAGCACATGGAATTCAACGTAACCCACTGACAAGTATGTTTACCTTTTTCATCAAGTCCCAATTTTACCATGCACAGTTTTTTTTATTGTTCAAGCATTGGCATTCTCAGCCTGCTTGCCATTGCCACCTACAAGCTGATGTTGATCCAGCTCGGTGAGAGGGTCTGGAATCTGCTTTAGCAGCTGCTGCCATGATGACCTGATCCTGCATACCACAAGGAGGCGGAGCACTGTGTGCGGGCATTGGGAGATGCTGGCTGTCGTTTTGACAGCCAATCTTCTGGACAGTTCTGGATGCCACTGAGCAGGTGTAGCTATCATTGGTGAAGACCTGGCACCCCAGCAAGCAGCCCAATGTGGGGGTGGGGGGCTGACTGCTTCAATAAGACAGAACCTGCTGCCAAGCATGGTGAGACATAGGCAAAGATCTAGAGGCACTCCTATGACTTCCCACCACTTAGGTGGGGTCTGATCATTTGGTCTTCAGTGACACCGTTAAGGACCTCACTGAGGAACTGCTCCTGTTCTGTGAGAGTCTGAAGGACACTACTGTCAGAGCATTGTCCTTTAGGAGTGGAGAAATTGACTACTGGATCCAGAAACGAGGCTTGATTGTAACACATGGTAATGGCCTTACAGACATCGTCAAGCATCTAGATCCGCGGTTCTCAGCCTTCCTAATGCTTCAATCCTTTAATACAGTTCCTCATGTTGTGGTGACTGCCCCCAGCCATAAAATTATTTTGCTGCTACTTCATAACTGTTATTTTTCTATTGTTATGAATCATAATGTAAGTAATTGTAAAGACAGAGGTTTGCCTAAGGGGTCATGAGGCAGAACCATTGATCTGGAGCGTCTCTCAGAAATGGCCATAATGGAGGTGAACTTGCCAACCATTGTCTATGAACCAACCAAGAACGTGAAGGCCATCAATCCTATGCAGTTCTTTGGAGATAAAGAGTCAATGCACATAGCCATGGAAGTTGTGACTATTCAGGGCAAAGTCAAGAGCTGAAGGTGAGCAGATAGACTCCCTCCCACCCCAAGAAAACCTCCCCTGTCTGTTCATGTCTCCTACACCTTTTCCTAACACTTGTCTGTCATACTGACTATATCTTTAGGTTCTTAAGTTTCAGCTACAGATGAGGACCAGTGGCACCTGTTTTTATATCCCTTGCACCCACTCCCATCATAGAACATATTCAGAATAGCACCTCTTGAAGTACAGGGTCTTAGCCCAAGACCAGGAAGAGTTCTTCTTATCACAGGTTTTCTTTACTAAGAATCTGCTTAGAAGAGGCCATAGAGAAGTCTTGGTGTAATATGACCAATGAGGAGAGGCCAGAGCCCAGTTTTGTCCTTGGAGCTTGTTCTGTGCTCTTCTGCAGTTGAGTGACTGGGGCTATGGTCATTCCAGAGGAGGATAAATATAACCTGCTTGGCAATTTGAAAAACACTATTTCCTCCCTGGCCATAGAGGAGGGGAGCTCAAGAAGATTGGGATCAATTCTGAATTATGTTTGTATTTTAGATTTACAAATTATATAATGTTCCAGTACACAAAAGTCCCTCTGTGGTTTCTAATGGTGGCTGAAATTGTAGTACATGTGAACACCAGAAAATAAGCTATTTCTCACAATAAACAGGATGAATTTACCTCCTGCTGTGTATTTGATGATCCCTCTGCTTTATTTTACAGCAGCAAAATGCCCCTTGATCATGGTCATGTGGGTCTTTCCCTGTCTCGTGAGTCATATTCCAGTTGCTTGACCCTACCGTGGACTCCATGCTCATTTTGAGCCTAACTATACTAATGTTTTTTTTTCCAGATCAGTATAGTAACAGTTGTGCTCAATATTAAAACAAAAAGAAAAACAACTGCTCAAAAAGGCTACTTTCTCTGTGTTATTTTGTCCAGCAAAACCCATACCGGATGTACTTAGAACTAATTGGCTCAAAGACACAAGCATTACAAAGGACACCATGTAAGTGTGTGACCTTGGTGAAAAAGGTTATCAGCTTTGCTGGTTTGCAGTGTAATTCTGCTAAGTGCTGAGTGGTTTAAACTTATTAGGGAGATATATGACTAGCAATTTGAAGGAGATTAAAGTAAGTTTGTACTCCAAGGCACTCAAACCATACTTCAGATCTTTTTGACTTGGGATGCCATTATAACCTAGTAAGGATGTGACATAACTGGAGAGGCCCCATGCTACTTTAGAGTCTTGAGCATCTCTAAGACAATATCTTATTATTAAAGATAAGCTGAGTATTCTCTATGAGATGGCAGGAGAATGATAGTAACGCTCCCTTTGCCAATATGTTCTTGGAACACACTGTCCAGCCATCGCTGTGTGCTTCTTAAATAAGAAGCAGGCACCCACAATTTCAGATGAGCACCGGGACTTGCATGTTTGAGGGCACGGAAAGGGTGTACTTGCGTATTGTGAAGACAGTTTATCCAAAACTAAGAGTGATAGTTCTGACACTGAGAGGCTGAGAAAGGCATTTCCTGTTAGATCAAGAACAGCGAGGCAGCTGTTGTCACCCTTACTTTAAAACACGGGGAAATTCCAAGCAATGGCACACATTGAGAAAACTAAAGCGAGCAGTCTAGGTGTTGCTACAGGAGAGGACCTCTGACTGGCTGCTGGCGACGATTGCTGCCGTGTACCTATAAAACACAAGAGTATCTGTTTCAAAGGTATTAATAAAGCTAGCAGAATTTATTAAATTGTTGGAGTACCACGAAGCACTTCCGAATCAATAGTTTTGCCATCTGCTAACAATAACTACTAAAAATTGAAATGAAAAACAAATAACAGCTCCCCGACAATGGCTCAGAAACCATAAACTATTGGGAATGAATCTAATAAGAAAAATAAAATATTCATAAAAAGAAATACAGTGGAACCATGTCATATGCTCAGTTGCCATGTAAATTTTAACTTTAATTCAATGCCTCACGTTTTTGAACACACACACACACACTCACACATGCGCACACACACCACACACGTACACATACACACACTGCATTCATGTGGTGGAGTTCTCACATCCAAAGCAACTCCTTCATTGAGTACACAGTGCAGAAAGTATCCACCAGTTTAGTTACTACAGGAAAAAGTGGCTGCCCAGTTTCTCGTTCACATATGACATCTGCACGTTATTCTTCAGGGTCATTTAGATTTTCCAGGATTATTTTACCGACAAGCAATTGTGACTCCAAATGCTGGTTTTGGAAACTAAACCCTGGGCAAAACGAGAGTCCACTGTGGCATGTAATTTTTTTCTGAAGGACTTAAGTTAGGGCAGGGTAATGGAGCCTGATGCTCTCAGCTCTTTAGATGTTTGCCGTGAGAATGAGTGGAAGACAGAAAGGAAGCCGAGAGCAGTCAAACTCCACTACCTTCCCCTTTCCCGCTTTCATTACTGGAGGCATCCTAAGGCAGGATGCTCAGGCTTGCCAGACAGCTGCCTCTCCTTTATTGCTTTTCTCCCGAGCTAATTGAGTTACAGAATCTCCATTATTAAGACAGCATGCCTGCCTTCAGACCTCAGAACCGCTGTAGCTCTCTGGAAACAAGACTTCAGGTGGTAAAGGTGGAGCGTGCCAGCTTCCTCTGATGGGTACATGTAGACGATTAGAGGCCACACTTGGACTCCAGGGCTAGTTATGTTTTGGTATGTGAATGAAGGGAGGCAGTCATGTGAGGTGGGACACAAGAGCTTACAAGGAGAGGTCACAATGACGGACCTTTCAGGACAAAACGTGAAGGTGAGGGCACTCCCGAGACATCACTTGCCTATCCTACCCCTTCTGTGGAGTGTTTGCATGTTGCATTGGAAGAGATTGTTGTGGACATCCAGGGTCTATTTCTCTATCTCCAAGACAACAAAAGCCTCCAAATTATGTCAGCTCACCGAATGCCACACATATGTCCTGGTGGCTGCTGCCACAACAGGGCAGAAGGCATCCTGGCCAGCAGGATAGAAAACAATACAGACAGATGACAGGATCCAGTCCTAGATGAAGATAGACACACAAGACCATCACATTCGTAGTGCCCACTGTCCTTTCTATTTGCTTGTCTTTGACGGGGCAAGCTGGCCCTAAATATGGTAGTTGCTAAAAGAATTTTTAATAAGAAGCAATGGAAGTCATTTGACCTGTCAGCTATAAATAGATGCTAAAGATGCTTACGAGGCCTGAAAATAGAAGTAGAAAAGAAACCATGAAAAGCTGTGATGATAACCTCGGTGGCATCACCCAACAACGAATAGCTTATCAGGTGGCAGGTGCTACATGGTCGCCAGTTGAAAACCTGTGCAGCACAGTCACAATCTTCATGGAGCCTGCAGTTGTAGGAAAAGCTATAGGCTGAACGTTTACAGACCCAGAAAATGTTCCGCTTGCTAGGACATGAGCATCCTGCTTCACCTCATTGTGGAGAATCTTCCCTGAGATGCTGCCTTAAGAGGAACTAGCTAGGTCATCTGGGTGAGGAGGGTCATGCTGGAGGCCAGGGCCCTGCCGAGGGCATCACTCAACCTGGGCACAGTTCAGCTCAACAGAAACTAAAAACTTAATTTATTCGGTGAAATTGTCCAGGGCCTTTAGATGCCAAGAGAGCTGCTTTTATTTTAACAGATGGAAACTAATGGACACCCTTACGTTTCCTCATCTCTGTCTATTGCTCATTTATGAACTTCTGTGCAATATCCATCTCTTTATCTCCTTCATATAGACTAGGCTTTAGAAGAAATATTGAAAAATATAAAAGTACTGACATCTATTTATGATTGGAAATAGTCTGTTTGATTTCTTCTTTTTTTCTCTGCTTACGTTTCTTCTGCTTTTGTTGGTTTTCCTATGTGTGTTTTGACCATCAGAAAGTCCCCCAGCTTATATATCAACAAAGTGTGTGCTGTCACTGTTTTGTTAGATTTTTCATCATTTTTCAAAAGATTTGTCAAGTTAAAATTAATTGAAATGAATGCAAAACTTCATAGTAAACTATGTATCAAAATTTGAAGTAATCATAAGAATATTCTGTTTTGCTCACCCTGCTTTAGTTGGATGCCTGATTCCAGTGCACTTTAAATTTAACAGTGAACTATAGTTGCAAGGCTAGCTGGCTAAATTAGTTTTGTTGTAAACATATTATAATTTAACTTTGTCTTTGAACAATCAGGATTTAACAATGTTTTTCTAAATACTATTAAATATTTCTTCAAAAATTAAAAAATAAATATGGAAATATGGATCAGTGGGTAAGAACACTTGATGTGCAAGTGTGTGGTTCTGAGTTCAAATCTCTAAAGCCCACTTAAAAAAAAGTCTGGGCAAAGCTGTGTAATTCTGTAATGTTAGTACTGGGACTGGAGACAGGTGGATCCAAGAAAGAAGAAAGTCAGTGCCTGATCAGCCTAGCTGAAACTGTGAGTTTCTGAGAGAGAGAGAGAGAGAGAGAGAGAGAGACAGAGACAGAGACAGAGACAGAGACAGAGACAGAGACAGAGACAGAGACAGAGACAGAGAGACAGAGACAGAGAGAGAGACTGTATCAAAAGATGCCCTATTGCCGTGAAGCTCTGCCTGGGTACATGAAACTTAAGCAACAAACAAAACCTTTTTCTTATAAGCTATTTTATGTGGAGTAGTTTTGTCTTGGTTATGTACTAGGAACTAATACATGTGGCCTTTGAGAATTTGGTTCCTGACATTTCTTTTTTTAAGTTAAGGGGATAGTCAAGTTTTCATTTCAAATGAGGAAACCAATGCCAGCGTGGACATAGCAGGAGAAAGAAGGAAGGGAAAACTGTCTGGGGAATGTGTCCATAGTTCCCATAAGAGGTGACTTAAAGCCCTTTCTAGTACCTTTCTGAGGCTGTGCTTACAGGGATGAGTTGAAAACATAAGTGGGAGTTGAGGAAGCTGCTGGGCTCAGAGCTAGTGTGGAGAGAACAGGTGTGTCTCACAAGAAACTTGGGCCATTTGAGAATGTGATCAGCACCACAAGATGACAGCAATGTTGATGAGAAAGTCAGTTCAGGTAACTGAGCCTTACACTATATTAATTTATTCTACCGATTCTGGTCAGGTTGGTAAATGTGTATCTACTGAAATAACTTACAAGGTAACTACTGAGGATAGTGACAACACTCGTTTGTTGTATCTTGAGGCCTGTCCATTTTATAAAAACAAAACAATTAAGCAGTAGGCATATGCTATTGGCAGGAAGGGATAAAGGGTAAAACGCCTGGGAGCTTATGAGGATGGTTACTTGTAGTGCGACTTCTTATACTTTTGGTTGTGAGCCTAGCCTTTAATGGCTGAGCCATCTCTCCAGCCCAGTAGTGTGACTTCTAATTGGTCTTAATAATAAAAACCAAGAGTCAGATAACGGGTTAAATGCTGAAAGATGAGAGAAGTAAAGGAGCCAGTCACTGGAGTAAAGGGATTTGTTACCTCTACCAAATTCTTAAAACAAATGGGCTGATCTCCTGTCTCTACGAATCCTGAGACTGAATGGACCAGAGACCCTGTCTCTACCTGTAGGAGTGAACCCCACAAAGCTACCCGCCCAACAGGGCGGGGTCAAGGTAGAGATAAAAGGTAGTGAAAGGAAAAGGGGCCTCCCTCTTTTTCTCCTGGAAGCCAGCCACGCTTCTAACTCCTGGTATGTGCGACTCTCTCTCTCCCTGGTAAATATATTGTTTTTCCCTATATAGCCTCGATTATCGTTATATCTACCCATTTTATATTCCTATCTCCACCTCCCTAGTGCTGGGATTAAAGGTATGTGCTTCCCAAGGCATGAGATCCCAAGTGCTAGGATCAAAGATATGAGTCACAACTGTCATGGCTAGCTTGTGGCTAGCTCCATTCCCTGATATTCAGGCAAGCTTTATTTGTTAGAGCGCAAACAAAATATCACCGCAGTTACTGCTCTGGATGCTCTGACTGTGAAGTGTCTAAGTCTTCTATTTGTCAAATTCTGGTTCCCAGAGAACCATCAGTATCACTCAGGCGTCAGTTAGGAAAACGTATCTTTGGGTTTCATATCAGGTGCTGAATCAAGAATCCTGGGGGCAGGACTCAGGAAACTCCCAGACAACTCTAATAGGCATTAGCATTTACAAACCACTGCCATCAGAGAGCAAGATAGATATGCTAGTGTGAATCTAAAGTGAGGACTAAGCTAGAGGTTCAGGTCTATGACCTGCATCATTTATTTGAAGTGATCCTGGAAGCCAGGAGCATAGACCAGCTCCCTCATAAACATTGTATTTAGTGGAAAACAAAAAGCCAAGGCAAGGAAAAAGCTCAGGTGCCCACCAGTACGTGAATAAACAAAGAAAATTATCCATATGTAGACAATAAAGTTTCATTTTCAAAAAGAGTGAGTTCTGTCCCTTGCATCAAGGATGGAACTGGAGAATATCATGTGAAGTAAGGTCAGGTAGTCATGGAAAGATAAATGCTGCATGTTGTTCCTCATGTGGAAGCCTGCAAGCTGGTCTGGGGGAAGCAGAGAAGACTGGCGGCCACTGAAGGATGTAAAAGAGGAAAAGGAACAGTGAGGGTAAGTGAGCAGAACCAGGGTAGCGTGCACAGGAGGAATGAGCCTAATGTTGCACATGTAGTGGGGACGACTGGAGTTTCAGCTATACTCCAAAAGAGACAGAAGGGGGAAGTCTAAAGCTTCCTAAGACAAAGCAATGGTTAAGTGTTCAACATAAAGGAATGGCCCATTCTCTTGTAGGTTCCATGAACAAGGTACTGCCTATACTGAATTATGTGTCATGTATTATGCATGTCCACCCAGTCATCACCCTGCACTGCATGAAGATGTGCAACTATGGGGTGACAACTTTAAAGTTTTCTGGAGGAATTTTGATAAGTAAGAATATGTTGTTTAAAAGAACTGAAGCAAATATAATAAAATGTCTGGAATATCAACACTTAAGTGATGGACACTTTTTTGTGTTCAGCTAGATTACCCTGTTTATGCACAATTAAATGCTTTATAAGAAAAATTATTTAAAATAAACTTGTAGGGCTGGCATGATGACTCAGTGAGTAAATGAGCTTTCTGCCAAGCCCAAAGACCTGAATTCTAGCACCAGAACCACATGGTGGAGAGAAGCAACTCCCACAGACTGTCTTCCTAACTCCACACGCCTGCCAGCAACACATGTTCATCTCCCCCATCAGAAAAGAAGAACGGAGGTAACCATTTAATGAAATACAACTGAAACAACATTTTTATAAGAAAGAACCAGCATCACATTTCTGGAAGTGTGCCACATTTCAGGCACAGGTAGGAATGAAGAACAGCTCTATAAAGGGCACTGTTCCCCATACATGTGAATCTGAAGGCAGGAAATCTCAGCATTACTGTTGCTTAAGCAGGACCTAAGGAATGACAACAGCAATTGACATGCCATGCAGATAGGGGTGGTCTCATAAAACCTACTCCTATATTTATAGTCAATTAATGATCACTGGGAGGGAGAATCAGTCTACTCCAGCGATGAGGCCCCTGATATGTGGTCCAGTCCCAATTGGCCAGCTCTAAACACATATACATGTGGACTCAGAAAGTTACATCTGTGTATCCACTCCTCTGTGTGTGTGTGTGTGTGTGTAACAATAACAAAGAAAACAAAAGAGACCTTGAGTTTGAGAGGGACTAGGGGGATGTGGGAGGAGTTTGGGGAAAGGGGGAGATTATGTCAATACGGTACTCCTATATGAAAAGTCTCAGAAAATGAATAAAGTACAAAACAAAAGGTGTTGAATTTGGACATTCATTTAGAAGGTTTTTTATTTTATTTATTTACTTTACATTAACCATAGAGTTTATTAAAGTGGGGGAGGGGAGCGCGGAGGAGGAGAGACATGAAGAGGGTAAGAGAGAGAAGGGAGAAGAAAGGGAAAAGGCAAGGGTGTAGGAGAGTGAGAGGCTCGAAGGTTTTTCAAATTGAGACAAAGCAGACTAGAAGAGGGCCCAGCACCAGAAGCCACGTGTCCTTGAGTGGGCTGTCTTCGAAGCTCGCAATAAACTAGAGTTTTGTTTCCGTCCTTTGCCAATATAGACCTTTTTTTTTAAACACATGTGAACACATCTTGACTTTTGTAAATAAAGAAGAAAAACAACAGACTTGTTTAGAGAAGGTAAGAGATATCTCACGACCACGAAATGCTGCTCCACCGAGGTGAAGGAAATGCAGTTTTGAGATGAAAGGCTCCATGGCGAGGCTGTAAACTGTAACGGGGCCGGGAAACTGGGTGCCTCAGAAAATCAAAGTAGCACGCTGGAAGATGAGTTCTGTGAACCCGTGGGCAGTAAAAGCAAGGAGCAAGAAGCAGGACAGAGCCAGCTGTCGCGAGGGATGTGTTACCCAGAGCCAGGGACAGCCAGTCAGGGCTGGCTGCTGACTCTCCTGCTCTCCACCTTTCAGGCTCCGTAGCTGCAATGACTGACTGACTGATCATCCCTGCAGGGACTCACCAATGCTCCTCAGGTGAGCACGTGCTGGCTGGCTTCAGGAACAGCCCACACCCCCAGCCAGCTTCCTCCTCTTAGCCTTCCAAATAGTCCTGTCCTATGGGCTGCTCCCTGTCCTTTTAAGCCAGGTTCATCATCTCAAGGTGGTTGGTTGGTAGCGCTGTCGCCTCCACCAGCAGCATCCTTCATTCTCTGTCCTTCAGGTCTCGACATACGTGCAACCGCATCCTCAGGAGTGCTCCGTTCTCCCTTCCCTCAAAGCTCATGTCATTTTAAATGCTTATAATAGACTGTGCGGTTTTTGCCACAAGGTGGACTCAGTGTGGACAGGACCATGCTAAGTATATTCCCTTGCTCTGCTAGATACAGTACAGTCCCTGGCACACAGTAGGTGCTCAATAAGTTAGCCACTGCTGCAAACATTCTCTTACTTGTATATATTCGTGAACATTTTATTAATTAAAGTATATGTTCGTTTTATTTGCTGTTTATGATTGTTTTGTGTGCATGCACATGCATACCTGATACCCATAGAAGCCAGAAGGGGGAGTCAGATCCCATAGAACTGGAGTCATGGGTGGCTGTGAGCCACTGTATGAGTGCTGGGCATTGTATCTGGGTCCTCTGAAAGAGCAGCCAATGTTCTTAGTCACTAGCCCTCTTTCCTGCTCCTCTTTTTAGCAAAGATTTATCGATTTAATTTATGTGCGTAGATGTTTGCTTCATGGGTGTCTGTGCACTAACATATGCAATGCCCACAGAGACCAGAAGAAGGCATAAGAGCCCCTGGAACTGGAGTTAGGGCCACCTGAGAAGCACTAATAGGTGCTGGGAATTGAACCTTGGGTCCTCTGGAAGAGCAACCAATGCTGCTCATCTGTGAGCCATCATTTTAATTTTGTTATTGTGTTTGTGTGCATGCAGGCATGCGCACCACCATTTGTCAGGGGCACAGACAGGAGTGCGGTCAGGAGACAACTTGCCAGAGTCGGTGCTCTTCTGCCACCCGGAGATCAGGGCGTCAAACTCAGTTCATCAGGCTTGCGTGGCAAGCACCTGCACAGCGCCCGAACGGGCTGAGGCACCCTGCTGGCTCTTCATGGATCTTTTAAAAGAAGGTGGAAGATGGATTCCCCTACATCTGTGTTCACACCCCCGCCTTCCACAGACCCTGCCAGATGTGACTGTTTAATTGCAGCCCCTCCTATTGCATAAATGAATTTCTGGAAGTAAGCTAACTGAATTTTAGAAGCTGTGTTGTCCATTTGGAGTTTCTGAGTGAGGGATCCAGATGGTCTGAAGGATGAAACAACTTCAGATCTGCCTGGCAGTGAGTGGTGTATGCATGATAGACTCTCCTTCAACAAGCAGCAGCAGCTAGCTTTTAATCATGTTGCCTCCACTCTGTCATCCAAACCTTTACTACTCAAATTGTAGGTGTCTCAGACAGGCTTATTGATTTAATTACTAGTTAATGGGTTTGTTTGCTTGTGTAATCATAGGTCAACATTTCCCAGTTTTCATTGACCATCTCCTATCATCAATAAAGATTCTTTTCCTACTAAACACATTCACTCCTGAATTAAGGGAAGGTTTAACAATTCCCCAGTGGAGCCAATAACTGACATTGTGACATTGCAAAATGTCTCTGAGATGTTTTCTCCCTCTTTTTTTGTAATATTTGTATCTATTGTTGTATGACAAATCCCTTCTCTTCCCTAATGGAGCTTACAGTATTAAATGTTGGTCCAGCACAGCTTCTGTAGGTTCAGGATGCCAATCAGCTCACTGGTCCACAAGCAGAGCAACTCATCTGGCTCCTTTTCTCAGAGTCTTTCCCAAGAGTTTAGTGATTTCAAGACCAGGCTAATGTATAAAGAACAAATATGTTAAACATAAGTATGCAAAAATATAAAGTATCTATACAGGAATAGACACACTGATCAGTTGGACGAACAATGATCTAAGATAGAACCCATAGACAGGTGGTTCCCATAAATGTACATTTAATAGGTTATATAGGACCATTTGAAAGTTTTTGAGAGCAGACTACTCAGTGAAATGGGATTATTTTTCCACATGGAGATAAATGAAGATAGATCTGACATCACACTATGTACAAAGTCCATGGCTAAACTTATATATTAAAAGTAGAACAATGACGCCTTAGAAGAAAAAGAGGTCTACGTTTAAATATTTTAATCTTTAGTTAGTAAAAAAATTTCGGCATGCAGAAAAGAATAGGACTCAAATGAAAATAAAATAATTTTATATTTACGCACTCACACACACACAATTGTGCATAGATGTCTTTGTAGGTACATATGGAAGCCAGAAGATGATATTGGGACATGGTTCCTCAATTGCTTCTGCACCTTATTGTTTGAGTTATGGGCTCTCTCTCCCTAGATGTTTGTGCTTCAGCTAACTAGCTGGCCTGTGAGACCATGGGATCCTCCTGACTCCACCCTTCATCAATGGGGTCACAGTCATTCACCACCATCCTGGTTATTGTGTGGGGACTGAGGATCCAGACCCAGGTTCTGGTGCTTGCACAGAAGGCTGTTTACTCACCAAGCATCTCACCAGCCCTTGAAATTCCTTAACGATCACAATAAAGTGGGAAAACAAATTACAAATGTAAAGACATGTAGTACAGTTGATTCACAAAGTGGGGTGTGTGTATGGAACGCTCTCCTATAACACACCAAAAATGGAAAAGTAGTTAAAACTTTCATGACAAAAGGGAAAGCGATGAATAGAGATATGAGTACCACAGTGAGATGCCTGCATCAGCTTGATTGAGTCAATGAAGATGCCATACTGAACAGCCTCAGTGCCCAGGAAGATGCAGAGCAGAGCCTCTTACACTACACGATAGGAACAAGACAAAATTTGTAGTCACATACGAAGTATATTTGTTATAGTGTTGAGATGCTGTGCTCCCTAGAGATACCTCTGTTGCACAAGGGCAGCAAGAACACTCACCAAAAAAAGTGATTTATATTCAGTTAATTTTAAGCAAAAGTTAAAAAATATCCCAGAAGCCATTGTACCTGAACATGTCAACTGTAGCATGCTAATTATTAGAATACTACATTGTAGTGAGAAGAAAGTGTGCTTTTAAATCAGCAATGATACGCTTAAGAATTATAACATACAGAGAAAAAAACTAAGTTTTTCAGCATTTTCAAATTCTGGCACATTCCTCTATGAGATTGTGGGATAATAATAAGTCATATTCTCAGGAATTCTTAAAAGTTTCAAAATGATGATTATCTTCATACTTCATTATTTTGATAGCTAAAGTTCATGTTAAAGAATAAAATACACTAAGTTGTGTAGTGCTTGAAAAAACTACAGCCTATACAAATTAAAAAATCAAATAATGAAAACACAATTTAAAATTCAGATCTTCCAATAAGGTAACAGTCTCTCATGCAATCACAGGAGGCCACTGCCCATTAAGGCTTTATTTAGCATTAGAAATGTGTGATGCCTCGAGGATGAGTGAGAGAACTTACAGGAAGCACACTATATATGAACTGTGAGTGTAAACTCATTAGTGTGCTGTAGCAAGTCAGTAAAGCCTTGAGTGAACGTGTGTTGTTTGATATGGGTATAGCCATGCCAAGGATCCCAATGCCTCAGATCCATGGGAGTGACAAATCGTTCCCCACCCCAGGTGAGACTCAGAGGGACAGCAAAGTCTTACTCTAGTCCATGTGCAGATATTGACAGAGAGTGCAGAAAATGTTCACTGTAACTTTCTTGCCCCAGATGTCCATGGGGAGGACTGCTTCCCTTCAGAGTCTGTGCCTACTGTGCTTAGCTAAACCCGCCCCCTTCTTCAGCCGGATGCAGCAACCCTTCTCCATTCAATTGTGTAGAATACTTTGAACTTCTAGGGTACTGTGGCTTCTCCATCAGAGAGTCCACCTCATCCAGTCTCAGCTGTCTTGTTTGTCTTTTCTCCAGCCCATCACTGCCCCAGCAAGTTAATCCCTGAAGCCATGCAGAATGCCCTACTATGTATTTTATCATTGAGAACAACTCACTGGGGTCTCTGCTGCCCAGAGCAATAGGACTGCTGGGCAATACCTGATGGAGGCTGACCCAGATGCTTCTCTGGGAGGCTGCTGTCCAGTCCCCCTTAGTTAGTCCAGGTCCTTCGCTCTGATTCTTAGTTTCTCCTTCACTTCCTTCTACCTGATGTCAGGCGCTTGCTTCAAGCTGCCATCAACTCTAGTTTAGTGGTTAGGCTTTGTTCTTGAAGAACTAATTGTAATATTTCCGCCCAGGTTTTCTAATTCTCACACTGACTTTTCTTGGAATTTGGGGTTCAGAAAAGTGATGTAAAAATTTCGGAGAACACACACGGATGGAAATCCTACCTGGAGACAGCACTGAAGGCGATGGGCAGCACTAAGGCACTCGTGTAAACCTCTGAAATGTGAAGAAAAGTGAATGGAGATGTGAGATGACCGTGGCTGTTTAATGAGTGACTGGCAGCAGAACCAGCAAGCCACAGGTGGGTGGGAGCTGGTGACTGGATTCTAGCTCTGTCTGGTGATGGAAGGCAAGGGTTGCTGAGTCTGTTGAGCACAACCAGACATTGTATCAAAAAGATGCTTCAGAAGAGAGTGCAGCAAACACTAAGAACAGAGTAGAATGATTGCTTCCTTGATATGGGTTAACCCATGAGAAGAAGGGAAACCGTTCATCTCCACCAAGGGGGAAACTCACACTGTCCTTTCTGCCACACACACACATCCGTATCCAATTACAGAGCCTATTCTGTCTTCAGCCTCAGTCTATCTTCCTTATTCCTTGGTTATTATGGGTCTAAGGTGGAGGTTGTGTTCTCTGGACCAACAGTGCTGCCTGGAAGCTGGTTAGAACTGCTGTTTCTGCAACCCCATCCCAGCCCTACCAATCAGCATTGAGGAAGGGCTCTTCAGGGTCTGTTTTGAACTAGGCTTCGGAGGAGTCAGTTGGAAGCAGTTTGAGAACCATGGTTCTATAAAGCTAAAGACTTCGAGAGAACCAAATTTGGACAGTAACTACAACTGTAAAACAATTCAGTCAAAAGCAACTACAAAGGGCCTGGCCCATAGAACTGGCAGTTTCAGGCAGGGAACTATTGCTATGCACCTGTGGTAATTTCAGACTTTTTTTTTTTTTTTTGGTTTTACGAGACAGGGTTTCTCTGTATTATTTTGGAGGCTGTCGGTCCAGCCTAGCCTGGAACTCACAGAGATCCGCCTGCCTCTGCCTCCGGAGTGCTGGGATTAAAGGTGTGCGCCACCACCGCCCAGCAATTTCAGACTTTCTTAACGGTTGCAGTTCTGCTCCCTAACTCCAGGACTCAGTCTGAGCACACTCTTCCCTGTAGTGCAATGAGTCGAGCGTGTGATCACTGACAGACATGAAATGGGGGCCGGAGGATGGCTCACCAGACCTCACAAAAAGGACAACAATCTGTAATCCCCGCTCTCCTACATCAGGAAGGAAGGTGCCGTGAGGGGCTCTGAGCTCATGCTCCGTAGGTACTCTGCAGATGTGTGCACATTTCCCAGGGACACATATACACGCTAAAACTTTTTAAAGAAGAAATCAAAATGGTTTTTTCTTTCCCCCTTGTGCCTTTATGTAAGAGATACAGTTTAGGGAGGCATGCCCTTTCCTGAACAGAAATGGAGGAAGACTGGATTGGGGTTGGGGGGGCAGAGGTGTGGATGGCAAGACAATGACTGAGGCTGGGAGGTAAAATAAATTAGTTAACTAAAAAGGAAACACAGTTTAAGAATTTCTTTCATATAGAGTGAAACACTTCATTTCTTCATCACAAAGATTTCAGAAAATTAGAGACAAATTCTTTATTGTCTTGAATCTCAAATTTGTTAGAGTTCATGTCACAGTGAACACAAACTTAAGTCTGTAGTGTTTGGGGATGCCTTTCTATTTCGATAAAATACAGATAGACAGATCACTATGTTAACTGCTGTCAGGCCTGAGACTAGCAGTAGCATGAGCAGCATATTCACGTCAGTGACTGTCACCTACAGCTTTCTGTTTCTAGAACTTTTAAAATCATCTTAGACAGAAACCCCAAATACACAAGCCATAATAAGTGCCCGCTATTCTCCCGGAGACCCCGTCTTTCTTGTTGCCACAAATCTGCGTAGTCATATGAAGTGGAATCACATGGTGTCTGTCTGTTGTGCTCAGCACACCTCATTGTATGTATCCTGCAAGGCCAGCCATGCTGCAGCAAGGCTGAACGATGTTCCATTCTATGCGTTAGCATGTTACTGATCTGTTGAGAGACCTGTCTCATCTCTGCTCTTCAGCTGTTCAGAAGAGTGCTTGGGGGAACCCTGATCTAGACATCTTCGTAGGCCTATTCAGTTCTTTGGGAACAGCTATACCTAAGAGTGGAATTGGTGGGCTAACTATTTGAGGTAACAACAGATAGCATGCCTTGAACCATTCTTCAATTTTTCCAGCATTGTATGCATCATCCAGACAGGAATACCTGAATGTATCCAATCCATGTCATTTTCAAAGGAAACAAAATAGATAAAAGCTAGTTTTACCCACAGGTGAAGAGCAGTGGTTAAATAGAAAACAAAAGTAAGAGGCTTTAAAAAGGAAGATTTGTAGTTTCTTCCTGTTTGGCGAACTTTCCAGGAATCTGCAAGTGCTGCTGGCACAAGCTCCTTTGTCAGTAGGTAACGTGAAAATTGAATTTGCTGTTGGTGATAAAGTTCATGCCTGTTTTCTTTGGGGGGACATTGATTTGAGATTATAGTTTACTGTAACCTGGTAATTTCAGTAATGCAAATGCAACAAAATGTTACTTTAAAACAGAGCATAAATTCAATCAGGGGGCCAAGGCAATTACGGGAACACACTCCATTCGAATGTCCTTCTGGGGCATTGTGGCAGCTGCAGCCAGTACCGAGCAGGGGGGAGCAGCAGCTGCTTACACATGCCCTAGCAAGGCGAGGCTTTGGAACTCCATCATAGAATCCCTCCTGGGCAAAGGAAAGGCCAAAATTGCTGGGGAGGGAGGAAAGCTAAGGACTCCAAGTAAACCCAATCTTCTAGAACAGCTCGAGGTGCTAAGGCAGAGCCTCGCTGCTACAGTGCCTCCAAATATGGGTCTTGTCTTGTAGCAAGAAGGGTGATTTAGGTGGGGAAAAGTGGAATCATGCCAGCATTTCCCAGTGTGTGAGTGGCTCATACACACCCTAGACAGGCAATATTTACTAGCTTAACTTTCATTTCAAACATGCTTGAGGCTCGGCTGTGATGAAAACATTGTTCAGGTTTAAGCCACCCATGGGTAACAGGGCTGTCAACTTTAAGAAGGGTGCACCTGATCAATTCAGAATTCTGGGTAGGTAAAATTTCTTGATAATTGATTACCTGTAGCTTACAGCTTTGACAATAACAGGCCTCTCATTGGAAACTCATAGTTCCCAATTAGGAATAAGAGGATTAAAGACTCTTGGTGTGGCCTTAGGACTGGGCAGTGAGTAGGCCGGTTGCCATTGCCTGGGACTCTCATGACCTCATGGCCTGCCAGGAGCACACACCAGGCAGAACAGGAGCTACCTCGCTAATTCAGCAAATTGTATCTATGGTCTCATCTGGCCATACCCAGTGGCCCAGGAGTGTGACTTTTGGTCATTACGCTCAGCTGTATATGTGGTTGTCATGTGAAAAAGCCAAACAAAACAGACATAAAATCAGTTTGTTGTCTGGTAAGAAAGGGGGGCTTCAAAGCAAGGAGGAAGACCCCAATCCCCATGGGGTAAAAAACAGAAAGGTCAATTTAGTTTATTAAAGAGCTGATCCTTTTAGGTTCAGGATATAATATACTTCCTTAAATGCCATCTAATAGGAAATCAGAAACAGCCCAAAAGCACACTATTCCCTCTGGAGAAATTGACACAAAATTAGCAGTACCAGACCAGACTCCAGCCCTTTTCAGCACAGAGTCCTTCCAGGCAGATACCATTTAGCTTCTCAGAGTCCAATTTGGAGCCTGGTCCATGGAGGTGTTCTGGTAGGTGTATCTTTATCTCCATCTATTATATATGTATATGCATATCTATATGGATGCAAGGGCAAGTAAGTTGTATTTTGAAGTAATCTGGTAGATTCATGGTGTTTTATAAAAAAGCATAAAAATATGTTTCCCTATAGACAACACATCAGTGAACATATATGAACCAGATATGACTGTGACTTAGTACCCTGAGGACAGATCAACTACGAAGGTCCTTGAAAGGAGAATGAATGGTTCGATTCAAAGGTGAGGGTCCCAAGGTAAGGTAACATAAGAGGAGGCTTGCCTTAGAGAAGGCCCCAAGTCAAAAGTGTGGTCAAAGACAACAGGCACTTGTGAAGGGAGAGCGTGGTGAGAGCCTAGCCTGAAGAGCATGGGATGAGAGATATGATCCAACTGTGAAATGTTCCTGAAGAATAAGAGTGGTAGACATCCAGCACAGGGCCTGATGTGCAGTAAGAAAGTAGGCAGCAGGGCTTGCATGCACCAATGGTGCTTTCCAGTCAGTATAGGCACACATATGTCCGACATGCAGTCTTCATATGAAATGAACCCCATCCCTGTGTAGCTGGGAAGACTCATTTATCACATGCAAAGCAGCCTGAGAATACATTGGTCAGTGAAACCATGGGATCACGTAGTAGACTTGCAATGGTGCTGAGAGGTTCAGCATGGTCTGTGAGATCTTCACACAGACGTGAGCATGCACATCCTTCATAGCATTAGCAAAAAGGTGAGGGCTTGAAGACATTGCAGCTAAAGGGACAGTGTGCTTAGAAGCCCTGGAGCTGAAATCACATGCATGGTGTATGTGTGGATCATAGAGGACTAACCTTGGGCAAGCTCAGCATTGTGCAACCCATAGGACTCGGACCATGGAGCCTGTGGTGCCAAGAGAACCGAAGGAAAAATTGAGTGTGCTCAGCTATGAACTGAGGTAAGAAAGCCTTGGAAACGGTGTGAAGGAAGATGGGAAGTGGAAGAAGAGCAGACAGAGGAAACAGGGTCCGAGGAACCACAAAGCCCAGAGATGTGGCCCAGCATTGTGCTAGTGTGGTACCCAGAGATGGTAATGGTTTGGGAGAGGTCTGCAAGTTGTGAATTTTGGCTAGAAGAAGCGAGGATCACTTGAGAACCACAGGTCTTGGTGAGGAGGCAGAGAAGGGAAGGGGCATTTCCCATGTGAGCTTTGGACCGAAGAGCTGGGAGTGCTCGACTGTACACAGCAATGGTGGAAGACCATGTACACACCCATGTGGGAAGGTCCATTGGACTGGTAGGAATTTGCTAGAAAACCTGAAGTGGTGCTCAAGACTGCAAACACAGATTTGAGCACAGCTTCTCAGTGTTATATGGACACACGTTAGGACCCCAGTATCGTTTTGCTGTTGTTCCATGTGGGAAGTGAGTTTGTGTTCTCAAGATAGTTGGGGGCCCTTTCCCCCTTATCTGAAAGCAGAGTGACAAAGCGGCGCCATTGGTGCAAGAATGGGGAGGAGAAAAATCAGCTCCTTTGCAACCTATGAGTCGCTGTGGATTTGGATCTGGTTTTTCGTGAGTACTGAGGCCTAACACCGGGTGTTTAGAGGAGAAAGAGAAAGGAACCAGAATGCTTATCGATCTTTAAAGACACTGCCAGCAAATCCACAAAACAAACTGAAGGCCCCCCTCCTCCATGGGATCTGGCCTCTCACGCTAAGCCTCCCTTTTCCTAGTGAATGAATGCCTGAATGTCTTTAACCTAGACAGGTTGTTTGTTTCCTCAGTGAGGTGTTCTTCGCAGAGAAATCTGTTGTTTAGTGTATACAGGTTGATTTGGTGGAATGATATTTGTGTGCAGTGTTATGTAAATAGAGTTACAGCCCATCTTTCTGATAGAAGCATAGGCTATAATTAGGATTACGTGCCCATGAAGAGAGGTGTGTGTGTGTGTGTGTGTGTGTGTGTGTGTGTGTGCACGCTCGTGCATGCGGAGGGCCAGGAGGTGGAAAGAAGCATAAGTGAACTCGTGCTAAAGTTCTTGATGTAAAGAAAGTCGCCAATTCACAAAGGAATTTGATTATCTCTATCCATTATACACACACAGCGAGTGAGCGTGCTCCTCGCCATCTGTCATCGATTTCATTTACATCACCAGCACCTGGCCTGTTTATCTGCTACATTCGTTTCTTCACCCAATTCTTACGCTGCTTTAATAAAATACAGAAATGTTATTGTTAAAAACCAATTAATTTACAATCCTCCACAGAGATAGTATTACTTATAATTCAATTTGGCTTCTAATGATCTGCTTTCTTGCAAAACGACTTAATTCTTGTGTCAAAGATTAGTTATTAGATATTACCCCGCTGTACCAGCCGCACACTGCTGAGGCGAGAGCACAGCTTGGGATGTCCCTGGCCATTAATCAGAAGCCGGAATCTTTGCTTGTTTAACTCTTCAAGAACTTGCTCACAGGTTTACTGCCCTTAACTCCCTGTCACTTATTCCCTTAACTCTGTTAGGTTTCTCCTTAGCTTTCATTAAACATTTATAGGCACATATATAACTTGAAAGTTTTCCTGGCTTGGCATACCCATCTACATTTTCATTTGACTGTTTCCAACATATCTGACTTTCCTGCTCAGCCATTTTGTGAATGAAGTGTGTAAAGATCCCCACTTCATAAACTCTGGTCTTTAGCTGAGAACTTGTTTGGATTCCCCATGAAACAGAGCAGGGAGGGGTGCTGCTGGCTTCCCTGTTCTTGCAGATTATCTGCTCCCCTGCGCAGGCAGGCCTGCTCAAGAGACGCAGTCTGGCAGGCCTCAGCCACTTGTCCACACATTTCACAAATGGAATTGCTAAGCATATGGCTATAGCCAGCATATTCTAGAAACATCAGCTTGGGCTAGAGGTATCCGAGAGAAAATTTATTCTTCCAGATTGAAAAATCCTTAAATGCCTTTAAAATACTTTTTAAGTAAAAGCATCCTTAAGCTGCTTATGTCTTTACTTCTTCATGCCTTCTGATTTAACCCAGAACTGAGCGTGAGAACTCTATTTCCTTTGTCAATTTAATTTTTGTTACACACAACACAGACTACACATCCAGCACTGGAAAGCATATTTAAAATGTCACACTCTATAGGCAGAGAATATAAACTTTAAGCATTTATATTTATAAACTATCTTCAATCATGGCTATACAGACATGAACCTGCCCTAGGGTAAACTAGTTAGGTGCTGTGAAAAAAATAGGAAACCATGACAATAAAGACAGAGGACCAGTATTACCTGAGTAGGGGTGTTTTCCTTCAACTTGCCATGACTCAATTAGTCGAGCTTGAAGAGGTCAGAAAACTCAATAGAATGGACAGAAAGCAGAGCTCCTTTCGGCTGTGAAGGGGAATTCTTTTTGCTAATGAGCTAAGATGCAGTGCTCTGCATCTACAATCCCTTGTTTTTAAACCGTTCATTCTCTTGGCTTACACTTGGCTTTAGTCTGAAGAAGTGTGGCTGCTGCCAGCTCCGAGCCACTGCTGTGTTAAAGCTACAGGGGGTGATTAAGGTGGTGGCAGGTTCACTCTGCCTTGTCTGGATTGCACTATGTTCAAAACATGAAATGCTCATTATTTTGCAAAGCCAGAGGACCCAGTTCTGTAACAGGAAGAGCAGGAAATCCACTTTTTTCTTTGTACATGACACTAAGGGGAAGTGGACCTAGTATCTTGCCTTACTTAGCAGGATTTTACAACTGTTTAGACCTATCAGTAACTCTAAGAGATCTTGTCTCTCATCTGGAATGTTGCTCTTGGAACCCTCAATGAACTACAGGCATAATTCTTAGCATCTTGTTCTGTCTGCTCACAGACACTCCATGCCTTTCTGCTTCTGAAACCAAACCCAACAAAGCTCATTCTGAATCACACTGGGCTGTCTTAGAACCTGGGACAATTAAAAATCAAGTGTGATGGAGTCGGAGAAAGAAAATCCCAGGACAAATGGCCCCAACATCAGTTGCTTGGCTTCAGCAGCTCAATCTGATGTGACTTAAACTTCTTTTGGGATAATAAACAATAATTCACATTTCTGAATGATTACTCTATATGCAAAATAGGCATGGGAACTAAGTAAAAATTGTGTCTCCTCCCTCCCCCTGGAATAATCTCCCCGGCAAGTCCTGTTTTCCAAAGTTGACGCCTCAAACTCAGACAATGCATCATCAAAGCTCAGAAACAGGAGCTGAGCCAAAGCAGCCGCAATCTAATATGGAAATGTGGTCCTGGCCCCGGCACTGTGTCCTTCTTCTGAATGGGCTCACCTGCACCCATCCCTCCTAGGAGAAAATTTCAAACAGAGTTAGCTCCTTAAACCTTCTAATTAAAATGAGAACTCCCCAGGCTTCCATGACTCAGCCTCAGAAAAAGATTATTAGGAATTTAATGGGGGAAAATATAGCATCCCAGACCATCTGTGACCCAGGGCTCTGTGCGAATTTAAAGAAAACTGGAGGGAGGTAACACACACTCGAACGCACGCTCGAGGAGTGCTTTGTAGGGGCTGCAATAAATCAACATAGTTAGAGTACAGCCTTTTTCAGATTTAATTACTGTTACATAATTATTAGCAAAGCATTCTCCTCTGAAACTGTAAAACTCATTACATCAAAAATCCCCAAGCTCCTGATGGAATTTATGAACTAGTTCCTTCCTTCCTAGCTCTGGGAAAACTGTGGAATAGAGTCCAGATTTGTCTCCAGCTTTTTAGGAGCAGAGGAGGGCTTCCTCCCCCACGCCTGGTTTGTGCCATTTAACTGGGTTTCTGAATTGAGTTTTTTATGGATCATTCTCTTAGACATTTATGTACATTCTCACCTAACTATGTGTTCAAATGACTGTGTCCCACTGCCCGGCAGAAAGCATTGAGCAAGGCAACTTTCAAGTGTGATGGCAAGAAGTTGGCAAATTTTCAAGAGAATCTGAGACAAATGGTTTTTAGGTGTCTATGATATTTTTTTTTAATGTTTAGGGCAGGTAACAGACAGGGCCTGCCTTGAAAAGGCAGAAGTCAACATGGCAGGGATATGTTTACAGTTGTTCCCAGGACCTTCCAGAGTACCCTGAGTGATGGCATTCTGTTGAACTGGCCATGGTGGGGTTTGTAATAATCACGGCTTTTTCTCTAAAGAGTCAGTTCCGAGCTGCTACTGTGTTCACCGATGACAGTGCAAATGTCACTTGTGTTGACTATCTAGCTCTAGCAGACATCCCAGAATAAATCTCCTTCAAGGATGTATATAATGCATTAAATGTCAACAAAAACGGGCTTCTTGAAAGGCTATCTTTAGCTATGGTGCTTGTTCTTGGAAGAGGGCTCCTGTGGAATTGGGACTGCTTGAGAAGGCAGGTGAGCACATCCAGCATGAGCGGCTCACTCCTGCGTGGGGTGGCTGCTCTCTGGGATCCTTGCCCCTTACCTGCAGGGAACTGCAGCTGCCCGAAAAAGCTTCGTTACCACACTCGGCATATACAGCCAGATGTTTTCTGTTGTATTTGGATGCTCTCCTGGGATTAGCTCATCAGAGTGAGAGAAAGATAAAGGCAGCTGAGGCTTGACAGCCAACTGCCTTGTACCTACTCTCTCTCTTTCTGCATGCCTACTTAGCGACTTCCGGCCAACCTCAGACAGCCTCAGTTTCTCTCTGGGGATCCGGCTGTTCACAAAGGTGTCTGGTGTGGTGACAATGTCTGAGGGTCTGGTGTGGTGTTTAGTGCTTGATCTTGTGAACTTCAGCCTTTCTGTTTTCCCTTCTAGTGATCTGTCTTTACCAACACTCTCACTACTTGTTTTGTTTTTAAGGTTGCCTGCTCTTTCTTTTTATATTCATGAAAATGTCATAGCTGCTCAGATGGCTTAGTGAATAATGTATGGAAAGTCATCTTTTGTCTCCATTGTTAACTCTGTGATTTCTGAATGTGGCTCTATTTGCTAATTTTAATTCTCTCTCTCTCTCTCTCTCTATCTATCTATCTATCTATCTCTCTCTGTCTCTCTCTCTCTCTCTTTCTCTCTCTCATGCAGAAGTTTTTCTGGAATAATTGATGGTTCTTTCCAGGCCATTTCTAGTACTGAAGACTTACTGTAAGCAATTCTGTGAAGCAGTGTGAAACTTCCTGTCTGCCCAGGCCTCTCGCTCTGACTGGAAAAGCCGGCTTCTGGTGGTCCTGTGGAGGAAAAGCAGAGGTACTGGCCAGGCTTTCTTTTCAAGACCAAAGTGACTTCCTATTGCTTTCAAACACCAGTTTTTGGTGACCTTGAGGTGACTGATACTTGTTTCTACTGCCTTTCTGTTTGTTAAGCCTCTCTCTGATGTCAGAACTGTAAAATCGGTTTACTGTGCAACCAAATGCCAGCTCCTGGGGCACAGGGGTGATGGGGCTGCCATAATTTATTTTTTGGTCATTTAGTTCATTACCTAACTGGCCTCTGTTGCCAGCCCTGGTTGGACAACTGCTTTGGGGCTGGAAGCCAGTGCAGTTTGGATGAGGCCTTATGGGAGATGGTAGTCTCCTCCTTCCCTTCCTTGGAAGAGCTGTATAGCTTAACATTGTGGGTTTTGTCTGTCACAGGTCTAAGAATTCATCCTCCATTCCCCTCTGCTCATGCCACACTGCTGTTGCAGTTGTGAGTTTCATTTTCTGTCCTTTCCACAAATCTTCATGGGCTACGGGACGAAAGTGATGATGGCAGGTGGTCTCGGCAGTCTCAACCCAGAAATCTCTCTGTCCTCTTTTATGGTACATGTACGGCTATAACCTAGCAAAAACAGGGCTGAACTTTGCAGCATTATGAATATTTTCAGTTTGGTGGTGTGAAAGCTTGTTTGAGGAAACAGTCTTAGTCACATAAAATACCAGGAGTTTGTGGCTAGAAACCCTAACATGGATCTGCCTGTCCATGTCACATTTCCCAACTTGACACCAAGGAAGATTGTACTTTCATATAAGCTTTTATAGGGTTTGGGACATATCAGAAATCTAATTCTTATTTCTTTCTTAGATTGAGAAAAATCGAACTTTTAGACATGTGTTAAGTGACTTTTCATATTTTAGTAGGAAATTATTATGAAACAATCTATGAAACCTTGTGGTGCTAATGGTCTTTTATTAAAACTTTGAGTCCTGAGCACTTTATTTTACATAGTCATTGTCTGCAAGGCTGAAATCGACTTAGCTTATGCGTGATGCAGAAATCCTGTTTCCCTTTCTAACGCATGGCTATAAGAGGTCCAAGCTAGCATTTTTCCAGTTTTTAATTTTTTAATAATTTTTTATTAAATGTGTACAAATATATAAACACATTCTGCTAAGTCTATTTTTGTTGTTTGTGTGTATATGACTGGCCAACCATATTATGTTGGACAAGCAATAAGGGGGCTCATTCCTAGGAGAAGCTAATTCTCCTTCTCCCAGCAGTCATTGCTGCCTGTGGTTCTGTGAGGCTCTATGAGGGAGGTCTTTCCCCTTCCAGATTAGCATGTCTACTGATGCTGTCTTTAATCTGTGAGATAGTCCCTCCAGGCTAGAGTTTAAGTGAAAGGGTATATAGCAAAGATGAAGAGGAAAGATTCCAATTTTCAACAGACTTCTGTCAGGACAGGAAATTCTAAACTATTATTGTGAATAATCAGTTATGGAACTGAGAGTCTGTGCTGTGATCACGTGATTTATCTATTTCAGTTTTATTGCCATGACAATTAACCACTCTGTTTTTGTAGTCCTTTTTCATGTTTTGTCAGGTGGATGGAAGAGGTTCAGTGTAAAACTAGAATTCCAATATCTGACTGAGAGAATAAACACCATGCTTTAAATTGGTCAGTGTGGCAATGCAGAGAGATCCTAGAGGCTTGCAGATGAGAGCAATCTTCGCTACACTCATGGCTAATTTGATATCCTGCTTGCCATGATCTCCCATCAGTGCAACACTGTGTGACCTGTCAGTGTCTCAGCCACAGTGTGACCAAGCTAGAAACAAAGCAATTTATTCAGCCAAACCTATTTGGTTCCCATCTGATTCCGGTTTTATAGTAACTCATCTCGGCTTGAACCAACTTCATTTTATCACAGTCTGAAGAAAAGGTGTTTGATTAAAGGTGATAAGTAACACAAATCCAGTCCTGATCCTGGGCCAGGTATTTTAAGTCTGTCATTTTATTTATCTCTCATATGAACCTTATGAGGCAGAAGCCTTACATATATGTGAGGAAAGTCCTTCCAAAGATCACTTTGTGTCATTGTAAGTGACACTTTTAGTTCCATCCATGTCTCAATGCAACATCCATTTCCCCCCCCCCCCCCCGTGACACAATAGCACAATTGATAAAGGTCCAGAGAGAATAAGTCACAAAGTATCAAGGAACCTGGGTCTTGTTCACTTGGAGTGCATCTCAGTCTATGTTTTTATCATCCTTGCTTCAAAACATATAACTGTGTCAGGAAATGTCGTGCACACCTTTAATTTTCCCACTCAAGAGGCAGAGACAGGCAAATTGTTATGATCTCCAGGCTAGCCTCTTCTACATAGTGACTTCCAGGTCACCCATGACTACTTGTCTCCAAAAGAAAGTTTTAGAAAGTAAATAAAAAATATAGCTGGATTTTAGGATCAAACTGTTGCTAGGCAAAAATGCTAAGCTGGCCCAAATAGTAAAATAAATTCTATCTTTATCATGAATTGAAGACTATGTATAGCCAAATGTGCTTTGAACTTATTCAACTTGGGATGAAATCCCACATTTCTATTGGAGATATCTATTGCTCATTTGTTTTTAGTCTGTGCTGACTGTTGCCTTCTCTTAGTCTGAATACATTAGCTTTTTTTCAACGCTTCTGTTCTAGATTCAGCAGTATCTTTCTCTATACCTTTCAACTTTGAACCCGTTTGGCTTGAATCTCAAATAGTCTCCAAGGCACCCAATTCCTTGGAACATCTATTTCAACTCTAATCCAGATGCTGCACTGGCTTTGTGGAATCTGAAGCCAGTGCTATTAGCATGGAGGGATAGACCTAAAAAAAAAAAAAAGAAAAAGATTCAAAACTGAAAAGTGTGCAATCAGAGTCCAAATGAGCATATACTTAATCAAACAAAGGAATCTCAGTACACTGTGTATGTTTTAAAAGTGCTTTTTATGAAGTCAGGAATGAGTATGTGTAATATTTAATAACTGATTGATGACATTAAGATAGACCTTCCTCCAACATGTTTTGATGAATCATTTATCATTTGCTTGTGCATTTTTAATAGAAAAGAAGCTAGTTTTTCCTCTACCTTAGCTGGTCAGAATATGAATATTGCTTTTGTTTAATGGCCCATAAATTTATCTGCATTTTCTGAGTATGTAGAAATAAATTTAATGATTAGCAAAGAGGATATTCTTCGCATATGTTCAAATCAAGATTTGACAATTTTCAATTTGTTTATTGCACATCCTAAAATAGCTTTATAAATAGCAATTCAAATGAGTTTTTCTCTTTAGCTTTATCAAATGTGCTATTGTGTCACGGGGGAAAATGGATGATGCTTTGAGACATGGATGGGACTGAAAGTGTCACTTACAATGACACAAAGTGATCTTTGGAAGGACTTTCCGCTAGCTAGCTTGTGGCTTCTTGGCTTTCCTCCAGTACCACACATGGCAGATGCTGTCGGACACACTCCTGGTGTGACCTGACCTCTGGTGCTGCAGCTTTGTGTCTCGGTTCAGGATTAGTCAACAGAGGGTGCAGAAGAACATTTCTAGGGGAGCCAAATCTAAACACCATTTTCTGTCTCATATAACGTTCAGAGAACAGTGGACCACAGAGCTAGCCATAGTGATAGGTAATGGACACCCACATGAATATATTGGAGTTAATGCATTCTAAATGCAACCCCTAGTTGTGTCCTCTTAGTCAGACTAAATCGTCAAAAACATTCAGTGAAGAAGATGCTGAAGGGATGTTGGCTGCAGCAGGCAGGATTCCCAGGTTCTCAATACTATGGATCAGAAAGCACCCAGAGATGCTATCCCAGATTCAGGAGGATGGGTCAGTAGGACAGACATGATGGGGCTTGAACAGGTAACCATATTGACTGCTCACAATATTCAGGGTTAGACAGAGCCCCAGAATTTACCACCTGCTGCCATCCTGCTCCTCAGTGAAGATCTAAGAGTGAGATTGCTGCCAGAGAATAGGGGTGGGCACCCAAAATGCCCATGATCACAGAGCTAAGTGTTAGATGTCAAAGGAAAGGGATCTATTTGGGAGGGGAGGAACAGGGGCATCAAGTCAAAGGGTGTTGCCTTTCACCTATGTCATATCACACTCAGAGAGAAGTTATTAGAGCATACACGGCATACGACCCTACAGACAGTCAGACGCCTTCTTAGTGTTCAGCATTGTTGTCCAGCAACTGCTGCCAATCATCTTCTTAATTTAGTACAAATACTGTGTCCTATAGAGTCCTGGACCAAAAGATCTGAAAGCCCACCTTTCTAAATCCTAAGAGTTTGACCCAAACATCAGAGCTTTAAGGAAAACCCATAGCAGCAGTCCTTGATGATGAATGAAGCAATCTTGGGTGTCTTATCTCTCATATTCACCATTCAGTTTTCTGTACTCAACCATGCGGTCCCTTGTTTCAGCATGAGAAGGCCCGGTTTTGACATTTTGCTCATCTGATTTATGTGGCTTTCTGGCTGCATATTGGTTGGGATGGCTCCTGGGAAGGGGGATGGGAGCCAACTAGGACTCTGCAGTGTGGTTCCCTGCTAACTAGGATTGCTTTCTGCTTCCTTAGCCCTTTGTGCAGTGATCTGCCCTTCCAAGCTCAGTTTTCCTTCCATCCGCAAATAGCTCGGGAGTACTCACTAGTCCTATTAATAGACTCTTTGTAGTTTCACCACCTGGCCTCTGATCATACTTGAACTTCTTAAAAATAATATTTTCTCAATTTACTGAATATTTTTAATTTATTAAAAACATGAAAGGTGACTCATTTTCCTTCTGAATTCTCCTGGGGAAAAAACGACATCTTTGCATTTGCAACAGAGCTCCCTGTTATTCATGCCATGCAATACTTTTCCATACTGTCTGCACAATTGACTCTTCATGGTGGCTCAAGCGCTTGGTGTGTTAGGGAAACAAATAAGAAATTGGTATTTTAAACGGATGCAGAACCCAAAGAAAACTCACCCTTATCTTCTCTGATGGGAAAATAGGTAAAGACACCGGTCACATTCTGGGTAGACAAGTAGATTTGGCTCAGCACTCATTGTGCATCTGCTATGCTAAGAATATTAAAGTGGATACTACAAGGACCAAGTCCGAGTCTGATAAAAAGCACTCAGCTTCACATGGACCCTTTCAGCATTTGAGAGGGTCACAGATGAAGTAAAGCCTGTGTGAAGTGTTAGGGTACATGCCCACCAAATCAAGATGAGATGGGGAACACGCGTCCAGACTGGGGAAGTGTGTGAAGTAGGGTTCAGATACTCTTGTCCTCTGAGATTTTTCTATTCAGTGTCTTTTCCCACCTTCTACAACAAACCATTCAAATACAACAGTGACCCAGGTCTGCGGGCAACTGAGACCCTTACCCATAATCTGAGTCTGTCTCCAAAGGGATAGATTTATAACATTGACAAACAATGATGCACTCAGGTCTATAGTAAAATGTTCAGTGAAATCTAGTTGATACTTCAAGTTATGAAGCAATTATGATTCTGCATTCTTTTCAGGGAAGACAGCACTCCATTGAAATAATCAGACATGAACCTGTGTTATTTTAATAGTGAGAAGCAGAAGAGGGAGATTTGTTTGATGTGGCTTCATTGGGAAGAGGTACATAGACATTCAGTGAATCTCACAAGTTTATTGTTCAGCCTGACATAAAAGTCACATTTAAATAGAAGCTAAGAGATATGCTAACTAAGCAGTGTTGCAAAGGTGTGGTCCCTGATCGCCATTGTCCCAGCTCCAATCTCTCTTGCAAGGTCAACGACAAGCTGTAAATCTTTTTCCAGGGACAAGCTCTATCTCTGGCTGTCCATTCTCCTCTGGGTGTCCCCAGGGCTTCAACTTCTTTTTCCTCCAGAATGACATTCCTGGGTGAATTTTAATTTCTTGAGGGTCATTTCTTTTAATAGAGAGCTGGAAACTGGGGGGACGTGGCACACATGTCTTTTCAGAATATCTCATATCTGCCAGGCAGGCTGGTTGTGTCCCCCAGTCTTTGTCTTAATTCCCCTATCTCAAGGTATAATATGCATGTGTCTGAAACAAAGATGAACACACTACAAATAAGAGTCAAGGTTAGACTACACTAGTGTCAGGCAGCCATGCTTTTCTCCGTGACTCTTGCCTTTTAGTTACTTTTAGGAGGGTTGGCCCAAGTGACTCCACCTCATTGTTGGTTTGAAACAGGGTCTTGTGTTGAATTCTAAACTTGTAATCCTCCTGCTTACCAAGTCCTAGGATTACAGGAAATGTCACCCTGCATGGTGTGATTTCACTTATAGTTCTGACAACTTCCTGTCTATGAACAGTTTCCTCTGAAGACATTAGCACCTGATGGCGTGTTCTCTGTTGTCCCCTTTTGTTGATGTCAGATTTGTTCGGCCCATCTTATTTGATCCTATGTTGCAGGGAGAGGAGGCATAGTCAGTGTCAATAAACCTTTTAGGCCTAGTTTTAAGCAACTCAGAATTAGAGAGAGAGTGGCTCATAGGTCAGATGTACCTGAAGTCCATTTTGTTTGTCCTGCATCTAAAAACATTGTTCAGGTTCCTTTGTCATGAGCTCTACTTGGGCACGATGTGACAAGGCATCAATTAGTCACAAGGCTTCATACAAACAGAGTGCTCAAGAGCACACACTTGTCAGAGCATTAACAGACAATAAGCAGATTACTTTCACTTTGGTTAGCTGTGCTTTTGTGAAGGGTTATAACTCTGGTCTGTTAACACAGACATTCTGAGTCCTTTGGAAGGACTATGAGACTTGCTGGTGAAGGATTTGGCTATATATCACATTTGGAAAGGAGACCAAGAAAAGGTAATGTAAGGTTGATGAGGGAGGACAGAATACAGGGTAAGGGCACGTGAGTTATGAATGAGGATAGAAACCTACTTCTCTCTAGTTTTAACTCTGTCATAGTTCTTATTTCCTTTTCTCTGGTGGATAATGGTATAAATGGGTAACTGAGGGCTGAAGAGATGGCTCAGCAGTTAAGAGCACTGGCTGCTCTTCCAGAGAACCTGGGTTCAATTCTCAGCACTCACATGGCAGCTCACAACTGTCTGTAACTCTAGTTCCTGGGGACCCAACATTCTCATGCAGATATGCATGCAGGCAAAACACCAATGCACATAAATACATTTAAAAATTTTTTAAATGCATAATTGAAACTAATAATATGGAACCCACGTGAGGGTCCCTGGCTTCAGACCGGACATTTCAAGTATCCAGAACTTCACAGACACAGGGTTTGGGACTGGACAGTTGTGTGAGGGACTGCCTCAGTCTATCTGTGTGATGTTTTTATCTCCGAGTTTATTACGGCAAAGTGGTTTATTTAATAATAAATCATTTGGCTATAATTTCAAGTCTGCCACTTGCTAACAGTACATGGTAGCGAACCACCTAATTTCTCTGTGCTCCCTCATCTGAGCAGACAATTACATTGATTACCACAATATGTCAAAAAGTTGTCTGTGGTGATTTATGTAACATGACACTTGAAGGTATCACTCCAGCTTGTGGGGCTGAGCTCATTGGAGAGTATTTGCCTAGCATTGGCAAGGTATCATGCCCAGCACTGAGAAAAACCTTTCCGTGACTCCAAAGAAAGATACTTTGATCATAACATACCAAAATAAACTCCTCCATAGAGCCTACTTCCTTTGCCCCTTTCTCTCTAACCATTAATTTCTCCACATATCTTTGTAGATGTTTTTTAATGTCTCCACATTTTTCGGCTAAGTATCAAAACTCAGGACACCTTTGCTCCTTACTGGCCCATTGAGACCAGAAACCTCACTCTCTTCTCTTGTGAACATCATGGTTTGCTGAAAACCAGGGCACAGGCTAACATCTCTGCAACCTCAGTTCCTTCCTCCTTGCTTCTCCATCCTCTGCCTCACTCGTGTGGACCAGAAACCAAAGGATGTAATAAACAAACAAACAAACAAAAACCTGGAGTGGAAAAATGTCTGCTCTGAAGTGTTAACTGATCAGAGGCTTCCTTATCTGCTTAACCTTTGCAAGTGACCACAGAAAAGAAGACCGTGAGGACTGGCAAGATGACTCAGTGAGTAAAGGTGTCTGCCACCAAGCCTGGTGCCCTGAGTGCCACCCCATGAGACCCACATGGTAGAAGGAAAGAAACAAACTCCTGAAATTTGTTCATTGATTTCCATACATGTGCCAAGACATGCCACTCCACTCCTGATAATAAACAAATACAGTGAAAAATTGAATAATATCATGAAACTAACAACGTAAAATGTAGTAGCTTAATCTTAGACTCTGTCATCATTCATGTGGGATGCAGGCTGACTCTGTAGAGGGAGTGCTTTGGAGTACCTGGTCTGCTCTCCTAGTCTTCCTGCCAGGATGATAAAGCAGGAAATTAGCTACAGTCTATAGAATATTCTAGTCACTCTGTTCAAGAGGTATGAAGTCTCCAGACAATTCAACATTAATGGAAAAACCAGGTGAGATTCACAATGTTATTTATTAGATCTAAGAGTAGAATACAATTTTTGTGTTTATTTATTTTCTTAAAGGATAGGCAGTGTGGCTGCCATTCACTATAGGACTTGAACTTCCTTTAGAGCCAAGACTAGCAGGTCATGAAGAAAAGGTCTTAAACTCTGAAGAGCTTTGTTATAACTTTCTTAAAGGAAACTAGAATGTGTGAGTATGAGTGTGAGTGTGTGTGTGTGTGTGTGTGGTACATGCGGTATGTATATATGTATGTATGTATGTATGCATATGCATGTGATGAGTGTAAATCTGTTCTATGTAGGTATGTGTGTGTACATGTGATATGAGTGTGTGTGTGTGTGTGTGTGTTACTTCTTTTTCACCCTCTTGTAAAGTGTAGTCTTCCTTGCCAGCCGCCTGGGCCCTGCCACAGTTACAGTCCCCAAATAACACACAAGACACTATATTAGTTATGAAGCTATTGGCCATTTGCTTGGTTTCTTACTGACTAGCTCTGACTTAACTATTTAACCCATAATTGTTAATCTAAGTATTTCTCTTACCGGAGAAAAGGGTCCAGACCTCTTACTCCTCTGGTGGCCTACATGGTGTCTGCCTGTGTCTCTCTTTCCCAGAATCCTCCTCCACTCCTAGTCCCACCTATCCTGCTTCCCAATGGCCAACAGTGCTTTATTCAACAACCAATAAGAGAGACAGAGTTACAGAATGATATCTCCCATCACCCTCTCAAGGGAAAATGCTGAGAAAAGGAAGGGGACAGAGAATCAGGACACACAGGGATTTTGGTGTGTGTCGAAGGCCCAGTGCTTTTGGGTTTCCACATCAGTTAATCTCAAAGCAATAATGAGCCTATAGATTTAAAGCATATGCCATTCACCATGACCAAAATATGTAAAATAAAGCTCAAAATCCTCCCTATTGTGCCTAGATCAAGCTCTCTGACTAGATGTGCTGGCTACTCTGCAGTAGAGTGAAGGAGTGACCAGAAACCCAAAATTGAAGCCATATGGAAGCTTACTGTGCGTATTAAATTGTGTGTAGCAGTGTTAACAGCATCTTGATTTGAGGCTGCAAGTAATAAATAAATTATATTAATTTTGTAGTTGTGAGCTAATTTCTCCAGAATTACTTTTTAATAACCAGCCTCATGTTCACTGGTAAGATTTAAATACATTTAGGAACAAATTTGTAGACATTTAAGTAATTCTAGATTACCATTTTGAAAGCTTAAGGGTTCATTTACTGGTTCCCCCAACACCAGATTTTTAGAGAGGAAATCTTTCGGTTAGACAGGACAACTCTGTTGAAAACAGTGGGTGTACCTTCTCAGAAGCAGCTCCCCCACCTCGGGGCGGCCAGGTGGGAATAGACTGTTGCAAGAATTCCTTTGCCTTTATTTTCTAGGTGCTTTGTCTTTGTTATGTAACTCACCGTTTCTCCTCGCCTGGTAGGTTGAAGCTAATTGTGCTTCAATGCCAGTGAGAAGCCTGGAATCCTGTGATTGGTCCTGTTAAGTGAGGCACTTCAACCTGGAGTGATGCAGTGTTCACTCTACTACCTATTAACAGTGGCCTCTGTCCTACTTTCAGTGTCCCAGATTCCTCCTGGTGGAGACAATAACTGAATGCCCCTACGTGAAGACACACATTCAGAGGACTTACATGTGCTGTCAAATGTGGATGTGATCTGTCTTTCAAAGTTTTCTATGCTGGGAGCTTGGTCCTTATTTACGTGTGATGTGGAAAGTGGGACCTTAAGAGGCCGGGCCTAGTGGGAGCCCTTTTGGTCAACTGTTTTCCTTAATGACTATGGACTCCTGGTCTTCCTGGCTTCCTGTTTTGCCATGCAATTGCTCCTTCTTTTTAATACTCTCCCACAGTGCTGTCTACTTATTAGGGCTTCACCAGAGGCTGAATCAATCTGGCTTTTTGCCTCCAAAATGGTGACCCAAAGTACTTCTTTTCTTTGTAAGTAGGATTCCTCAGGTATTCTATTGTAGAATTAGGAACAGACTAATAGGACATGCAGCTTTCCCTGTATGAGCCTCACTAAATATGAATTACTGCTGTCGGTGCCTGGGCGTGGAGCACAGATCTGCCTTCTGTGGACTCTGAGCCTAGATGAATTGCTTCTCTGCTCTGAGACCCAATCTTTGATTTCAAAATGAAAATTTTACACAAAGCTTGTCTGTATGCACTGTTAGGGGCAGGACAAGGTAGCATGACATGTGACAGCGGTAAGGGTCCTCAGTGGTTCTAGTGACTGCTCAGTATTCATGTGCCTTCCTGAGAAATAGCCTCACTACTTTATTTGGGGTGGAAAGGATGGGTGTGGATCTCCTTTAAGCCAAATGGCCTATTTTCCATCTTGTTAGGCTCCATGCCAAAGGAAATCTCTGAAAATAGGAAAACGTGGTGACAAAAAATTACTTCAACAAAAAATACAGCTATTATATATGACTTTGAAAATGCAATAATTATTTTCCACATATAGATATCAAAGACTCCCCACAGGATAATAGTATTACACACTTAACAAGAGGTTTTTGGAGCAGGCTATAGATACTAGTCTGTTTTACATTAATATATTGGAGCAGCCGAGACAGCCTACATATAAAGAAGCTATCCAGGTATAGTGGCAGTTGCCTACAGTCCTGGCGGATAAGTGGTAGAGGCAGGAGAATCAGAGTCCAAGGCCAGACTCATCTATATAGTGAGTTCCAGCCTGGACAAAGGTAAGACCTTTTCCCAAAATGAAACCATACACAAGCAAAACAGATGAGCTACTGACTCACAGTGTTATAGGTGAAATGTTTGTGATTAGGTGGCCACACTGGTGTTGTTACATGTCTTAATCTACATTATGGACTTCTATAGCAAAATGTCCAAGAGTGGGGAATTTATAAACGAAATAAATATATTTAGCTCACAGATTCGGTCACTAGAAGCCCAAGACTGGGTAACTACAACTGGAAAGGGCATTATACTGTATGGAAACACGATGGAAAGGGGGAAGGGTGAGGGGGCAGATTGGAAAGGTACGGACATGGGTTATTTGCCTTGCTTCATGGAATTGCTGTCCATCAAGAGCCTCATTAATCCCTTTTAAAGGCATCATACCCAACACTGCCACCACAGCCATTTTCAATGTGAGCCCTGGAGATTTAAATTGTAACATCATTTATGGTAACACTCCTGCTGTCATTCTGGAAAGGAATCTCAGGCAAGGACCCCTGGTATAAATGGACAGCTTTTCCTATGGAGATTTAACAGGGAAAAGGAGTCAAACTCAAAGACACCACTGAACAGCATCGTGGTCTTGCTCCCTGAATATGGCCTCATTTGCCATTGTTTCCTCCACGTGGACTACCCTGTAAGCTTCTCCCATCTCTCTATTCCCCTGTCTCCTTTCCCTGGAACTATTTCAAAACTGGTTTCTGGCTCTGATACTTGCAAATTGCAAAGCTGCTGCAGGACACCATGACATGGAACTTGCTGTTGACTCCTCTTCAGAGCTGCAGGGTTTTTGTGCCATGGTCTTCGCCAGCTTCTCCAGGCTTCTCTTGGGCTTATCTCTGTATGACTGCAAGCACTCCTGTGGCACCAAACCTCGTAATTCCTAACAGTAATGTGTATGTCCAATCCATAGGCATGCATTGCTGCCTGGAGCACCCTTCTGTTAGTCTTATGTGGGGATTCTTAATACATGACCCCTCTTCTAAGCCAATATTTTAACAGGGGAGAAGCCCATTGTGCACTTACGTATTATGTGGCATCTGTGTGGAGCATCAGAGGCAGGATGGTGACCGTGTGAAGGGCATAGACATCATCACTAAACTAGAAATTCATGAGAACAGGCATCTGTCCTCATCATACTCCTCACTGGATCTTTGGTGCCTTACAACAAAGGACATCTGAGTAAAGACTCAACTAATAGTTGAATAAAGGAACAGCCCCCCCCACCTTGTGGAAACAGAAGGCTGTGGAGACCAAGAACCACCATTCTGAGTATTATTTGAAGATGTGGGATAGTTCTCAGTGTGTGTAAAGAGCACTCTGAGCTATCTAATTAGGACAGTAAGAATTTATTTTGGCCTCAAAGTTTGATTTCTCAGTTAATTCTGGCTAGCCTATGGCCCTATGATATAGCATTAAGACACAGGGACTGGAGTCGTATATACTTACAAGACTCCCAGCTACACTAGAGAGTAAAATTCTAAAAGTTGAGTAGTGGAAATTCTGTTTTCTAAGCCTTCAAGAGTACAGTGAAATGCCCAAGGATAAGTTTTTCCATGATGCCGAGTATGAAGCCCTCATTGCTAGCCTGCGCTCTTGTCTTTAAAGCCCTTCCATGAAGGTGGCTGCATTGAATATGAATAGACCCAAACATATAGTGACTTCATTTCTTCATCTTACATGAGGAGTTATGGTACCACCTCATGATCTACCAGGCACCTCCTGTTATCTCAAGTTATGAGATACACATAAATGCAAACATAAAAGCCTCCCAGGACTAGTTTACTTCCTTAGATATTAAGGAAATCATAGCGTTTCAGAAGTTGGGTTTTTTAATGTGTATATATCAAAGTTGAATCGGAGAAAAGACAACATGGCTGAGGATTTTTGTGCCTCTGTGCTGACAGATTCAGAGTCTGTACCATGTGCTGCCATGCTTTGCCTGTATCGCTGCTCCTCAGAGGCTAGAAAGAGCGATGGCAGTATATCAGTGCCTTGGTGTCTCCCACTCTGTGGTAATCCTTGACTAAAGATCATCTACAAAGGATTTCCTGCTTCTCTCCAATAGATAGCTGAATTTCCTCTTCTCCCGGCCGTCTTCCATATAATTTGGCATAGAGTTTTACAGGTTTTCTTTCACAGTACTTGGCTTTACCTGGCACCCTATGACTGTGTTTCTTGGCTAGAACTGTAGTTGGATCTAGAATGGCTCCTGTGTGTAGAAGATATAGTCCCTATCCCATGGCATTAGAAAATAGTGGAAACTTTCAGAGGTGGGTTAGCACTGGGGCGTTTTAGGTCATTGGGGGTGATTTTTCCCTTGAAGAGGGTTGTGGGGCCTCAGCCTCTTCTTTCTCTTTTTCATTTATGAATATGCAATGGAGAGGCATGTGCTTCTACCAGCACAGGCCTAAAGCAACAGGACCAATTGATGACCTATGAGTCAAAACAACTCTTTTATCTTATGCATTTGATGCACTAAAAGAAAGCTGCTTAACACCTTTGGTGGTGAAATGTGTCCTATATTGGTCCCCCAGGCACATGCACAGACTGTGTAAAGAAGAGGCTGATTTTGTATGTGAGGTGGATCCTGAGAACTGATATTCTCCAAGTGATAGTGATGCTGAAGGAATGCCGGGCATCCTGTTGAATGCAATAGTGGATCAGATTCTTGCAGGCATCATTGAAAGTCCTCCAATTGAAACTAGTTTCCCCCTATTCCTTGTACTTCAGTGTTAAGGGCACTGAACTTTCTCAAACACAACACTGCCTGATACAAACTCTACAAAGAAATCAGCAATGATGTCCCTGACACAGCATCTGATAGGTCCTTGTTACACAGCACAGGAGACAACTCAAGAATTTCTACCTTTCTGATATGATGGAGTCTGATGGAAGACAGAACACAGCTTGAAAGCAAGCTATAGGAACTCTAGAATATCAGCTCTCTGCTCTTTATCTCTGCTTATGTTCTCTCTCTCTCTGTCTCTGTCTCTCTCTGTCTCTGTCTCTCTCTCACACACACAAATATACATACGCCATTTTCAGATGAATTAGCAATACTTTCATATATATATGTAAATTCTGTACTATTAAAATAAATGAGTAATGTCCATTGTACTGTTTGCCTTATAATGTGCTACTCAGATCTAACTTGCATTTTGAACAATGCTGTTTAGAGTGTTCACATCTAACAGAAGTGTCTTAGACTAGTGTAATGAAAGCTGTAGCCACTCTTCTCAATGGCTTGCATTATCAGATGATAACTTTTCATAAATTATCTCATTTAATCTTTACAAAATCCTGGAGACACATGTGTCAATATTCTTACTTCAAAGGTGAAAAATCTGAAACTTATTGTGGTTGCTCAGTGTCAGCTTTTGTTGGATGTGGAAGGATAGTGCATTATTCCATAGTAGAACAAGAGTTTTTATCTCCAATTGCAGTCAGTAAGACAGAAATTTTATAGCGCTGTGTAGAGATGCTAAGAGGGTGAGGCATCAACCTTGCTCCCTAGGATTGAGCTATCTTTTACATGTTTAAAAGCAGCTTATGATACAGATAAGATTGGAAATGCCATTTGTCTTGGGTGTAAAAGTTTTGTCTACACTGATAGGTCTATGGCTTGTGAGCAACAAGAGGACATTACAGCAAGAAGAAGATGCGAGCTTCCATGTGGATGATGACGTGCAACTCCATGTGACTTTGAGAGCTTGAAGAAGACAAGGCAGAATTTTCCCAACAGATAGATTGTGGTGATATCTTTCTTGCACAAATAAAGCTTGTCTGGGGGTCAGAGAATGGAGCTTGCCACTAACTAACCATAGAGATCTGGAGGTCTGTACAGACAGACAGGAAGTGATGTAGCTGGGCAGAAACAGGATGTAAGCAGGTTCTCTTTTCTGGTGAGATGCTTAGGAAGTAAGGTGTGCTGTGGTTTGCTCTCTCTCTCTCTCTCTCTCTCTCTCTCTTTTGTTTTTTTGAGACAGGGTTTCTCTGTATTGTTTTGGAGGCTGTCCTAGAACTCGCTCTGTAGACCAGGCTGGCCTCGAACTCACAGAGATCCACCTGTTCTGCCTCCCAAGTGCTGGGATTAAAAGTATGCACCACCAATGCCCTGCTCTCCTTCTCTCTTATCTTTCAGCATTTCCCTCTATATCTGACTCTGACTTCTATTATATAGACCAATTAAGAACTCCTTTTACAGTAGAATACAGTAGATAGATGTGACAAGCAGGTTCAAATCCAGAGCCTCATTCTTCACAAGAGACATAGGCAAGGCTGGGGTGTCTTGGCTCCCAGATGTCCACACCACCTTTACAACCATAAGGAATACTTTGTACATACACTAATTCCTAAGATACTGTTTGAATAAAGTTTATTGTTGCTTTAACAAAGAGTAAGTTAGGCATGCTGTCACATACATGTGATCCGAGCACCAAGTAACCTAAGAAAGTGCTTGAGGCCAGCCTGGGCTATATAGTGAGATCCTCTTTCAAAAAATTAGTTAAGCAGTAGTTGAAGAAATAGTCACTGATGCAATGAAGTCAAACACAGGGTTAAAAAAGTGGCCTTCATTGCTGAAGGGCTGTAGAATATTGCTTCAGGGTGGCATTCTGAGGTTCTAGATATTATCTCATGCATAGTTGATTTTATGCACGATTCCACATTTATCTCTCTGGCTATCAATGCAGAACTCCTTTCTGATTTGGACCTCATCAGATAACAGGTCATAAGACCCTCCTCATTCCATAGGTTTCTGCTCCAAACCCCGGAGGGAAAGGCGGCTGCATTGGAAGGCCCAGAGAAATGATGCACTGGACCCGGCTTCCCCCACTCAGTCTATCAGCCTTAGGCCAGACCCTTTTGTCTCATCATATTTACATGCAGATGGCTATGCCTCAGTCGAACCTACCAATAAAGTCTCCACAGCAACCCAACAGGTTAGCATCTAGAGTGTATAGGTTGTTGAGCACAGGTGGGGGCGGACCTTCTGGAGTGTGGCTTTCCAGAGAGGACGTGGCTGCTCCATGTCTTTCCCCGTCTTCATCCTTGTCCTTTGTAATATGTCACAACAAACAGTAAGCATGAGTGTTTTCCCAAGTCTTAAACCACTCTACCAGGTTAACTGAGACCTAGGATGGGTTCTTAGTCTAGAGATGACTGGTAGAAACCAGTAAAATAGCCTCTTGGACTGTGACTGGTATCAGAAGAGGCAAGAGGCCTTGAGGACGGTGCCTGCAACAGTGGGATCTGATGCTATCTTGGTGTCAGAACCCAGTGGGGTTATAGGACACCCAGCTGGTGTCTGGAGCAGAACTGCCTACGTGCTTGTTCCTCAGGAGAAATCCATATACCTTCAGTACTGATGGTGATGCAAGATAGATGGAAAATGGACCTTATGCTCCGCTTTGTGACCATGGGAAAGTGGCACAAAGCTTCTGGTCTTTGGTTTCTGATAATATGGAAGTCATATGGTTATAGCAATCAGGAGGTCATCATGATGCTTTTAGAATTAATAAGGTGAGCCTATGAAAATGCTCTGTTAGCTCTAAACTGTGATATGCACAGTCGTTTTCAGTTTTAATGTGGAAGATGTAGGCTGAATGAAAAATTAAAATGCATTTATTTACCAGACAGAAAATGAGAACCGTGAGAGGTTTTACTGCAGAAGATTGGTGTGGTGGGGTATTTTAGGAAGCTCATCTGGCACTGGATGGAGAAGGAGAAAGAATGAAGAAGGGGAACTAACTTGGAGGCCAGTACATTGGTCCAGGCAAGAGCAGCCTGGATTCTGAGATACAGGAGATGACTAGAAAGAGAAGGAGCTGAGGAAAACATTCAGTATTTTTCCCTTCATATACAGCTCACTGTTCACAGGAAGAATTGGATCTTTGCTCTGAATTTGGGTTTCTCTGCTTGGGAGAGAGGATACCCTATGCACAGGGAAAGTGTCAGACACAGTGAGGCCAACTCAGAGATGAGTCTATGAGGAAACAATCTGTGATACTGAACAGAGCAGCAGGCTACGCTCTTGAACCTTCCCCAACCCGGTCTCCTTTGGAGTCTGAGTGTCCTAGATCTAGGCAGTTAAAGCAAAACAAAGCAAAGCAAAACAAACAAACAAGCTAACAAACGCAACCAATAGCTGGAGCCTGGATACTACCTGCTCTCCAAAGTAAAAATGCGTATTTCCTTATGGTTCAGAGAAATGTGATGACAGACAGACAGACAGACAGAAAAAGCAGCTTTGTGGGAAAGCGCAAATGCCCAGAAGGTGGAATCAGTTAAAAGTGGGTTGGTACCCGCCAAATCAGCCTCATGATGTTTTATCAGAGGAAGTGTCAACCTGAGATTGTGGGTGCAAGATGAATGACAGGTAACACATTTTCTTTTCATGCTTTAGAAACACATGACAGGCCCGGGGTCATGGATTTAAAGATGACCTCAGAGGCTAGGAGACAGACGTATTTGGTTCAGGGGGAAAGGGAGGTTAGAATCAGAGAGAGGATTCTAGGGTGAGGTGTAAGGAAGGCCCCAGAGAGGGAGTAAGGAACTCGGTGGACAGCAGAGATGAAGGCATGGCTAGAGCTAGGTGCCTCTCCAACCTCATTTGCTCCCATCTTACTGACAGGACCTCATTATGCTCCAGGTAGAAATATACTCTGCAAAAAGAATAAGCATCTCTTAGCTTATGTTAAATCTAGTTATCTAGTTAGATCCCAGTAGATATTGTTTTGCAGGGGACTTTCCTAACTATTTCCAAATGGGTGTGTATCCTTTAGCCATTTTCCTCCCCCCTCCCTTAATTGGAATGAGGAAAAGCTGGCCAAATTCAGTGCCAAAGAGGAGATACCTAGTCCATTTGGATGGCAGCAGTTTTGAAGAGCTAGTGGGGGTGGGGGGTTGGGGTGGGGGTGGCTCTGTTGAGTGGTGGAGGGACACACGACCTCCAAGGGCAAGGATGCCATTCAGACCTAGCTGAAGCCATGCTTCCTGGCTCCTAAACTGCACCCTTTGTACCCTTGTGTCCTCCTTTTCACTGGAGTGGCCCCTTCAAAGTAGTTTTGCAGCATAACATCCATGTTGCATTGATGTCTTAGCACTGTAAACTACTGAAGAAAACTGAGGGCCACAGCGACATGGGAGCGGCTGGGTGGTTCTCATGCCAGGTTCAGAAGAGGCATCTAAATGCTGACTAAGCATGGGATCCTCCTAAACCCCCACCCCCCCTGGCCGCACAGCAGGGCTGCATCTGTCAGGGACAGGACGAAGGGAGCATGCACACAACAGGGCGGATGTATCCGGATTCTCGAAGATGCCTCCAGTTCTCTGGAGTCTGAGTCTGACATCCCCATTCCCTAGCTGGAGTTTCTTGTGACTTGAGCTCTGAGATAAGCTTGCCCAGAACACTGGATTCTTCCTCATTAGGCCAGCTGCTCCTTTTCTTCGTTAACCCACTTGCCAGAAGGGAGACGGAAAACCTATCTCTTGTTGCAAACTCTGCTTCCAACAAGAATCTGTGACCTTGGGAAGAGCACAGGTTTCAAATGCTTGTCTGAGCCAACAAGACTGAGCAGGCGTGGTGCTGTTCTGGTCAGGCCACGGATAGACTACAGGAAGGATAGGAGACCAGAAAGCCACACCTACTCTGGATGAGAAGAAATGATACCGAGCGTGTGTGCGCATGTTGTTGTTGTTGGGGGGGGGCGGGCACAGATATTTCATTTCCAGATGCCCCCTCACTTTTTTGTTGTTCTCTCAGATGGGGTGAGTGAGCAGTGACCAGGTTCCTAATGTCTGAAGGGCCACAGAGAGGCCAGCACTTCTGGATCCAGTCCCAGGGAGAGCAGGTTTTGTGCGCATATGGGAGGAAGCAGGGGCAAGTCTTCCTGTGCCCAGGCAGGCAGAGAGGACAGAAGGCTCTCTACCTTGGGCAAACTTCTCTCCACCCCGGCAGGGCACAATCCCTCTTTTACCTCTGCTTCCTCCCCGCTGCCCCGTGGGAGTGGAATGAACAGGTGCTCACACACCCGCTTGGAGGGGCCGTTCATCACCAGCCAGTCCCGCGCCAGCAGCTGCTCAGCTCCTTCCAGGCTTGCAGGCTGCTGCAGCGCACACGCACACCGAAGGCCTGGGGCTTCCAACCAGGGAATGGCAGGGACAGGGCGACGCTGCTGTTTCAAGACTGGGCCGGGGACTTAGAGCCTGCAGGCCTGCCCATCAGCTGCAGGGCTGGAGGAGCAGGACAGGGTCAGCTATGGGCAACACCTAGGAGGGCTGGAGCTGAGACCCAGCCTCCGTGTCCCCCTTGCGGCAGACCGGTCAAATGGAGATGTCACCCCCCTACCCACCTCCACAGTCTGGTGTGTTGCCGGGCTAGTCCCTGGGACAGAGGGGCTGAGGTACCCGCTAGATGGGCGCGGCCCCAGGCTTCAGGGCGCCCACTGCGGGCAGGACTCTGACAGTGCAGCCTGAGCCCAGGAGGTCACCGAAGCAGGGGTAGGTCACCTGTGTAGTCCCAGCTCTGCCCCCACTAGACGGGCTGGGCCTGTGCTGGCTCCAGTGCTCGGGGAGTCCGGCGCATGCCTGTCCTGCTGCCCTCCCCAGGCCACGTAGATAACCACTTCCCGCACCCTGGAAAGCAGACCTGCCTCAGATGGCATCTTGGACGAAGTCAGGACCACCTTGCTTTTTACTCCAGGAGCGGTTCAGTCCTTTTGTAAGAGTCTAACTCTCCAGGCATATTAAAACTAAGTTTTTGCTTGCCTTTTGTTAGGAAACTTTTTAATCACACAGAATTTAGGCTCTAATCGGCCAGGCGTTTAACCGGCCCAGAGAAAAAGCTTCCCCGTTTTAAACAGCGGCTCTGGGGGCTGCTGGAAAACTGCCACCGAATTAGGCTGGAGTGAAGGTTAGCAGGATTTACCATTGTTCCCCCAGGGTGTTTAACCGTCACGGGCTCCTTTTCTTTCATTTAAGATACTTTCAAAAGAAAATTCTGGACAACGCTTTGGCTATTTGTTTTGTTTTGTTTTAAAGAAATTTGTTTGAGCCCTTTAATCCAGAAATCTTTCTAAAGCGGGGAGGAGGGAGCGCAGCAGAATGACAGCAGCTGTGTGTCAGGAAGTAATAAGTATCATGCAAAAATATCACGGCTAATAGATATCCTTCGTAAGTGGAAATATCTATGTTTAATTGCTTTTAAACTGTAGGGTGGAGAACACAATTATACACTATAACAAACCTGTACAGAAATATCCCGAAGAATACAAAACAAGTGCTAATATTTTTTCTTCACGATTGAAATAATTGTCCCCAAATTATGACACCGATAACCTCCCCCAAACACTGTGTTTCCTCCTCTGAAAATGCTTAAAGAGGAATAGTTCTTACCAACTGAATACATTTAGTTTTGTCTTTAATAAACAGAAAATTGCATAGCTTTTAATATTGTTGTACATCCTCAAATGCGTCTTTTAATTTCATGGTTAACTCTTGATATTTTAAAACCTCAATTTTCAGAGATACACATATGAGTCCTAGCAATTATAGACACATTTTACTCATCTGATTTTCATAACATGCATTTTCATAATTACTGTACAACTGAAATAGACATTGAGTTATGCTGTGTGCATGTCTTTATTCAGCAATATATTCTTAGACACCTTGTTCAAACAAATTAAGTGAATTTAAAAGAAACTAAAACAGGAAAGAAAAAAATCCTGCCAGTAGAGAGAGAACCACAGTGTGATACAGACAAAAGGGAAGGAAAAAAGTTCTCATATGAAAAGAGATTTATTATGACATAGTAAATGTTCACAATTGTTGAAACACACTTCAGAAACTAGTAAACACCTTAGATAGAGTTGTGCCAATTACTCATCCCGCAAGCATCTGCTTTGTCTTAATTAGAGTGGGAGGTGAATGACCACTGTTTATTTTCATTTTCCTCATTAATTATGAAAAACTGCATTTAATTCATCCTGCATAGTGAGAGATTGGCTGCGCAGATGTAAGTCATAAGGGAAGTGGCCGTCGGTGGGCAACCTGAACATGGCACCCTGCCCAAGGGGACCCCTGGGTGGCACTGCACAGTAATGCATGCCGTAATTGTAATTTTTGCCATAGTCCAAGGTTTCTTCTTGCTTCAGGGAAAATATCCCATTATAGTTAATTGGGGGAGGACTTAAGGGACCTTCAAACTGAGGGCTGGCACACTCAGGGGAAGTACTTTCATAGAAGGATTCATACGCACTGCAGTAATTGTAGGGTTTCATGGACTTGGAATTATCAAGAGTCCCATGCCCTGGGGGAGTGGCCAGCTCAGGGCTGTGGTAGGGTGGGTAGAAAGTGGAGTAGGGTGACCTTGTGTGATGTGCAGCCTCCCCACCCTGACCCATCAGAAAACTCCTGGCGTTGAGCTGTAAGCAGCCTGCCACCAAGTTTGTAGTTGGCTGGGAAAGACCTTTGCATAAGTTTTGGACGAACGTGAGCAGATCTGGTCTCTTGCCAATCCTCAGAATTTCAGAAAGTGCCCAGATGTAGTTTTTGGCCAGGCGTAAAGTTTCTATTTTGGACAGTTTTTGGGTTTTAGAGTAACAGGGGACCACTTTTCGCAAATTGTCCAGAGCGTCATTGAGGCCGTGCATCCGGTTCCTCTCGCGCGCATTGGCTTCCTGTCTCCTGAACTTGACCCTTTCCAGTCGTAGCTTGGTGGTCTTTTTTTTCCTGAGACCCCTCCTTCTGGGCAAGCCATTTTCATCCTCTTCTTCTCTGTCTTCCTCCTCCTCTTCTTTCTCGGTTTCTTCTCCAGGGGCCCGTTTAATACTCTTTCCTCGAAGGACAACTTGTTTGGGAAAGCTCTCTGGTTTCTTAATTTGTTTCTGGTCCTCACATTGTCTAGCAAACTTTCTGCACATCTGGGATTCGGGCATTATGACAGACTCGTCAAACGGTAGTGTTAACATGGTTCTTTAACCTTAAATTACCTGGAAAAAATGCCAGCACAATATTTAAAGTGTTTTCATTTTTAGAGTTGACACACTTCAAATATATTTGATGACTTAATCTTAAGGATCTGAGAGCACATGAAAAAGACGGGTTCCAGGACTCATATTTACATTAAATTAAAAAACCGAGTTGAGCAGATTAACAATCATAAAGACATTGATCCATGCAGCAGCATTCATTTATACAGGCAAATTATCAAAAGAAAATATAAAACACTTATTAGAAACAATCACATTTCCCATTTCTCTTGGATTTTAAACTAGATTTTTTAACACACACGAAGTGAACTTCAAGCAAATAAAAGCATAATATAATAATGCAGATTTTCATTAATTCTAATTCTCCTGAGAACAAAATAGAAGAGAAACCGATTTTCAAAACGAAAAGTGCTACCTCTCTTAAGCTAGCAAATTTGAGGGGTTTTATTTCCTGCTAACATCAAGCTATAAATTTTGATAAGTGACTGTAGAACACATGAATTTAAAGAAAAGATTAATTAGCTCAATTTTGAAACTGATCTTTTTTCCCCTGATGAGAAAAGAACTATGTAAAAAGAGTAGTGATTTCTCAGCCTCAAGGAAAGGGACATTAGGCTAATTTGAAAATACTACTATAAACAAGTGAAAAAACCCACAAACATCACTGGCATTTTTAAAAAAATCAAAACAAATGTTGCAACTGTTTTAACATCTAGGAATTCCCCCAATGTAATTGTCTGTTTACTGCTGTTCCGCTCCTAGTGTTTTTGTTCTAAGAGCTACGGAAGTCTCCCTCTAGCTAATATCGGACAGGAACGGTCCAAGGATTCTGCCTGCAATTGTGCACGTGTGTTCAGAATCCCAAATGAAAGGGGAAAATAATTTGCGTTTAAAATGCAATTTTGGTTTTTGTTGGGTGAAGCAGCAAATATTTTCATCTAAAGTCTTCAACCAAATAGACATATTAAAACAGAGACTTTTAATTTAACAATCTCCAGCCACACACACACACACACACACACACACACACACACACAATGTCCACACATTTACAATGTTACATAATAGCAGTGAAAGTATGTGATAATTACATCATAAGAATGAAATATGATAAGAACTTATAGATGGCAAAGAACATAGGAATACTCTAAGACAGTGATACTGTATCTTTAAATACTTGCATGCAAAGCCAGCATCAATTGAGTATATCTTTATTTATATTACCTTAGGTTTTAATTTCATTCAATAATCAGTTTTCATTTTGGATCTTCCAAATCTTTTCAGGCTGAGTGTCGCATCGTCTCCTGGAGCCTCTAGGTCTGTGTGTATCTGCACTATCTCATTGATCTCTAAAAAGTGACATTGATGCCAACTGCCAGAGCTGGTACCCATGCCATCTGCTAGTGACGTCACAGGGCAGAGAGAGCCATGTGATCCTCTCTTGGGACCTTCATTCTGCACTGATCATCTGGCATCCCTGTAAGTGGGTACCAGCATTCATGCATCAACACAGGAGGTTAGACTGATAGGGAAAAAAATCTGCACCAGCCTTTCACATACAGTAGGTGCGTTTCTCTTCGAGCTGCTTGGGTCTCACTGGCAATGTGTAGAAAGAGCTGTGTTAGTGATGGGTTTCGCCCTGCCAATGGTACAACTGTTAGGCAGTCGTTAATATTCCATTCATTCGCAAGGTGGGCTTTTGTGTGAGTGAGAGAGGTTTTTGTTGTTTGTGGGGTTGCTGTTTTGTAAAGATCACCAGCTCCACCTCGGTGTATCTGGGTACCAGGGAAGGGGAGCCTTCTATGGGAGCTAGAAGCCAGGCTTGGGTACCGAATGTAACCAAGATTAGGCTCGACAAATGGGTCAGCAAAGGGTTCCTTATTCCTCTGTTTTACCTCACCGCATGCAACTTAGGGGTTTGTGTCTGTGTGTTCTCCTACTCCAGATTTCTTTGCTGCTCAGGGTTTCAGAATAAAAGATCAGTTTCTTCGTCTGGGGTCTGTGAGAGACATCTTCAAATGCTCCCTACAGTTGCTGCCGCCTTTCCCATAACTTTTCAGAGAGATTTTACGCAGACAGAACGATACAAAGATCAACTGCAGAGCCACAGTGAGTCTTCGGTTAGATTTGAGGCTACATGTTTGTGCCCACCGCTGAGCCACTGACTCTATTCAGCTACCCTCCCTGATCTCCTAGTGTTAACCTGCTTGTGCCTTCTCAATTCAGACATGACAAACAGAAAAAACCATCACTCGTGTGTACAACTTTTCTCTCCCTGATATGCTGCAGGACATTTTTTAAAATCCAAGACTTAGCTTGCTTGAGCCTTCAATATTTTTCTCTGTCCTACCAATTTCACCCTTGCAACTTTTTTTCCCCCTAGACCCACATTCACTTAAGTATCTTACTGTTTTAACATCTGTGTCCTGTTGTTTTTCCTTAGCAGGTGTGTTTCTCCCTTTCCCTCATTCCCCCTTCCTGGTGCCTTTTTAATGAGGCAGGACAGAAGCAGTTAAGCAGAGCTGGCAAAGTCCTTCTAACAAAACAGGATGTAAAGCTAGAGGCCAACCCTACTGCCTCTCCTTTCTCTACTCTGCAACGCCTCCCTCCCAAACGGACATATTATTTCAGGAATGCCCGAAAAGATAAAAAAGTTAACTTTTTAAAACGTGAAAGAAATAAACAAATAAACACAAGCCTTATTATTTGACAGCTGCATAATCTCCGGCTCTAAAGTGAACGAGTATGCTTTTGGTCTTAGTGTAATCCCTGGCAGCCTGGCACGGCTGAATCTGTGTTAGCACTCCCCTTATAAATCCTACCTTTCAAAGGTTTAGGGTTCTGCTGCTTTAATGCACTTGGGATCCAAATTGGCACCAAGGGCCTTATCCAGATTCAACTGTGCTCCTCTTGCTCCCCTACAAAGTTTGCCTGGCATTCCCTGGACCGTTGTAGAAAAGATGGCGGGCTGACAAAAAGAAAGATGTAGGTAAAAGTGCATAGATTGTCTCTATTGAAGGAGGAGTAAAACAAGTGGAAAATTAAAACAATAGTAATTCTATTCATTTATAGGTTAAAATAGGTGGGGGGGCTAGCTCATATTTTAAGGTAAAACACGTCACATTAGTAATTTTAGAATTTGCAGCTGAATATGTCTCTACTATTGATCATGTAGAGTAGTATATTTCATGTAGCTTTTGACTCAAAATATAGATATAGTTTTGTATCAACACCAAAAATTTCAATGGAAAGGCCAGATGCAGAAGTCAGTTGTCCTCATGTGTGGTTTAATTTTTAAATGTGAAAAAGGCAAAAGCTCAGAATTCTGAGTGACAAAGCAGACAGAGCTGTCTTGAATCTCTCAAGTTGCACCTGTTCTAAGTCCCCAGGAGCTACCTTGTGTTAAATATGTCACAGACGCGAAAGTCAAAAGCCAGGGACAACCTGATTTGACGTGTCCATAGGAAACTATCGCCAGTGTAGCAAATGGAAAGGTTGATCCTATATTTTATCTTTACGTGTGCATAAAAAAAGAGAAAAGATTAATGAAACATTGGTGACAGTTCTGTTCCTGCAAGTAACATGAAAGAAAACCTTTGGTAGTGATGAGGTTGGTGACCAAGATTATTCGATGTTTTGATTATCTATTAATTTTTTAAAGACTTAGTTTTTCTTTTCTTTTTAAATGAAATAAGTAAATAAATGAATAAAAAGGCCAGGATGGGCACTGGGAATTATGTGATGATTTATCAAGAATTCAGTGTGTTTATACAGTAATTTTTTCCAAGAAATTTTGTCCTGCATTTTCTAGGGTAGTTCCAGGTATGCAAATGTCTGTGGTGTCTGTTAACATGTATTTGTACTAGCTACCAGAGTGGTTGTTCTAATCTCCGCTAGGAAAGCATATTAACACCACGACTCCAAACAGATTTACACCCAGACACTCAGAACCTTGGCCAGGAAGTTGTCATTCCTTCTATCATGTTTTTTCTCATTCACAGTCATTCCTCGATACCCAGCTCTCCCTCTCTGAAAGGATGCTACTCTGTTTTAACTGCTGTGATGATTTTGTTAACATCTTTGTTGTTGTTTCTGAGGTCATGACATTTTACAAAAGGTTTTTGAAGTGCCCGGTGCCAGTCAGTCTTTGCTTTCACCAGCTAAGTGCTCATCTATTAATTACAGAAATCAGCTTCAGACAATTTAGACATGATTTCAACTTGCATGGGTTTTTTTTTTCAGGAGAATGAAACACACAAGTTCAAAAAATGAAGCGGGTCCAGACACCTTTATTTCCGGCTACTTTGTCAGTACTATGTCTTGTTTTAGCATATAGAGCATTTCTGTGCGTCAGTGTCAAAGGGCGGCAGGGCACACTCTGTAGTGAAACCTCAGAACACGGTTCCTTCTGCGTATGTGGGCCCTTCTGAGAGGCTGAATTTTTTTTCTCTAAGGCAAGTACTCCAGGGAGTCAGGAAACTGCCTTGTATGAGCAAGCTCAGTGTAGGTTTACTGAACTTTAACTCTTCAATTCCCACTGGGCTGACATGGTTCTACAGCGTGGCAGATTATATCCCACTTTGGGAAACAGCCCTGGGAATGAAGAAAGTCATTTAAATAATTAAGTAAGTCAGAAAGCATCCTCGCTCCCCCTAACTCTTTTCAGGGCTTAAGATAAACTGAACATTGGTGTGGCAGTGTTTTGTTCACACCTTCATGGAGACTATCTAATAAACTGACCTTTAAACTTCCCTGAGGTGAAGGCTGGACTGCAGGGTATGCGGCCTCTTAGTCACACACAAGCCCACACCTGTGAGTCTCCGGCTGCAGGCTCTGCAAGAAGCAGGTTTGGGCTCTTCCTAGAAGCACATTTTATCATCTTTCCCTACAGACTACACTTTTCACGTATTCTTCAAACATACATGTTAGCATCATTTTCTAGTTTGTCATTAAACTAAAGCATCCAAAAGTACAATTTGCAGACTTCTACAAATATAATAAAATGGGTCTGAGTTGGCTGATTCATTTTAATCCAGTCTAATGGAAGTAATCAATACTTTTTTAACTTGTTGGTGTCACTACAAGAAAATGTCTAGTTTCCTTTTGGCTTTAAAACTTAGGAAAACTGATTTGTTGAGCCTCATTTCTTCCTTTTTAATGACACTGAACTAGTTATTTTTTGTTAGGTTTCAGCGTGTGTAATGTAATGGTTATTGTGTGTGTGTGTGTGTGTGCATGTGTATGTGTGTGCAGGAGTGAGTGTGCGTGTGTGCATATGTGCATGTGTGTGTGTGTGTGTATGTGCTTGTGAGCACTGGAGGTCAGAGACTGACATTGGATATGTTCCTCTATCAATCCCCATCTTGCTTTTGGAGATAGGGTCTCTATCACCAAACCTGGAATTCACTGACTCAGCTGGGATGGCTGTCAGTAAACTCTGGGAACCTGACTGTCTCAAGCCCTCTGAACCGGAGCTACGGATGTCTGCTACCACACCCAACTTTTCTGTGGGTGCTGAGAATATAAACCTGCATACTTGCACACTTTATGCAAGGAACCACCTCCCTATGCGAAGTCAATGTTGTTAAGTATAGAAAACAGAAAGCCATTATTTTCCCTGTTACATTCATGCATGTAGTGAGACTGGAGCAGTCATTTTAGAAAAGAGATGGTTTCGAAGGTTTTACAGAAGCAGCCCTCCCTTTTTAAAATAATTATTATTTTTTATTTAGGTTAGAAACAATCTTGTTTCACATGTCAATCCCTCCCCTCTTCCCCCACCCATCCCACCAGGTCCCCCAGTCCCCCACCCAGTCTCCACTCAGATCCCCAGGGAGGGTGAGGCACTCCATGGTGGATCTCCAGTAACTGTCATTTCATCCAGGGCAGGGCCTAGGCCCTTCCCAAAGAGTCCCTGCTGAGAGAGCCTCCCATATTGTGGCATGAGTACTCAAAGTCTATTTGTACACCAGGGATAAATACTACCCAAGACCCTATAGATTACCTAGGCCTCCTCACTGACACCCACATTAAGGGGGCCTGGGTCAGTCCCATGCTTTCCACACAGCCATCAATCTGGAGTCCAGGGGTCCCCCTTGTTCAGGTCAGCTGTTTCTGTGGGTTAACAAATGGGCAAAGGACTTAAGACCGGGCTGGTTTAACTCACAGAAGCGCTCCTTTTTTGGAGAGCCTGTGACTCAGGCTTCTCTGAGACTTGTGACACTTTTTCCTGCTTCCGTCTCCATAATGCTGGGATTGCAGGCAGGTGGCACTACACGGGTGCAAATTGTACTTTTATATTAGTAACTTTAAATTAGAATACAAGGTGTTAGCTATCATTGTGGTGTTTTAGAGCACAGTGTATTTTAGTAGCCGCTCCTTCTCCACCTCTCTGCTACCTGCAACCCTCTCTTGCAACCTCCTCCAGTCTCTTTTTCTCTGCCATGTCATGAGTCCTTTTACATACTCACTGTACTTCATCATCACCTAATTTTGCTCTTTCTTGGTTTCTTTTTATAGTTTTTATGTTTTGTTGACATTTATTACCACCACCGGTGTGTGTGTGTGTATGTGTGTGTGTGTGTATGTGTGTGTGTGTGTGTGTACACCTATGCACATTACAGGCAAAGATCCACATATGAGTGAGAACATGTGGTTTTTGTCTTTCTGAGTTTAGACTAGTTTTAAACTTTCAAAACTACCATATTCCTATAGATTCTAGCTGAATAATATCAATTGTGTGGCTGGGCATTGGTGGCGCATGCCTTTAATCCCAGCACTCGGGAGGCAGAGGCAGGCAGATCTCTGTGAGTTTGAGGCCAGCCTGGTCTACAGAGTGAGTTACAGGATAGCCTCCAAAACAATACAGAGAAACCCTGTCTCAAAAAACAAACAAACAAACAAACAAACATTGTGTGTATTACCACATTTTCATATGTATTCATCTGTTGAAGGGCATCTGGTTGATTCTGTTTCCTTTCCAACTGTACTCTGACAATCACGTCTCCTGTCATGACTGGCTGAGTGAGTACAGAAGTTCCTCAAGCAGGGATTCCTGGGTGGTGTTCAAGAGGCCCTCGTACCCACTTCAGTGGAGTGACTGAACATACATGAGCATGAAGTGTATTTCCAAAGGCAGGTTCCCACATCCATGCTAGGAGGGTGATAAATACATCCATAAACCCGGTGTCCAATCTCAGTTCTGACTTTTAGTAGCTGTGTGCCTTGAGTTTCTTCATTCACTGATTTACTTCCTCTATTTGGCAAATAACTATTTTGGAGCAATTCTTTCCTCTTCCTCAAGGTATCTGCCTCGCACTCAGTCTCTGACAGCCCTTAAATGGTATTCAACTCATTCCCAGAGGCAGCCAGTGTACACAGAAGCCAGACTGTGTCTACACTCACCCCTCTAGTGATTCCCTGTCCTGGTGAGTTTTTACTCAACTGGACATAAGCTCAAGTCATCTGGGAAGAGGGAATATCTATTGAGAAAATGCCTCCACCTCTAGGCGACTTTGTGGGCGTTTTCTTCATCAGTGACAGATGTGGGAATGAATCACACCTGGATCAAGAAGTTGTAAGTGAAATGAAGAAAAATCCAAAGTAGTCTACAGTCAGGAGTGTGAAATGCAATCAACATACACTGAGTCAAGACAGGGATTGCAAACACAGGTTAGTGACGAGCATACAGACGTGCACAGAACAGTCCAGAGTGCTATGCTGTGGAGTTTGTAGTCTTCACAGAGAGACAGAGAACAGACACACATGAACCTTCCCTACTGGAGAGGGACAGATGGCAAATATGCATAGAATTTCCCCCATTGAAGGGCAGAGCAAATTTGGGGAAGAACTATTCAGCTGAAGTCTCCATAGTATGCTCGTCATCATTCCCATAGCTGAGATGAAGGACAGAGCAGAGGCCTGAGCAGGTGTGACCTTTCCTGTCTTTGGTGAGGACCAGCAGCTGCATAGCATGAGCTGGCCTCTTATCATATAAGGCTGTGTAGGCACAGTGACAGTTTCAGAATCTGAAGAAAACCAGTAGAGGGCCTAATTTAAATGAAAAACATTTGAAAAATCCACTCTGGAGCTAGCTCAGTGGTAGAGCACATGGTTAGAATGCATTAATTAGGCCCTGGGTTCCATTCCTAGAATTAGAACCAAAATCCCAAACAAAACAAAACAAGAAGCAAAAGATTAAACAGAAAAGTCCACACTAGATGCCTGAGGAGATTTGAACAGGGGAAGAAGAAGAAACAAGGGAAGAACTGATTGGGTCAGGAAATTGTGCCACACAGGCCATGCTGAAAACTAAGGAATTTTGGGAAACTGAAGAAAAAAAATCTCTCTTACTATCCATTCATTTTGTTTCCTCCTTGAAGCAGAAGATAAGATTCTCCTGGGAGGGGCACCTGGCTCCAAACCCCAACAGATATGAAAGGATTGTCCTTCCCTTTCAAGACACACAGACACAGAAGAATCTTCAAAACAGGCTTTGCAAAGCTGATGGGGAATCTAGATTGTCAAAGTGATTGGTAGTGCATCATCAATAAAGCACACTAGGGAGAGACTGATAAAGCAGGAAGACCTGTCATGAGTATGCCCAACACCAACAGAGGGGAAGGAGGAGAAAGATAGTTAGTGCAAACAGCAGACACACACACACACACACACACACACATACACACACACGCGCACGCGCGTGCGCGCGCACTCTTCCTGGCTTCCATTATGTGAGCTGCTCTGATCCAACAGAAACCTCCAGAGTCAAGATACACAATGAGTCTTCTCAAATCTCTTGATGAGAAAGTAACTATCTGAATTTTCTCTGCTGAGTCTGATGTTACTCCTCATACCTCTCTATAGGTCCCCATCAAATCTACTACAGAAAACTGTTTCTTTGGGGCTTCAAAGGTGCCTGTGTCACAGAAAACTTACTGAATGAAATTGTGTGCTTTTCTTTGTCCTTGTTCTAGAACTTCATCCATGAATTTAGGATAGGCTAGTGATTATTGTCTTTACCCTCAGAACAAGACAGGGAGGACTATGGCCCAGGGGAGGTCTTGGAGATGGAGAGAAGAAGAGGCACAAGGCATTTTGGTGAAAAAAACAGCAAAATTTTCAAACACAATAGGTCTAGATTGACATGGGAAGGTTGGGTGTAACTGGTTATGATGATGATGGTGATGATGATGATATGTAAAGTAGTGACCATAAAGTAGTTACAAGCAATGTGCCCAGTGTCAGGGAGGGTGCTCCACAAGCATGAGTTCATTCCATTGCATGGTACCTGTGACTTCCTTCCCCTATAGGAAGGAGAATGAAACTATGGCTCAGAGACGTAGTCTATTTGATAGGGATGCTCAGATTTGAAGTGGGAAAGTCATAGTTTAGACAATAAGCCTCTCTGCATACAAATCCCATTTTCCTGACTATGGCACCTTACTAAATAAGTTAATGATTAAAAAACCAAGCCTGATATGAAGGTTCACTTGGGAACTGAGATGGGATTGGGGGTGTTCATGGCTAACATGGGCCACACAGAAAGGTCCTATCCCAACCCAATCAAATCAAACCATATCATACTAGGTGAAATAGAAAAAAAGCCTGTAAACTTGAATCAATGTGGAGTCCACAAAGAATGTCCACATTGATCTATTTATTGAGTGAACATTGTCATTCCATGCTGCCCTTTATATCTATATGCACAGGTAGGTGACAGATTGTTGGGAGGCAAAATCAAGCAGCAGCGGTGGCAATTGTCACACCAAAGCCTGGTTGCTGAAAGGAATGGAGGCTGGAGTTGTTCATTTATTCCTTCTTTCCTCTTCATTTCCATTGAAATAACAAAAGTACCCAAGGCTGGGTGCTAAAAAATGAAAAAGGTTAACTTAGTGTACTATTTCAGATTCATAACACTAGCCCTGGCCAGGACCTTATGCTGGATGGCATCACAATGGCAAGAATTCATGTGGGAGGGAGAGATCATACTGACAGATGGGAAGACAAGAACGAAACTCAGAGAACAGGCTTCCTCTCACAGCAGCTTGCTATCTGAAGAACCAGCTCAGGGGCCCAAACAACTACCTTAATCTTATGTGAGGGTTATATTCACAATAGCCTACTGTCAAGCCCCTAATTCTTAAAGGGATCAGCACCTTAACATGCAAAAGCCCAAATCATCACTTGTCTTTTAGTATTTTGGACTTCTGGTTCATTTGTTCTGTTTGATAGGCAAATCTCATCTAATTACAATATATTCTTCATTTGTGTTTTAAAATAGCAATGCTAACCCACTGTTAGTATAACATGTGTGACAAGTTGTTCCTGGGGGTAGCGATAAATTTGAAGTGATCCATTCATATCCTTGTTGGTTGGAATTAATCTTTCTCTTCTGATTTCCCACTGTACTTTATGCTTCTATTATTGTGCTTAACATAATTTGCTTTGTAGTAACTGTTTGTGAATACATCTGTCTCTTCTACTGTCCTGGATTTCTGCTTGTTTGTTTGTTTCACTTTGTTGTGTGGTAAGTACATCACACAACACACTCAACTGAATAGTAGGGATTCTATATATATTAATAGTAGAGTCAAGTTGACCAGTTGTAGTTATGGCATATTTGGCTGAAGACCACCTTAGAGCAATGAGGCCCATCTGTCAATCAAAGCTGTGATCTTTGCTTCATTAATACTGGGACTGAGTATTGCGATACGTCAGTGACAAAGAGCTTCATGTCCTGCATACCACAAATTATATTGTAGACTACATGATTCTTTCAACTATAAATGCTACTGCGGGAAATGAGAGTTCTAGCTGGAGACAGTAAAGACCCATAATCCATAATTCTACCCAGTCTGCCTATGAAATTTGAACCCAACACTGTTTTTCTCTTCTTCTTTTTTTTCTAAGAGGATTCTCTAGTACTAATTATTTCTTTTAAAAAACCTGGAGCAACTTTTTCACCAAGCAGTTTGCATCTCCTTTTGGCCACCAGTACTAATGTGAGATCCAGTATAAGACAGTGACTGACACATGGTTTCAGATTCTCTTATTAACCAGTGTTGTTTGCTGGAAGAAATGCATCATTATCCTTTGAACCCAAACTTTAAGCACTCCCCAGACTGGCTTCCCTGTTACTGGCAAAATGTGAGTTTGACATGTTGCACAATAAGATAGCTTGTGCTTGGTGGCTCTGCTTTCTGCAACTCTCTGGAAGTAGACAGTGGATGGAGGTAGATACAATGGATGGAGGAAGACACAGTGGATGGAGGTAGACAGTGGATGGAGGTAAACTCAGTAGATGGAGGTAGACTCTGTAGATGGAGGTAGACAGTGGATGGAGGAGGAGACTGTCCTCCACACATTCCCCACTCTGCTGGTTTGGGGGCTGCTCAGAGGCACATCTATTTAGTGGAATAATAGAGAATGAGGGGGGAAATGATATTAGTAACAGACCTTTGTTCTCCAAAACAATCTCCCCCCTGAGACTGGAATCTCTTTTACAAACCATTCATGCTGGGAGGGTGTTGAAAAGCTCAGTAAATGAGGTGAAATAGAAAAATGGGTATGTAACACATTTGGAATTTTAGATCAGGCAGGTCATTTAAAAAGGATATCATGTTCTCACTGTAATTATACCACGTCTGGTACAGTCAGTGTATATAATATGATTCCCTGAGCACTCTCTGGTATTTGGGGCACTTATATCCATGCAGATATATTTATTTTCTCTATTTTTATGTTTGTGCTAATGAAGCCTCATGTATGGCAGATAGTCACCGAACTACATCTCTACCCTACTTTTATTTTTTAGTTTGAGACAGGGTCTCGTTGAACTTCCCAGGCAAGCCTTGGACCCTCTTTCTCCAGTCCAGGCAGGCCTTGAACTTAAGATTGTCCCACCTTACCTTAGCCTCCTGAGCAGCTGGAATTCCAAGCCTGTGTCATACAACTCCCTTCTCACAGACATGTTTCAGAAGTAGCTGAATGATAAAGTGCTGAAGAGTCTAATGTGGCCCTAAACATTTGAGGAGGCAATGCTAATGAAAACACACAGCAGCCTAGGAGCCCTGATAGAATGGACGTGACAGTGTAGTTTTTCTACACTAGGAGAGGCAGATGGAGAGAGACATTCTAAAGGGTCTTTCTATGGCCTTAGGTGGTTCACTTGTAACTATTTCCCCTAAGACCAGATACTAGCTCTTATCTTTTCTATGGAAACTTGAGCTACAACTACACAAAGTTTTAAAACTGAACAGACAAAATCCGAGTTCCTGGGGAGTCCAGATTCAGAACTTTTTTTTTTTTGGTTTTACGAGACAGGGTTTCTCTGTATTGTTTTGGAGACTGTCGGTCCAGCCTGGCCTCGAACTCACAGAGATCCGCCTGCCTCTGCCTCCCGAGTGCTGGGATTAAAGGCATGCGCCACCAACGCCTGGCTCCAGAATCAGAACTTATGGTGGGACTCACACATTGCTTCCACGGGCCCCCTCTTACATAAAATAATAAAAATTGCATTTTATGTTTCTGTTGGTGTAAAAATATAATTCAGACAGGGTCATGTTCATTTCAAGAAAAGTTTGGGGGTAGGGTTAAAAGTATGATGGGACCTGGGTCCTGTATTGTCCCTGTTGGAAAAATGGGGACTGTCACCTGTTCCTGAAGATAGGGTGTAGTCAACAGCATTTAAAAATTTATACCTGGTTCAGAATCACACTAGCCTCTGAGGGACTTGGACTTGAGTTAGGACATATTTGTTTCCTGGAAATCTGGCTTCCGCAAGTTGCCCTCACCCCAACTTTAGATGCACATGGTTATGAATGACGACAGAATGGAAAGGCAGACAGACTCAACACATGAAAATGCAGGGCACCCACCCAGCTAAATTTGAAGTTTAGACTTGTTTATATGTGGCTCTATAGTAAAAGCCTATAGTAAAAGTATACATCACTACTATGAAGGTCCCTTTAAACTCAACATCTTTACCTGGCAACTTTCATTATTCTTGGAACCCAGACGACTTTTCACCATAAGATACACTTTATGATAAAGATTCTGTGTGACAGTAGAGTGTCCCTGGAGAATGCTCTGCAACTGTTAGAGAAACTTGTGGGCAGATGTTCTGTAAAGCCTATGCTGTTGGGTTCTTCCACTTTCTGGTGCTCCATGATTCTCCAGAGCAGGGGATGCTAGATGCGTTCCCCCAAATTTATTTAAAGGCTGAATGGTTTACTGCTTCTGAGTTTCTGGTGGGACATAAGTTTTAATGGAACACATTCCTGGCCACCATAAGTCTTTATGATAAGTGTAATAAATGGTTTATTTTACTTTCTTCTCTTTTGTGCTTATGCAAGGGGCCATCTACCTTTCTCTTTTATCTCAGCACATTCTGCTCTATGCCGAGGGTAAGCTTAGCCAGAGCTGGAGTTCACAGTGTCAGTTCGCCTTACAGATGTCACTTTTCTGTTCCATGAGGCACACAGGGTAGGGTTTGGGTCAGCTATAAAGATACCCTGTCTCTTGTTCACAGGAGCTAAGATTTCCAAAATGGCCAGAGCACAGAGCATTCAACCAAGTTCAGGGCCCATTCAAATGCACAGACGGCATGTACTAGCAGCCTGCTCTACTGCCGTGGTGTCCTCGGGGTCGAGAGGCCAGGGAGTCTTCACTAGGAAAATCACAGAGAAAGTACCAGGGCTGTTCATAAGAATCACTGTCTGCCAAGAGGCCAGAAGAGGAAACGAGGTACTGGTTCAGACCTAGAGGTCACAGGAAATTTTCATATTTCTTTCCTGGATGTTTGCTCAATTTGATTTTATTTCATCTTGATTTTTGTGTTTTCTTAGTCTTCCCTATCAGTCATAACAACACCATACACTGGGTGTCATGACAAGAAAACTCACTTCTCATGGGCTACAAACTGGAAAGCTAAGGTCAGATGCAGGCTGACTTGGCTCCGGGGAAGCCTCTTCTTTTCCCTGGCAGGAAGGTCACACTACCTTCTCCCTGTATCCACAGGGTCTTTCATCTGACCCTGTGTGAGCAGAGAGGCAGAGAGGAAAGAAGAGAGAAGAGAAAAGGAAGAGAAGAGAGGAGAGATCTTCTGTACTGTGACTAAGAAGGTCCTACCCTCATTAAATCATGCATCCTCATTCACTGCCTCCCATTTCCACCGAGCACTATAAGTGGGTGGAGCTTCAGCTCTTGAGAGGACACAAGCATCCAGTTCACAATAGTTACCTCTTACAATTTGCAAATGCCATGTGATGCTCCACTCACCTCCTTCATGTCATTATTGACTCTAAAAGCTATATTTTTATAAGGAAGATGTTTTCTTTGTGTACATAACTCATATAGAAGTTTATATGCATAAATGTGACTATATATCTGCTGACTTGTCTGTTTAGTATATTTTGCTGTTTCTGTATTAAAAGTGACTCATTAATTGTATTTTTTGTGTGCCTGTCTGTCTGTCTGTCTGTCTGTCTGTGTCTCTCTCTTGTTTTCTGTGTGTGTGTGTGTGTGTGTGTATGTGTGTGTGTGTGTGTGTGTGTATGTATGTGTGTGTAGGAAGTTTGAGACATAGTAGCCAGAATTTGCTTTGAGCTCAAGGTAATCCCCCCTGCCTCAGCCACCTAAGTTCTGGGATTACACACATGTGCTCCCATACCCAATTTCAATCATGTCTTCTGAAGGAGGCTCATCTTATTTAACAAATCACTTTCCTTGAGCTTCTAGACCACGGTTGGCATATTGTCTTGATTTCCTTTCCCTTACTTGTAGTGGCCATCTGTTTCTTTGCACCAAGAATAATTTGGAAAATATTCTTTTCTTTTACAAATGAGACTTGTTTGATTTTGGCTTTTATGCCTCTAATCTTCAGGCTTTGGACAGAATGGAGACTACCTCAATGACATGTTAGACTGAGGGCCCATCCTTGGCCAGGCAGCAAATTCAGTTCTTTTGACAGAAAGAAATGAAAGATTTAAAGATCAGATGCAACCCAAGTAAGCACTCTATAAGTCAACCGGCCAAGGGGACTGTCTTACACTGTGTGTGTTGAGCTGCAAGCATTGCTTGAGCTGGGATCCATCTTAGTCCCTGTCTAGCTAGGCCAGGCTGATTGAAAAGAATATTATGTGCAAGAGAGACAAAGCACAGAGCAGGACGTGTTTTCAAGGGCAGTTCTGAGCATCAATATTGGGTCACAGACAAAGGGAATCTACATGAGCTTCTAGTTATGGGTCACAAATTATTTAAAAGGAAAATTCAGACATGAGCTTGTAACACTTAACCAATCAGAGTCCCCCAAGAGCACTGTAGACAGCAACTTCAGAAATGGAGATGTGTGACACTGTGTTGTAGAAGTGGCCTGACATAGTCCTTGAGTCAGTCTGAAGATAGAAGTACTGGGGAGTCTGCACCCCTGTCACTCTCCTCTGCTGTGCTGTGGAAACTCAGGAGGCCTGGGTTTGTCTGGGTGCTAGGAAGAAAGGTTCTTAACTTGTGTCTATTGGCTGTCCATGTCTGTAGTCTAATGCCACAACAATCATATAGGTATGTGAGCTCATTTTATTTATTTGAAACATTTTTGTCTATATACATACTTAAAATACATATAAAAATAGGGAATTGAAGTCATACTCACATAGAGACACAGACACACACACACACACACACACACACACACCACTTGATGTAATAATGTCCCTGCCAACAGCGATTGACTATCTGACACAACCTCATTGTCAGGCATAGGAAACCTCCTTTTGAGTTATTGGTCAGTGGAGTCAAAGACATTGACAAAATATTATAAAACCCACCATATAGGACTTAGAGGCATGGGGCTGGAAGCCTCCTCCCCAAGGACAAGCTCTCATGGAACTAACACTAATAGGAAGGTGCCGTGCAAGCGGCCAAGAGAGAAAAATAACCAGTAATCCTACCAAATGACCAACATGACTAAATATCCCCAACTGTGCAATGGTGGCACTTGGGCCTTGAGAATAACCAACAGCTGTGTATTTGGACTTAAGGCCTTGACAATAGGAAAGAATTCATGTCTGGTACTGTAAACTCAGTCAACACCCCAAGACTAGTGAGGTCATGGACCCTAGAGGAGAATCCTCTTCTGCTTCTTTCCTAACCTAGTTTAACTTCTAACGACAATTCTAAGTAGTTATCTTTATACACACAGGTAAGTGTAGCTCTCGTCCCTCATCAAAGAAAGCTCCTTTTTGTAGCAGATTGTTAGAGAAATTCACAGCTGGTCAGACTACAGAGAATAGTTGACCATGGGGTGCCCAAGTCCAACTGATATATCTACAACACAGCTCCTATGCCTAAGACTCAGGCAACGTCAGTGAAGAAGGGGTTGAAAGATTCTAAGAGTCACAGGATCAGGCTATCTGCTGTAATACAGTGTCCTCTGTAAAAGACCACAGGATCAGGATGTCTGCCATGGGACAGTATCCTCTATATGGGCTCTTTAAGTCAAGGGATAATAAACTTTCTATTATAAAGACAGATGAAACTGTTTAAAGCTTTGCCCAGACAATCTTTCTGTTGCCATACAATGTAATTGGCAATCATAAATAATATGATTAATTTTGCTGACTAGTTTTTATGTCAATTTGACATAAGCTAGAATCATCTGAACAGAGGGAACTTCAGCTGAGAAAAAGGCTCTATGAGATTGGGTTGTAGGCAAGCCTGCTGGGCATTTTCTTAATTAGTGATTGATACAGAAAGGAACAGCCCATTTTGGGTGTTGCCATCCCTAGGCTGTCGGTCCTGGGTTCTATATGAAAGCACGTTGAACAAGCTAGGAGAAGAAAGCCAGCAAGAAGCACCCATGGCCTCTACATCAGCTCCTGCCTCAAGGTTCCTGCCCTGTTTGAGTTCCTGTCCTGACTTCCTTCCCTGATGAACAGTGATGTGGACGTTTAAGCCAAATAAACTCTTTCTTCCCCAACTTGCTTTTTGGTCCTGGTGTTTTATTGGGACAACAGTAACCTTAACTAAAAGAGGAATGTAGGAATTATGAGTTCCTGTACACCTCTTGATACAATGAAATACTGATTTGACTGAGGCAGGGGATTCTGCATTTCCAGTGAGCTCATCTTTGTTATCAAAAATGCTGTTTGGAGGTTCTGCCTCTGAAGAGCAAGGCTTCCATCTGTAGAGGCCCCTAAATCTTTTCATTGTCTCAGGTTTCCAAGCCCAAAGCAATTCACATTCTATTTCTTTTCTCCCTAAACTTCTTTTTCTCATGTTGTTCCATCACAGCAATAGTACCCCTAAGTAGGGCATTAATACAATATAGAGTGATTATTTCCTAATGAAGATTTATTATCATTCAAATTTGAGTTTTAGCTTTCAAAATCATGAAGTACAGTTTTCTTTTGATACCTTCAGCCATGTTAAAAGATATAATTGCTAGTTCTGTGTACACAAAAACAAGTGAATTTCTACTCTAGGCAGAAATTTGTGCAGCCAAGTTTAGAATATAGAATACACCTTTACAATGGACATAGAATTTGAGTCACATGTGTAACTTAAAATTTTTTCACACTTAAAAAAAGCACGATAAAAATAGGTGAATTCGATTTTAATAACATTTGACTTTCTCCACATTGACAAATTATTATTTTTAACATATACCTACTTCAAACATTGTTTACTAGGTGTTTTGCAGTATTTGTGTATAGTCTTCAAAATTTGGAATGTATTTAGAATTAGGGTATGTCTTTATTTGTGTGGATTTTCACCAGAAATATTTAAGCAATATTTTGAGTTTATAAAGTTTAGTTGCAAAATAGACTCACAGATGTTTTTTTAAGAGCTCGAACTTTTCCTTTAGGAGATGGTTGAGCATGTTGGCTGTCGTAGTGCTAGCAGAGGACCCGCAGCGTAGCGATGCTGCCCTCTTGGAACTCTTGCCTGTGCTCAGTCTTCTGGAAGACCCTTGAAGTCATTCTTTTTGGTTTTTATGAAAGCTTCATTACACAGGAATGATTGCTTATGCCATTGGACGTTAGTGGTCAACTCAATTCTAAGCTCCTCTGCCTTGCTAGTTGTTGGAAGTCAGCCTGAGGGTCCCAAACCTCTAATAGTGCCTTTGTCTTTCCCGTTGCCAGTATCCAGTTTCTTTGGAGGTTTCAAGGGTTTCAGGAATTGTATGCCAGAATAAGAGGGATGAAAGAGAATATATTCCATAACGTCACCACCAATATAATACCCTTTGGTATAAGGAATATTTTGATCAATACTGTAGTTTAGAATTGTTAGTGAATGTCTACTGAAAACTCTGTCAGTGTCTTCAAAATTTTTAGGTTTTCTGTAAGAAATGAACCTATTTTGCTCCTGTGTCTGGGAGGACACCCTGTCTGTCCTTGGTTCCCTCTGGAAGCTCTGTGTCTAGAACATAGTGGCTAAGAGAAGAAAGATGGAGGGTCTGTGGGAGACAAGGAGCTGCAGATTCTGTAGACCCTGATCAGCAATGCTGGGGGTTTCAAATCTCCTGATTTCATGGGCAGCAACTGGAGGATGTGGGCAGGTGTTCTGTTTCCACTGCTGTGTGGAGAACTGGTTTTGAGGGAACCCAAGTAAATAGGAGGACAGTCATGAGCTCTTCTGGATGCTCATGATGGAGGCAGGCCCACCATGTGTGGGAGCAAGTGAATCCCCTGAAGGAGGCTTTCTTCCCAGGGTTATGCAAGCTACCTTGGCTCTAAAGAGAAGGAAGACTCAGCTTACAAGTTGCCAGTATATTACTTTTGAGACCCCTCTGACAAAACCAACAAGAACACAAATTAACCAAAGCGAAAGCATAGATTAACAAAAGCAAAGTATAGGAGTGTGTTTATGTCTAATGGAGTGTGGTGGGATTTCAGAAACAAAGACCCAAAGAAAGACAAAGCTACACATTTTTGCAGTGGGTTTACTGAAGAGTGGACAGCAGGAAGGGGCATATAGTGAAGGTTGGAGGTAATGAACTGGAGAACTTAGATTCCTCTCTGTGGTCCTGTGCCCTCTAGGGTTCAGACTCCTATCCTATGGATGAAAGGAGAAGCTCTCACTTGAGCATCTTGTGAATAGCTTCAAGGTGGCAGTCAATTGTCAGCCTCTCTTGTCTTCTTGATGTACCGGTGCTATATTTTGGAAGCTCATGTCCCGAGTCTAGCATGTGTAACACTGGGCATTGGTGCTTCGTGACATTTTGACCCTGGAGGCTTGAACAGAAGGAATTCCACCAGAAAGCAGGAGAAGGAGCCAAAATTGGGATATATTTTGAAAATAACACAGACTCAACTGATAGAGCAAGTACTGAAGAAAAGAGGAAAGAAATAAAGAGGGACTATGAAAGCCACTATATTTGGGGGACTCACTGTAAACCCAGTCAGCCTGTCTATTACATGGCTGTTACTTGTTCATCAATACACACATGTACCAAAGCATAGAGTTCTTTTAAACTAGAGGATTTTCAATTGAACACACTTTGAAATTGTAGTTAGTCAGCCCCAATTCTTTTCTTTATGGCAAAGGTCATACTTTGTATAAAGCTGCGTGGTTCACAGTTTCTCTTTATGGTGAACCAATAGCCTAGGTTTGTCCCTAAGGCCAATTGTAAGAAGTCTCAGCAGGCACAGAGACTAAGGGTAGTGTTACTACATTAACTTGATTCTGCCCTGCTGGAAAGTAAAGGCTTCAGGGACCCTTCACCAAGCAAAGCTCAGGCACTGGCCACCTCCTGCCCTGCTTCCAGGCTTCCAGAGGGAGGAAGGCTCCCATTGGCTCCCAACCACCTCTCCTGAGTGTGTCCTGGCAATCCAAGCTGGTTCTCACTCCTCCCCCATTCGCTTTACCCCTTCCTACCCCCTCCTTTAAATTCCATTTTACAACACACAAAGCAAGATAGCCTTTGTTAAAAAGTTTAATGTTCTTAATTAGTTGAATCGGTTAGGCTAATTAGAATACCAATTAGAACTGGCAGGGCTATCGTTAATTTGAAAGTGCTGTGGTCTAGTGTTAATCGCTATTAAACCTTATAGTTTGTGAAAGATAGAGAAGGGATGAATTCACACAACACTACTTGAAATGAGAAAGGTCTGTGGTCAGAAGGGTTAGCTGTCAGTGAGTGTTCCAGGGAAGCAGAAACCACAGAGGCCAGGCAGGTCCTCAACTATCCAGTCATATAATGGTATCCCTGCTTCCCTATTCAAATGATGTTAAAAGACTGGAGAGTGGTTCCCTGTACTAGCCAAAGTATGTAATTCACCTAATGGACCAATGATCTGGAATTATACTTTAAAAAAAAATCAGTGTTTAAGTTACCAGGCCACAAAAAAAGTTTGTTCTGTTAACAGCGTTGTATCCCATTGGGTTTCCAACTTCGTAAATATACAGAGCAACATCTTCAATTAAACCTCTTCTATTTCTGGTCATTGCTTGACTGAAGTAGAAGTAACAGCCAAGCCCTCAAACAAAAGAAATCCCATGCTAGTACTGTGGCAGGGGGAGTCTTTATAAATTCCTCACATCTTACTTGGCAATGGATGACAAGACAAGTAAGCAAATCCTAATTTGTGTTTTCAGACAAATATAAAAATCAGTCTTCCTTTTTTTCAACAAGCAAATATGGAATGGACAATTATAGCTATTTTTGTGGTACGTTTTCGGAAATATGACTTTATTTTCCTCTATTCTGGTGATGAAGACAGAAGGTACTGCCACCCATTATCGTGGCTGGTTTCCTCTCAATATATCTGTGCTACAGTTCCAGATAAAGCACTCAGTTTATAGGAAACAAATATAAAAATATATTTTGTCATGTGTATTATGGCATAGTTAAGAAACAAGGCATCTTTTTAGATGGTGAATTGCTTTACAAAGCATATAAAAACGTTCAACTCAATTGCTACCTCAAATATTCTTGGAGGTAAGTGGAGAATAAATTTAAGACACACAGACAGACCAATAGGTATATAATGCCTGAGTGACTACCAATGCAGTTTCATGTTCAAAAATTGGAGGATGGAAAGGAAGTTTATTGCATGGTCTTTTCTCGAAATGCCTTTAGGAGAAAAATGGAGACTTTAACATCCACAGCAACTACCGATGTTGCATGCAATCATGGCTTCAGGTGGCCTCATCCAGCAAGATGGCACTGACCAAGTGCCATCTGCAATGGAGGAATGGTTAGTGTCAGTTGTGGGCATAGGAAAATACTTGATCTGTGGGAGAGATGGTGTAAGAAACAGATAAACAAAAAACCAACTTAACAACCAATCAAAATATAAATGCTGTTAAACCTTGCCCCTGCATTTTACCATTTTGTTCCCAGTTCTACTCACCAGCTCCAATTCTTTCTGGACTAAAGAGCAACTTAAGTAAGTCATGGTTGAGGCATGATTATTTGCATGGGTCTTACTGTTGACCTGTGGATGTAGAATAAGTTGACTTTTTCTAAACTAACATAGGATTAATTTAGTAGCTATTGAAACCTATGAAACATAAGGGTCCCTTTTAAAGCAGGCCTCCCAAAGAGGTGAAAGCCTAAGACAAACAGCATGCAGATTCCAAGGCAGAGTTCAAACTGACGACGTCACATTTAAACTTCCATTTTGTTCCATGGCATTTTGAGTGACATTTCCTTGCATTTCACGAGAGCTGTTTTACCTTTTCTTGTAGGCAGGTTTCTAGATAAAGGTATGTCTACATGAATCTCTTTATTTATTCTTCGGTGCAATGATTTAACAAGGATTATTTATTTTCTACTGTGTACTGGGTGGTATACTAGGTTTGGTGGTTCAAATATGTAAACAGACGTTAGTTGTCTTCAAAAGAAGTGAGGGGAAGGTCTAAAGAAATGCTCATACTCCTACTTCGTTTAGTGGTCTCAGTTGAGAGGTAAAGTCCAAGCAAGGTTCGGAGGGCAGGTAGGCGTGTGAACTGGACAGTTCCGCATTGCTGACGTGAAATACACGGCACAGCTTTATAAAGGAAAAGAATTTGACTTAGTACAAATGGCAGGGTGCTGGCCCCAGGGAGGTTCCTCGCTCCCCTTGGCTGCCTCCCTGCAAGACAGATGTGTGAGAGGGACAGTCACCTCACAAAACTGAAGGCCAGAGAGCCACAGATATGCTGGGCTCACTCGTAAGAACTGGTTCCCACAAGAGTACAGGTGACCCACGAGAGCCATCCTGATCTTTCCAAGGGCGGTTCCCTCAGTAACTTAAGGAGAGCCCACTGTGCTCTATTCTCTTAAAGGTCTGGTCACCTTTGAAGCTTCTGGGGGCATGACTGTTTGGGACACACTTAAAATATAGCGCACCAGTCTGGAATGGATGCTGTGGAGAATGTGCAATGCAGGACCCCTGGCTTGTGGTAGAGGGGGCCTAGTGAATGGCATTTAATATTATCTGAGTTTGAAAACATACAGAGCAAAAACAGCTCATGTATATCTTATATCTGAAATCTCTCCAGATCCTAAGGGGCACACAACATAGCTAACTGAATGGTATTAAAAGTGATTTCATAGATTAACAAGGTATTTTTTATCTACACATTGTCTATATCAATGAGCCAATATGATGCAGTTTAAATTTTTCTTCTCACATGTATTAAAGAAATGCAACCACCAAGGAATGTGTATGTGTTTAATTTCAATTTGGGAAAAATGTAAAATGAACAAATGCAATTATATTTTATTAAGAGTTTAAAATTTAAAATGTCCATTATTACAAAAAAAGGCATTCATAGCAGGCCAGTCTCCCCTCTACATGAGTGCTTACCCACAATAGATTCAGTAAAGCTAAATTGACGTGCCACTTCCCATTGTTTCCCAGACTCCCTGAACATTTTGGAGCAAACCTGATTTTTACTGTGGTTGTTTAATGGCTGTTATTTGATGTCTGTGTGTCTGGCTGTCAATGTGTTATATTTGTGGATTATTCACCCCATGTCATTCTGCAGACATGGATTTAGTCAGTCTACTGGAGGTGAGAGATTTGAGTCAGTCATCAGCTGGAGGAACAAAGAGGCAGCAGTCAGAAGAAGCCCGGAAGGGAAGGTAGTCTACTCTCCAAGTCCCCTGAGGGTCCTCATCAACACTGGAGAACTGTTTTGACAGGACCACTGAATTGAGTGCAAGAGTCAAATTCCAGGGACATCAGAATGGGACAGACTTTCTGCTCACCCACAAACAACAGAGACCCCTCCGCTTTGAGGGACTAGGGAGAGCCATTCTCAGGGGTTCAGTGGCTTCCAGGGTTGGCAGAAATAGCTTGCTGTAGGCAAAAGGGCAAGGAACATTGAGTAGCAGAAATGGAAGCAAATAATTTATTATTTTTTTTAAATTGCAAACTCTGATGTCTGGCCCCAGATATTTGAGCATATTCTCCATTCTTCTAACAAAAGAAACACACATGCTTATTCCACCCTTTCCGCCTCATCTGGCAGGCGCTTTCTGGTCCAGCAGACACTAACATCTAATGAGTCAAACTTCTCATTTTCAGACTAATCAGTCGGCTGCACTAATTGCAAATGCAAATATGCAAATTTATATTAATTAATTACTCTGCTAATTAGTTCTGCGGTCTTTTTTGGGTAATAAATCATTGTGCAGTGGAAAGGAAACAAGTCCTGTCCCATTTCACTCCACATAAAAATTTAATGTACTCATGGAAGAAAATATATATTAAAAAAAAATAAACCCTGAGCCGATCATCCTACCTCCACTGATGAGTCCCCTACAGAAAGGTGCCATTGTGAGAGAGGGCTTTCACATCTTCGGCAAATGCCATCACTAAGGTGCCTGTTAGCAGTTTAATTATCACATTATGAGCGTCAGAAAAAAGCCAGTTTGCTGTGCTGCAGGCTGTGACATGGAGCTCGGCAGTTCACCCACTTCGCAGCAAAAACACTTATAAATAAAATGAGAATGGAGAGAGGGAATCCCATCTCTTTGCTGAAACGCCATGGCTTGGGAATAAACGTACATTTCTGAGGTTTTGTTATTGTTGTGTTAGGCTCAAGTTGTCTTCTTGCCTCTGTGCCCTTGAATGGAAAGTTATGTCATCAGGCTTGAGGAAGCACCGATGGGCTGCTGGGGAGGGAGGGGTCAGAGAAGCTAGAGGCTAGGAAGAGCTGTGGAAGCAGGAAACATTGCCCACAGTGGCTAGCTGTGACACACACATAGACTTATTAATTTCAGGCATCTTATTGAAGATTTATTTGTGTTTCCAGCTCCTCGTGTGAGGCATATATGTGGCATTCAAGAAATAGTCTCCCATTAGATTGTGGATCACCCGTAAATGCTTGCTGAATGAATGAATGAAGTAATGAATGACGGCAACCATCATAGGCTAGCTACAGTGCCATGCACAGACACGCATGTACAACAATACTACCTTCATTATGGGGTAGGTGCCAAGATTAGGAGAGCAGAGAGAAAGTTGATGTACTTAAATCTTCCCGTGTGTCTTGTCCCTTCTTTTCCTTCTCAATAGGAAATTCCATTTTAATTCTCCATGCCTTTTCCTTTCCAGTGTGCCTAGGAGCTGATGTTTGAGGAGCAAAATAACAGATGGCACATGCCTGCAATCCCTGTACTTGAGCGGCAGAGACAGGAAGATTGTGAGTCTGAGGCAAGCCTGGGCTCCAGAGTAAGACCTTATTCCAACCTATCTGCCCAGAGCAAGAGAAGCAACCACCGTGACTCGAGTTGGGCACTTTGCTTTCCAGACCTAGCTTGTCTGCTTAGTTGTTCTGAGACATTGGGTATTTCCTCTCCTGCAAAAATCAGGAGTGGTGAGTGTACCAAGGGAGTATGATGGGCCTGAGGGCTTAACCCGGAAGCTCAGCACCCATCTCCATCCCCCTGTTCTCCACATGACACTAGGTCTTTATTTTTTATTTATTTGTAAAAATTCTTAAGGAGATCAATGGTAGTGGGCAGAGGACAAAAGAGAGCAACAGGGGGTGAATGTGATCAAAATATACCATACACAAGTATGAAAAATAATAAAACCAATTCTATGCATACTTAATACATGCTAAAATATTAAAGTCCTTAATTTCTATTTTTTCTCAAAAACTGGAATATAAAACACACATGTTTATGGCATAACATTAAAGAATACCTATGACAGTCACCAAAAAGTCCATTTCCTTCTCTGACCCCTCACCTCTACGTCCTCCTGGAAAGCAATGCAATCTATATATCCTCCCAGAGATAGACAGTCTGTAGATGGTTTATGTGCCCTGTTTGCCCACCCTGACCACAAGTATAGCATGCCACACTGCTGTCAGAACTTTAACCTCATCTGTCATTATGCTGAACTGCTCTGGACTTGTTATGCCTGCCTGTTTTCCATTGTATGAGAGCAAGGACCACAAGCAGCTTCCTTGGTTCAAGCCTCTGTTGGTGCCATTTAGGTCGTTTCCAATTTTCTGCTACCACAAATAACACTGATACTTAGAGCATTCTTCCCAGGTGGAGGCAATCCTGTAAGAATGGGTATCTCAAAACAGTTCACAGCATCAAAGGGTACAAGGTGTCAATTTATGAAACTCGGAGAAACATCCTGGGAGAGGAGGTACCAATCCATGCCCACCAGGCACTGCTCCTTTTCTGTGGCTCCCTGCTGAGTTCTCATCTGGGGAGGGCCATGACTCTTCCTTGTAGGGTAGTGGTGAGGCAAATTGTAAATCAGAAGAATTCTTTGGATTGCCATGTGCCCCCCCACCCCCGTCTCAGTGTCTTCCTTATTCTTTCCATGTATCTGTCTATTGGGATGTTTTGAGGGTGACAGGAAAGCTCATTGTGTGAGACCAGGGAAGGGAATCTGCTTGTGTTAGTTATCCCAAAGGCTTGTCTTATTGTAGAAAACAGAATTGGTCACCAATTATTCGGTGCAATTGAGAAAGAGAAAGCAGAGGGATAGTTTTCTTACCTCTCTTCACCTAAAGCCTGGGCAAAACTAGGGATTGATATACATCCCAGATAAATGTTCTACCAAAATTACATTCCCAGGCTTTCTTTTAAATTTTCTTTTGTGACTGGGTCTCACTATATAATTCAACCTGGCTTTGACCTCACCATACTCCTGTTTCAAACTTTCAAGTACACATACCAGGACAGCTGTGCCCTACACTTATTTCTTTGTAGGTACTCTGTTTGCAGGGAGAGGGCCCCAGTCACAGTGTTTGCTGACCAGCAATTGGTCTAGTATTTCCTAGGCTCGCTCTACCATCTCTCCCGGTCAGCTTACCTCTCCTATATTCTTTTTCTACGCGCACATAATTTAAAGGTCATATTATTCAAGATAAGACAAAACCCTGCAAGACTTTCATGGCTTTGTACCAGAAGACTAAAATTTCTTCATCAGAAGCCTCCAATTTCAGGTCAATGAACTCCCGAAGGGAGGTCCCCAGGACCGTCCGTCACTTCCTGTGCATGGGAGACTTCCTCTCTTCCTGTCCTACTGGGCACATGGCGGTTGTGACCTGTGGAGACCAAAGGGAGAAGTCGGCTGATATTTATTTGATCTGAGAGCACAGGAGGTTGAATGTCTTGGTTCACACAGGCCAATCCGAATGAACAGTGAAGCCGATTGGGGAATTAACCTGGAGAAAGGAAACTTCAACATTCAATAAATTCAAACAACAACAACCCTCCCCCCAAAAAAACTAATGGCCCCGTGCAGCAGAGGAAGCACCATGCCTGTTCTCAGAGAGCTGGATCCCTGCCCCTCCAGCTCTCTCCCAGGTGTCTGCATTTCACTCCTGTTTGCATAGAAGATGTTTGCAATGGATTCTTTGTCCTGCTCTGTAGTTCAGTAGACCACTGCCGACCTTTGCTCTTGGTTTTTTTGTTTGTTTGTTTGTTTTTGTTTTTGTTTTTGTTTTTGCTGTACTTTTCTTGACAATCAGGTAGAAAAGGGTGACACCAGCAAGGCTGATTATTCATCTAAAAATGGCCAAATGGCTAATCCCAAGACACCCTGTCTCCTACAAATATCCTGGACATAAGAGACAAAGTATTGCATTTACAGGAAAAGCAAACTAAGATACAAGCCCCTATGAGTCATTCATTTTGTATTAATTTTTAGCATAAAGAAAAATAAAATCCCTATGCTCATCAAATTTGTGCATTTTAATATACCAATTATACATTAATAAAACTTAAAAGAGAAAAATTACCCTTAATCTTATAACTCAAAGATACGACAGACAATTGTGTTAATCAGCTCCCAGTCACTGTGGGAAAACGAGAGGGAGTCAGTTTATAGGGAGGGAAGGGTTATTTTGGCTTACATTTACAGAGGCGCATTCTTTGATTGCTCGGTTGCTTTGGCCATGTTGCTGCACAGTTCCTAATGGTAGAAACATGGGGCTGCCAATGACTGTGCTCCTTACGGTAACCCAGAGAGGCGAGAAATGGTCAAGGGTAAAGTTATATTATTATTATTATTATTACCCATGATTCCTCTGAGATTTACCCACTTCCCTTCCCTAGCCACTCAACTTTGTGTCTTCTTTTTTTTTTCACCAAGCAAGTCCAGTTTGTGCTGGCCTTGCAGAGGAGTGTGATTGACTTGCCAGGAGCAATGCTCTTAAAGAAAACTGATTCTCCCTCTCTCAGAAGCAATCGATTACAAACAGGTCCTTGGCCGGGGTACGGGGGGAGGGGATTCACATTCACATCTCTCCGCGCTAAGATTTGGTCTGTCTTGACCTGGCATTGGATTTGGGCTGTACTGTCATGATCACTGTGTGTTCGTATGTGCACAGCTGTCACGTTGTGTCCAGAGGAGTCTATTTCCTTTCATTTATCCACCACCCCTGCCATGATCCCTGGACCTTAGGAAGGGAGAGTGTGACATAGATGGTTCATTCAGTGCTGAGCATTTCACAGTCTCTTATTTCCTGAGCTCTGGTCAGCTGTGGGTCTTGTATGAGGGCTGAGAGATTCATTGACTTATATGTACAATAAAAGTCATTAGGATTTGGTTTACTATGACATCCATTTAGTGAAATCATAATAATAGGTTCTCTCATAGGAGTCTGGCCTGTCTAGCCACAGGATCTTGGCTCTACAAGTGCCAGGTATGGGCGATATTTTGTGCATGAGACTTACATCCAATCAGAAACTGGTTGGTTTTCCCCAGGATGTCCATCTCACCACTGCCAGGCCAGACCTTACTGTAACTGGCAGCATTCATAGTTGGGTGACAGTGATGATTAGTTGTCTCCTCCAGGAGCACACACAGCACTTTCCAGCATTAGTACTAAAGCTAAGTTTCAAGGCAGTGCCAGCTTGGTTTCTCCCTGGCCTATGACTTAGGTATGTGGTGTCTTACTATCAATTTTAGTAGAAGAAATGAAATTGGCAACACTGGCACTGAGATTTTTATTTGCGAGCCTCTGATATTTAGTCAGGCATTGCTGCTCTGTTATGAGGTAATTCCATTTAAACCATATATTTTTACATATGATATTTTACATATTATTTACATATAATGTATATTGATAATATGTGATAAATTAATATATATTGTTTAACTATACATAAAATGAAATATATGAATCCAAAGATTCAAAACTAATTTTTCCAAATGGCAGAAAACATGCAATGTTTTTTTTCTGGGTCTGTGTTTCCTCATTCAGAATGATAGTGTTTCTAGCTTCATTTGCTTACCTGTGTTGAGTATTTTATTTTTCTTAATAGCTAAATATTATTACATTGTGTAAATGTACCACATTTTTATTATCAATCATCTGTTCATTGACATCTACGCTTTTGTATTTCCCAGTGTTTGTGAATAAAGTGGCAATGGACACAAGTAATTATTTATCTGTAGAGCAGGATATAGTATATTTTGAGTGTATGCCCAAGAATGGTATAGAATCTGTACCAATTTACATTAACATCAGCAATGTTCCCATTGCCCCAAATCCATATGAATACTTGCTATTTGTTATTCTGGTCTTAGCCATTCTGACTGGGGTAAGATGAAATCTCAAAGTTGTTTTTGTTTGTATTTATTTCCCTGATGTCTAAGAATGTTGGACATTTAAAAATTTATTACAACTTTTTTCAGTCAATATATTTTGATAATATTCTTTTTCCTCCTCCAACTCCCAGAATATCCCCACCTCCGTATCATCAAATTCATATTGTTTCTATCTTTTTCTTAAAAATTCAAAAAACAAAAGTAAAAGTTGAAAATTAAAACAAAGTGAAAAAATGAAAATCAGTGAGACAATTAACACCCAAACAAACAAAATTATAAGCTCTCTCTCTCTCTCTCTCTCTCTCTCTCTCTCTCTCTCTCTCTCTCTCTCTCTCTCACACACACACACACACACACACACACACAGCATGAAGTCCATTTTGTATTGGTTAACTTCTCTGGGGTATGGGGTATAGAGTGTGGTTGATATATCCAGTGATAGTCCATTGTAGAAAACTGAGTTTTCCTTTCCTCAGAAGGGAGGACTTTGTGTTCACATCCCCCTCTGGTATTTTGTTTGTTTGGGAATCTGTGCAGGTTTTATGTGTGCTGTCACAGTCTCTGTGAGTTCATACCTGTGTCAGTTATGTTGTGTTTAGAAGACAGTTTCCTTGGACTCATCCACCATCTCCTCTTAAAATCTGTTTCCTCTTCTGCATAGATACTTGAGTCTTGAAGGGAAGGGTTTGATAAAGACATCCCATTTATAGTTGAGTATTCCAAAATCTCTCCTATTCTTCACATTGTCCATCTGTGGCTCTTGTCTTTATTCACACCTAGTGCAAGAAGACAATTTTCTAATGTGGATTAGCAATGCTTTGATGTATTACATCCTTAGAAGTCATTTATTGATGTGATCCTTTAGCAGATTAGTAGAACTAGGTTTTCTCTTAGACCCATGATCTATCTATCTTCAGGTTCTTGGTCACTCTAACACTATCAGAATGGGTCTATTTCATGGAGTGAGCCTTAAATCCAGTCAAAAAAGTCGTTGGTTACTCCCATAACCTTTATGCCACTATTGTACAAGTATGTATTGCAGGAAGCTCTCTGTTCTAGGTTGCAGAGTTTGTAGCTGGTTATATTGATGCTTACTTTTCTCCACTGGTACAACCAAGTAAGTACCTTCCAACACCATGAAAATTAGTCAGTAGGAATGACGCTTCTAATTAGGCACCAGCTAGACTTCTCCATGTTCAATTATATAAGTACATTGTGTCTTCAGCAATAGGTCTTTGCCATCAGATTATGGGGAAAGACTTTGGGGCCTCTTTGAATAACGGCACAACAGGATGTAACCCTTTTCTGGTACTGGAGGTTTGACTTGTAGTCATAAGATGTCTAGTTGGTGTATTGTCTTTCCCATTATATAGTAACTCCATATATTGCTTCTGCAATAGATTTACAAATAGCTTTTTCAAGAGAACTTTGCTGTTAGTTGTACCAAAATGTTTCTCAGCTATTTGTATTTATTCTTTTGAGAACTCTGTGTTTGGTTTCATAACCCTTCTTTAAATTCTTTATTTGTTTTCTTGGTGTTTAGTCTTTATTTAGTTCTTTGTATATTCTAGACATTAATCCTTATTAGTTGTATATCTAGTAGAGATTTTTTATTTAGCAGGCTATTTCTTCCCTTGAGTTTTAATACAGAGAGCTTTTTAAATTCATGAGGCCCCATTTATTTTTCTCCTCTTTTTTATTTTATGTATGTATTTTATTTAAATTAGAAACATGCATGCTTCAAATGTCAATCCAATCTCCCCCCCTTCTCCCTCCACCAGCCCCACCTCCACCCCCCACCCACAGCCCAATCGCCACATCATTCCCCAGGGAGGGTGAGGCCCTCCTTGGGGGGGATATCCAGAATCTGTCATTTCATCCAGGGCAGGACATAGGCCCTTCCCCATGTGTCCAGGCTGAGAGAGCATCCCTCCATGTGGAATGGGCTCCCAAAGTTCATTAGTATGCCATGGTGAACACTAGTCTACTACCCAAAGACTCAGAGATCTCTGAGGCCTCCTCACTGATACTACAGTCATGGAGTATGGGTCAATCCCCTGTTGAGGCCCCATTTATTAATTGTTGATCTTAATGTTTTATACTATTCATGTCCTGTTCAGGAAGTCCTTTCCTGTGTCAATGAGTTCAAGTGTATTACCTACTTTTTTCTCTATTATTTCAGTATATCTGGTAATTTTGAGCTTCTTTATCTATTCCTTTTTAGTTTTGTGCAGGGTGAGAGATAAGGATCTAGTTTCATTCTTCTACATGTATATGTAGCTCTTCAGTTTGACATGTGTCTTTTGTAGAAGATACAATCTTTTCTCTAATGTTTGTTATTGGTTTTTTAAAAAAATAAGATGACTATAGGAACATGGGTATATGTGTGAGTCCTCAATTCTATTTCATTAACAAGTAAGCATGTTTCTACAGTAGTATGTTATTTTTATTATCATATTTTTGCAGTGTAATTTGAAGTCTGCAATGTTGATATCTCCAGAATTTCTTTTATTGTTCATGATTATTTCTGATACCATTGGTTATTTGTGTTTCTATACTGATTTTAAGGTATTTTCCTCAATTCTATAAACAATTTTATTGGAATTTTGACAGGGATAGGATTGAATCTGTAAACTGCTTTTGATAGTATGGTCATTTTTACTATTATTAATCCTACCAATGAATTAGCAAGCATGCAGTGGTCTTTCCATCTTCTGGAATCTTCTTCAGCTTCTTTTAGTGTCTTAAATTTGTCACTGTGTAAGGCCTTCAGTTGCATGGTAAGATTAATTCTGAGATCCTCTGAGGCTCTTCTGAATGGTATTGATTTGCTGAGTTCTTTCTTTATGTGCTTGTCATATGTATATATGAAGGCTACTGATTTATATGTGTATGCTAGTTTTATATTTTTCTGCTCTGCTGATAGTGTTTACCAGCTGCTGGAGTTTCCTGGTGGGGCCTTTAGGACCTTTTATGGATAGAAAGAATTGTATCATCTGCAGATGATGAAACTTGAACTTACTCTTTTTCTATTTGAATCCCCTTCATTCCTTCTCTTGTCTTATGGCTTTAGCTGAGACTTTTAATTAGGAGGGTGGTAGTGAACATTCTTATCCTGTTTCTGGCTTTAATGAAAACATGAGTTATTTTTTTCATTTAGCAAGACATTGGCTTTGGTCTTTCTGTATATTATGTCCTGTGTATTCCTGAATACTTGGAACTTTATCATGAGGTTGGATTTTTGTCAAAGGCCTGTTTTGGTTTCTATCCCTTACTCTGTTTCTGTGGTGTACTATATTTATTGATTTATACATACAGAACCATCCACGAACCTCTGAGATGAAGCCAAATTGATCTTAGTGGATAATCTTTTTGAAGTGTTTTTTAATTGTTTGTACTCATTTTATTGATAAATTTTGTGTCTATTTTCATCACAGCTACTGGCCTATAATTTTCCACTTGGTGGGTTTTATCTGAATTTGACATCATAGTGATACTGACTTCATGAAAAGAATTTGGTAATGTTCCTTCATTTCCTAATTTACTGAATACTTTGAAGAACATTGGTGTTGGTTCTGTCCCTAGACATTTCTTACTTAGAATATTTTAAATTATTGGTTCTATCTTGTTGGGTGATGTGGGTTTATTTAAATTATCTATTTCATCTTGATTTCTCTTTGTCAGACCATAGATATGTAGAAATCCACCCATTTCTTGTGGGTTTTCCAGTTTGGTGGAACACAGATTTTCAAAGTATGTCCTTATGATTCTTTGGATTTACTCAGGCTCTCTTGTCATGTCACTTTTTCCATCTCTAATTTTGTTAATTTTCTCCCTGGCCTCTTTTTAGAAACTGCTAAGTTTGTTGATTTTTTTAATCTTCTCAGAAAACCAACTCTTTGTCTCATTGATCATTTGTGTGTCTACTTTTCTAATTTTGGGCCTGGCTTTGAGTATCTCTTCCTGTCTACTTCTTTGTTGGTATTTTTTTCTTGTCTTTCTAAGGCTTTCAGGAGTATGAGTAAAGTATTAATTTGTGATCTCTCAACTATTTGATGCAGGTGCTTACTTCTATAAACTTTCTTTTGGGACTACCTCGTTGTTTCCCATAGGCTTTCATGTGTTGTATTTCCATTCAAATTTAAACCTTTTGAAATTTGTTTCTTGATTTACTCTTTGTCTCAGTCATCATTCAGTAGTGTGGCATTTAGTTTTTATGAGTTTCCGCACTTCCTATTGCTGTTGGCATCTTGTGGTATTCCATTGTAGATGCCACAATTGAGGAATGTCATGCCTAGTGATATACCTAGACCCTATGTCTTAAAGGTTCTAACATCTCCACTGGCACCACATGATGACAATCAGATCTTTAATGTGAACCATTGGGGCATGTTCTCAAACCACAGCAGAGTTTGCTTATGACACACAAGCAGGAGGCAGAGAGAGAACTAACAGGGAATAGAGTGGTCTTTTGAAACCTGAAAGCCCACCCTTACTGACATGTATTAGTTGGGGCTTGGCACCTAAAGGTCACTCATTCTCTGCTTCTGACCAGTTGTAGATTTCTGTGACAGCCTCTGATGCAAACAAACAAAAAAAAAGAGCTGCTTTGATGGGGGGTGGAGCATAAGTATTTAGATCAGAGCTAGAGATTACATTAGACATCGTCCCTCACAAAATTTCAGCAGAATGATTGACTGAACAAGACTGGCACATCGACAATACCAGGTGACATGTTGATGTGGACAGAAGAAATTCCATAAGGTCCTAACCCTAGATGAAGAGCTACAGGTGCTCAATGGCTTCTGAGACAGGGAGAATCTGTTAAAGAAAAGAAAGTCATGAATTGGAGAAGGAGGAGGACATGAAGAAAGTTGTAGGGAGGGATGTAGATATGGTGATTATGCCCTTAAAGTTACCATGTTCTTAAAAAAATCCCACAAGCTGGGTGTGTGGCACATTACTTACCCAACACATGGGAGGCAAAGGCAATGGTTTGAGGCCATCCTGGTTTATGTAGTGAGACAGCCAGGACTTCATAGGGAGATCCTGTCTCAAATAAAAGAAAAGCAAGCAAACAACCCCACCAAAGAACAACAAAAGAGTAACCCTCAACCAAACAAACAAACAAAAACACAAACAAACAAAAAAGCATCCAGTTTTTACCTGAAAGCATCCTGTGCTGGAAGTGGGATTTTTCCTTCACTGCATTTTAACTCTGAAATTCAGGGAGTTTACAGCATGACCCGAGTGCACAAGCTTTAGCTCTTTTGTTGTGTTTTAGGAATGTGACACTTCTTTCTTTTGGTCAGGTTGTCTTTTCACGTGTGAAATGACTTTCTTCTCTAAGGAGGGGAGAGAGCTGTATGCTAGAGCCTCTTGTATTTATTATAAAAAACTCCGAGGACTGCCAGCAATCTTATAGATTCCTGTTCACACTCACTTTATACCAAGAATACCCTCTCCACCAAAGAAAACATTTCCCTGACTTTGTGGCAGGCAGGTGAAGGTTCCAGAAGCTTGAGGAGGGAGATTGGTGAGTGGATCCAGCAGTGAGCTTCTGAGGCACAGCTGCCTTAGCTGTGGATGACTTTCCTCTCAATCACTTGGCACGTTTCACCCTGTTGAAGGCTGCTACACTCATTCATGCACAGAACCACTCTAGATTAGAGCTAGGATACACTCCCCGGACTCCCAGGCCATTCTGGTCTCTTGAGGCTTCATTTGGAGTCCCACACACTGACTGCACTGCCACTGCCCGAGGGCAAGAGCCGAAAAAAGAGCCCTGTCTATAAACTCACTCCTCGGGTCACCCTGAAAGTCTAGTTCCAGTGGCTCAGCCTAGCTCCTGACTCTACTCCTGCAGTCTCTGTGGGGCTCTGCTGGTAGCTTACCTTCTACGTAGAAATGTTAGGTTCTTCTGGTGGCTTATCTTCTATGTAGAAATGTTATGCCATTGTTTTGGCCCGACATCTGTTGTGTAACATATTCATAAGAATTGCAACATTCCCCTCAAATTGAAACACTGGCTACTAATAAGGATGAGTCTTGGGGGGCAGTAAGCAAAAGATCAGGTGTAGAGAACAAGACCTTAGAAGATGCTTGAGGGTCCACCCCTATTCATCAGTGTAAAATGTAATCAAACATTGCTGGGGTGGAGACTAAGTAACCAAACTGCAAAAGGAGATGACGAGGTTGTGGAGATGCTTGCAAGCTGAATAGAGAGAGAGCTCCAGGGCACAGGGCTTGGGGAGTCATTCCCCAGTGTGCAGCTGCTTTTGAGTTACCCACGCTTCTTGTAATTCCTCATCCACATTCCTGTTAGTAACCCTAAGAAAAAGAAACCCATTGGTTCACCAAGTTGGACACTGATCCGTTTGTTACTTTGGTCTGTCTGGAGCGAGGAGACATGTATGCTGTGTCTCTGCAGGAAGTCTGTCACACAACATTTTAGCAAGAACATTCCATTCTTCAGTCTGGAAGGTGATGAAAATCCATCATAGCTCCCATGACGGTCTCACCCTGCACTTGACAGAACTTCAAGCTTTGAAGTAGGCACTTGATCAGAACAATCGAACCACCTGGGGCACCAGGAACCATAAAAGTTCTCAACTAACAGCCATGTTGACCCCCGCAACATCAAACTTGATCAGAATGATCGAACTACCATATGGGGCACCAGGAACCATAAAAGTTCTCAACTAACAGCCATGTTGACCCACAACATCAAAACATCTGAAAGAACAACTCAACAGCTTGCTTTGCTGAGTGCATGGGGATGGATAGACCCTGTGCAGAAGATCAGGAGAGTTCATTTGCTTCTTCACATTCAGCGCCGGAGAAACGCAGGCAGCATCCAAGGATCGCAGAGCCGGAACACGGTATTCTCCCAGGTACACAGCCCTAGAGCAGTTGCTGATTGCTCTTGCCCCAGGGACTCTCTGGGGGCAAGTTGTGGTAGCCTGGGATAATTGTTTGCTTTCCTCTCACAGTTGCCTCTGCAGGCCCAAGCTGAGCTTTATAGTTCAGAAGTTAAACACATTAGAATATTTATTTAAAGGCAATCCCGCTTCCTGCTCTTTCTGGGTAGCTGGGCTCACCATGTTTCTAGACCCCCAAGTGCATATTCACATTATAGTAGTGGCCCAGCTTGCAGGGACAGTGCTTCCCTGTGGTTAGCAAATGGCTTCTTTCACAAGCTTTTAACTCCACAAGTTTGCAACCACTAATTCTTAAGGGTTTTGACAAATCTCCCCAGTTAAATATTAAATAATAAATGTGGCCCGGATGGTAGCGGTGCTTTGTGAAGTCTGTTTGAAGTGTCCTTTAAAATATTAAATTCAAATAAATGATGGAATCAGAACAAAGGCTATATCTTAAGACAAATTCAGCCAAGTCTCTTTAACCTTTGAGCTTTCGACATAGATTAGAAAGCCAGGGCAGCACATGCTTCCATAGCAAACTGAAGTGGGATTTTGGAAGCCGTCCTTGCAAATACAGGTAGCCCGCACCTAGATCTGATCTACCCGTGCCATTTTAGAGCAGAGATTTGGATGCTCATTATTTGATAAGAATGTGATTTTTTTTAACGTGCTTATGTTCAAAGTCGCAAATCCTTCAAAGCGCTTGCTTTGGGTGCTATGTTTATTCCTTGTCGGTGTCTTCCATATGAAATCTGTTCTGCTTATAATATCCACCACAGTTGGAGCCTTGCAAAAATCTGTTTCATATCTGCCCTTTGCACTTAGCTTATTTTGTTTTATGCTTCTTCCCAGTTGTCTGTCTGTAAGCAGCCTTGCTTGTAAGTAGGCAGTCCTGGGGGAGGAGGCGCAGCTGGGTTTGCCCAGATCTTGGGGGGACCCTGGACTCCAGACGCTTAGGTCATTTAGGGAGCAAGTAAAGGAGAACAGGGTGAGTTCCAGCTGAGAAAAAAGAAAGAATGACCTTACTGACCCCACCCTGTGCAGGCTGGTCCAGCACCCATTGGCTCCTTTTGGCTTCCTGCTCAGCTACTGTGTTTCCGTCTGCTCCATCTGCTTCCTCCATATTGCAGTCTCCTGTGGCTCTTGATCCAGCCTGACCAGAACGACGACTCTTTCTTGGAAGCAGAGGGGACACAATCGACCACAAGGCACGTGTGATGAAGAAAACTTGTTACAGGATTTGGGTTCCACATTCAGGGTGCATGATTGACACCAAGGAGGCTGACATCTCTCAGAAATCCACCAAATGCTTCCTGAACGGATGTGGGCTTCAAGGGTTTCTGAAAGGAGTGGGAACAAGGCGTGTGCCTTCCCGGGTTCCTTGTGCATCCTAATCCCACCTTGGTGAGAGAACATGGGAAGCATCATTTTCAGCGGATGACCATTGTTATCCCTGTTTGCCCACTCACTCACTAACACACAACAAACAAAGCAATCTGTTGACATGTGATAGGAAGGAAATTGGCGAAGCCACTAAAGGGAACCTTGAGATTCAGAGAATTCTGCCCCGACTCTGAAATCTAGGAACATGTTTTGTCTTTCCTTTACAAGGAGAAATATGGCAATATGGTGCTGCCACCTTGGTTTCTGGGGCCACTCTTTGTGGTATCTGTCACATCCTTGCTTGCTGAGTTTTTACAAGGTCTGCCAGCTGACTTGACCCTTGCTCCTGGTCCCTGAATTGGTGTGGTGGGAAGGCCTTTCTTGTCCCTTCCTGTACGTCCATTCTGCTCTGGCCACTAGGGGGCCTCATTGGTTTGCTGAGGACAGAGCAAAAGTCAGCTTTGGAGATTAAAAAAAAATACCTAAAAGATGCTTGGTCTAATACTTTTGGTCTTAAGCTGTGTGGTTTGGAGCAAGTTACTTGGAGCGCTGGGCCTTAGTTTTTCAGTTTGAAGAAGGAGTTGAGAGCTGTTGTTTGCTGAAGACCTGTAGTGTACCACACATAGCTATTGCTTTAGCTGGAATTCCCTAGAATCAAAGCCTGGGACAAAGACTTAGGTACACTGGATTTTGTGGAAAATCAGTTACCAGATGAGGATAGCATGAAGAGCAGAGAAACATAGAGGTGGAGTAAGAGGGTGAGCAAGATCTCCTCAAGAGAGCCCAGAGCACCCCCAGAAACCAGGCCACCCATCCCCCATTCCCATTTCACTTGAGTGGGACAAGCCAGTGCAGAGCCTGAGACAGACCATGGGCACCTATGGCGCCCACATAAGAAATGTGTATCTGATGAGGTGTGACTGAAATAAGAAAGAAGCCAAAGAGCAATGAGAGACTTGAGAGCCTGTCCTGATGCTCCTCCACCTCCAAGGTGGCCCTTGCTAAGCCTGTAGCAAGCTGAGAAGATCATTAGCTGAAAATGAACTTGATACACCTCAATACTGGACATCATAGCTTAGCCTGGCCTACCTGACCCTGGCTCAGAGTAGATATGAGACTTTAGCTGACAATGAACAGTTCGTATCACCTACTGAGCACCACGCTGATAGTGAAACACAGCGATTATGTTGGTATGCTATCATAAAATTGAGAATTTCTAACTAGAACAGCTTTACATTAGACTGTACAGTCTATGCAGCCTCCCAGTGCACCCTGGGAGATGTTGTAAAGAGTCCTTATCTTCCTGCCAGTGCTGAGACCGTGCTGATTGCAGAGACTGATATAAAGCACTCAATAGCTTGCTTGAGGAGGGAGCAGCTACTTCTGAGTGTCCACTGAGAAAGAACATCTCCTTTCATTGGAGACATCTTGTTTGTGGGAAGGAGAGAAAGAGGGGTAAAAGAGGGGTAAAAAACAAATCACTGGGAGTGATTCAGCAAATCCTCCCAACGCCAAGGCCATCCTCAGTGGCGTCTCTGTGGATGAGTGAACGTTCCTCATGGAACTTCTCTTTGCTCATTTATGTTGGTGGAGGACTCACTCCAGGCACTTTTGAGATGACTAATGGAATGCTACCTTCAACAACCCTCAAGTCTCCTAGTGGGTGTGACAAATACTGCCCAGGTCTCCACAATACCCTCTTAGTAGAATCAACACCAACATCCACAAAGAAATACTTTCCAGTCTAAATAAACAGGTCTGTGCTGGACTGGCAGGAAATGAACATTCCTGTCAGGGAACGTTCTTCCTCCAGGAGAAATTGCCATGAGGCAAAACAGCAGAGGGGAGTTTTGAGTTGGCGATCAGGGCATAGGCAGAGCATCCTCATGCGGACAATCCCCAGTCATTTACTCACAGCTGCTTCATCTGGATGCCACGCCTACTCCCACTCAAGACTTCAGGTTAGCTGAGACATGTGGCCTCTGATGACCGGTGACATTCTCCAGAGAGTTGCCACAGCAGGTTCCATTTATCACTGCCTGCTTTGCACTCTCACATTTGGAGCTGAAGGTAAAAGGCACGTGTCTTTAGCTAAAACAATACAAGGCAAAAGGGACACAAGGCAAAAACCTGTCCTGCCCTCTACCCTATGGGCAAGTTCAAGGGACTCTCAGCTTCCTCTGAACTGTGGCCACCTTCTCTGGCACTATGTCTGCCTCTCTGATTCTACCCTGTGTCACCTTCCAGTCTCAACTTCCCAATGATGCTCTGAAAGGCATCCTTCCAAATTAAAACCCGCCATGTTTTTTCCCCAGAATCAAAGGAGAACTTAAGAGCATTAATTGTGTTCCATCTGCCTTTTCATTCAGCCACTACATGTTGTGTGACTGCCGCCCTGTGTGGAATGCCCTAGCGTAGCCTTCATGTCAGCCTTAGCTGTTAGTGATCCCCCTGTCACCATCAGTGTCTTCTTCTGGTAAACCCAGCACATCTCTCTGCTCCATTAGAAGCAAGCGCTGACTGAGCACACTGAATGGAACCACAAAGTAAAAGATCATGTTTTACTCTGAGCCATTGTCTTAGTTTGGTTTTTGTGGCTGTGATAAACACCGTGGCCAAAACATTTGTTTCAGCTCACACTTTGTGCTCCATCAAGGACAGAAGCCAGGGTGGTGATGTAAGGTGGGAACCAGGAAGCAGAAGCAGAGACCATGAAGAACACTGCTTACTGCCTTGCTCTGCTTGATTTCTTAGACAACACAGGACCACCTGCCCAAGGGTAGCTCTGCCATAGTGCCCTGGGCCCTCCTACACCAGCCAAGAAAATGCCTCTCCAAATTGTCTCCAGATCAATCTGATGGTGGTATTTTCTCTGAGGTTTCCTCATTCCATATGACCTATGCTCATGTTTAGTTGGCAAAATCTAGCCGAAACAGTGGTGATTTGGTCAGGCTGACATGGCAAAGAGAGATGGCCAAGTGTTCTAGGGACTGGTAAGAAAAGTAAACCATTAAAAATCCCCAACTCTTCAGCTTTATATCTTCACTGTATATTTTAGTGATTCATTTAAGCTGTATTCTAAGAGGAACAGGTGCCTGAATATTTAGGTATTTAAAACTTAGAAGCTTGAGTAAATGATATGTGCATATCCTTGGATTTCCCACTGTCCAGATTGTCCAATTCTTTTTATTAGATAGAAGAAAATAGGAGTGGTTGTTTATAACATGAATATTAATCACTCTGCCTGGTGAATTGGTTGACTAAATGTTGACATTGCCTCATTAATATTCAATATGGTAAAATTTTCATAGTTCTTAAGGCATAGACAATTGTTCTTGGATAAGGTGTCTTGCTCCTACAATATAAAAATTAGCAAGCCTATAATTTAAATTGCTGTCAAAAAGACTGCATTTCAAAGAAATGTTATTTTAGTTAGCCCATAGATTAAACTTTACTGTTAATAAATATGAGTTACCTGTCTTTACTTAAGTAAGAAACTTAAGGTCATTTGCATTGTGGATTGTGTATTGTATATTGTGTGCCCATGGCAGCTCTGACTCATATATTGTGGTAGTTCAAGGCAGAGGACAGATATGCAGATGTGTTGCTTAAGTGGCTTTCTGTAGGTGGAGTCCCCTACCCCATGAAAACAAAGCTCACAGAAGGAGCTTGTTATCTCCTTATCATCTGGGCACAAACACATTCATGAATTAATTATTTTTGTCCTATCCTATCTGTTGAACTTTTCAGTTGGTGTGTATGTAATTGGTTAATTGGTGTGTATGCAATGTTGACTTACATAGAAAATTTCTTTCAGGTATGGTATCTATCATGTGTTTTGACTTTATTCAATCCCCTCCAGTGCTCTCCCTTCACTTTCCCTCCTCTTTCCTGACTCTGGCTAATGTCTTCTTTTCCTCTAGTTTTCTAATGTCATACCATCCATCCATCCATCCATCCATCCATCCATCCATCCATCCATCCATCCATCCATCCATTCATCCACCCATCCATCTATCTGAATGTGTGTGTATGTAAAAGAAAAATGTGATATTTATTTTTCTGCTTCTGACTTATCTCATTTAGTATGAAGATCTCCAGCAGCATCCATTTTCCAGCAAACAATGAGATTTTATTCTTCTTTAGGCTTAAAAAAACTCCATGTGATACTGGAAAGATGGCTCAGCAGTTGCAAACACTTGCTGCTCTTGCAAAAGTCCTATGTTCACTTCCCAGAACCCATGTCTGACAGCTTACAACCACTTGTAAGTCAAGATCCAGGAAATTCAGCACTCTTCTGGCCCCAGGAGGCACCTGTACTTGCAGTGCAAAAACTCCCTTCCCCTAATGTGTATATAATTTAAAGTAAAAGAAATTCTTAAAACTCCATTGTACATATACTCCATTTTCTTTTTTTTAATTCTTTTAACTTTCATTGATTCTTTGTGGATTTCATGTCATGCAACCCAATCCCACTCATCTCTCCATCCTCCCACATCTGCCATCTGTCCTTGCGACCTCCCCTAAAACAAAACAAATTTAAAAAAACAAACAAACAAACAAAAAGGGGGTGGGGTGGGATCTCATTGGGAAGCTGTAGTGTGACCCATTGATCACAAAGTTGTCTCTTTAGTCCTTTAATCTTTACTTGCAAGTGTTCATTACTGAGTAATTGGTCTAGTTCAAGGCCTCTGGCTTCTGCTATACTATCCATAACGGGCTTTCACTGGGGCTCCATTTGGATATCCTACTGTTGTCCTATGTCATGGAGATCCTGCAGTTTGTATTGTAGGTTTGTCCCTTTCACATGTGCTGTGAGGTAGATGTTGGGGTGGGCTAACTCATAGCCTTGATTCTGGGTCTGGAAGATAGTTGAGTTGGTCAACTCACCAGCTTTTCCTCACCATCAGTACTGGGGAGCTCTCCAGTGCTGTCTCTGCTAACTCACCCAGAGCAGCCTGCAGCAAGGAGTGGGGCCAGTTTTCCTGCTCTCAGGTCCCGGGATACCCTCACCCTCATCACATCACCAGGACCATCTCTCCTGTTTTGCTCAGGCAAGGTGCAGGCCTTTCTCTCCCAATTGCTGCAGAGGGGGCGTTTGAGGGGATGTGGGACCAGCTTTTCTGCTATCCTTCACTCAGGGCTGGCTCACCTGCACCTCAGACAACAGGTTCAGCTCTAGTGGGCTTTCCAGGTAGGGTTCAGGGCCTGTTTACCTGTGTGCTGCAGCTGGTGAGGGGCATGGGTAATTCTCCCACTCTCCTGACTCTGGGAACAGCTCTCCTACCTCAGGTAGCAAAGGGCAGAGGAGGGAAGGCATCTTTCCCTCACCCATGCCACCTCGTGGCAGATGGGAGAGCAGCTCTGCTCTTCTCATACCCTCGGGGCAGGCTCACCTGCATCTCTACAACAATGTCAGCTCTAGTGTGCTGCCCAGATGGGGTGCACAGCCTGCTCTTTTGTACACCACATTTTCTTATTCCTTCACCTATTCATGGATACCCAGACTGATCTCATAGCTTGATATCTCTGTGTGTGCTAATACAGAGTTTAGTGAGTATGTATCCAGAAGTGTATTATGTAATAGTTCCCAAGGTGACTGAACCCATGTCCAGCACCACCATCAGTGTCTTAAATGTTTCCTCTCTCCCACATCTTTCTCAGCATTTGTTGTTGCTTCTTTTCTCATTGCTAGCCATTCTGACAGGTTTCCTTGTTTTAATTTTTGGCCAGGTGTGCTATGACAAGGAGCATTTCCCTCAGGACCCAGATGACAAGCTGATTATCTGCCTTCCAATGGGAAGCCTGGTTCTAATTGTCCCTAATGTCAGAGGTACTATGAAGATACCTGGGAGAGGGGTTTCTATAAGACATGTTTAGAATTCTATACACAATATTTCCCAGCAGGTGCAGGGCTGGGAAGAGGCATGTAAGATATCTAACCTAGGTACAGTTTGCAGGTTAGTTGGGGAGGAGAGAATGTTTAAGAGTATTTCACTAAAATATTACTTACCTTTTAAATTCTCTTTTAAATTGTAATTTTAAATTATTTTTATTCTTTGAAAATTTCTTGCATGTATTCAACATAATTTGGTAATGTCTAGTCCCCCTACTCCTTCCTTCAAAATCCAGCCAGCTCTACCAAGCCATTTCCCTCCGAAATATTCTCTCTCACTCTCCCTCTCTCTCCCCCCCTCTTTCCCTACCCCTTTTCATCTCTCCCCCCAATAAACAAGTAAATTAAGTTTTATAGTGCTGACTATATACTACACAGAGGTGTAGGGTCATGGGCTAGGGCATGCGCAAAGGCCACCTCCTCCCCCCCAAAGGGACTCTGCCAATGAATATTCACCTAGGGGTGGAGCCTTTGGATCTGGTTCCCCCTTCATGCTTTACTTTTTAACTGACCTGATCTTATGCAGGCTTTGTGTTGGTGCTGAGCTCATGAGTGCAAAAGCCAGGCCATGTCTAGAAGACATCATTTCACATCTTCCCTCCCTGTTCTCCATACATACTCATCTTAACTATTGATGTCTCTGTGGTTCTTTAAACATGTTTTTCTAATGTTAATTGATGATAGTTGAATAGTTTATGGAGCAAAATGTGATCATAGGTACCTTTATTTTGAAAAGTCAAACTTAGCAAATCCATCACCTCCGAAGTTTACTCTTTTCCCCCATGTAGACAAGTGTTCAATAGATCTTAAAAACCTTATTCCCCTGTCTAGTTGAAATGGCCAAGGCATGCCATCTCCTTTCTCCTTATCCTTGGGTAATCGGTACTGATGAGCGAGACGCAGAGGGTGGCTCTCTACTTCAGTGAGCTTGGCTTTCAGAGTTTCCCATGCAGCCAAGATCATGTCATAGTGATCTTTCAGTGCCTGGCCTCACTGACCTTCTCACAATGTCCTCTAGTTCATCCATTTTATCAGAGATGGAAGGACTTCCCTCTCTGTAGGACTGGGCAGTATTCCATTGTATGCGCACACCATTGTCTTTATCCGTTCACCCATTAATAGGCTCCCAAACCAACACGACAAGCACTGGGGATCACCAGACCACTGTAAACCATATGCATGTATGTGGACCAGCTGGACAACCAGAATCCTCACACGTTGCATCATCTTCCACTTCCCTGGGCTCCTGATTGAATGTGTTTATTCAGCTACTGATAAAAACAACCGGTCTTATAATGACAAATTCTAGACTTGATACTAGAGTGAAAAGAAATGATTGTTCTTAGTTGGACTACTGACTAAATGTCATCAAAACTTTTTTTTGAGACAGATTTTCATTATATCGCTCAGTTTTGCCTCGAGGTTGAGCTCACCCTATCTAAGCCTCCTAAGTGCAGGGACAGTGGGGATGTGTTAACATACCTGCGTTAATGTATTTTTCCCCAAGGAGAAAATTAAGGATAAAAAGACAAGAATCCCTGTGAATACCTGTTCCTGAAGGGGAGAAAACAAGCAGGCAGGAAAGGCAGGGTAGGGGTTAGGCAGAAGCATGTGTACCCCATTACAGGGCTTCTGGCTTGTGGAAGTGACAACACAGCCAAAGCTGTCACCACTGCACTGTCCTGTAGGCACTGATGTCCCTTGACTCACTCATGGCTACACCTCCATCCTAATCAGAGTAGCCTAACTGAGAAGGCCTGTGAGCCCCCTAAGCCACCGAATAACACAGCACAGAGCAACAACCCCACACACGGGGCATCAGTTGTTTCCGTTTGCAACCTGTGATGGCCAGGAGCTGAGGACAGGAGTGCCCCAAGTATCAGGAGTACAGAAAGCAAGATTTCTGTTGGATGCTCATCATTTCTGAACCATTGTCATGCCAAAAGCGGTCAACTGAGTTATCGTGAGCTGTGTGCCATGGTCCATGTGGACTTCTTGAGGGAGAACCAGGGACATGCCTTTGCATTTCCCTCAAATGGTAGCTAATTTAATGGATGAGAACAAAGAAACCTGGTGTTAATGATGAGCATCTGTCCCCAGTGACCGTCATCTATACTAGAAAGGCGAAGTCATCACAGTGTCTTCAAGTCCCAGTGTGACAGCCAGGTGGGATTGGTCGGCTTCAGTGTGTTTTTGTCTCTGAAAGAAACTGAAATTCTCAGGGTTAGCAGTGCTTGGCTGGAGAAGGCGCTTGCACTGAAACTTGGTGACTTCAGTTTGATACCTGGAGCCCAGGTAAATGTGGAAAGAGAGAATTGACTTCTTAGAGTTGGTCTCTGCCCTCCGAATGTGTACTGTGGCATATCCAGCCCTCCCCCATATCACACACACGCACACATACACCCACACACATACACACACACACATACACCCACACACATACACATACACACATACACACACATGCACACATACACACATATACACACACGCACACATACACACATACACATACACACACATACACACACAAGCACACACACATACACGCACACACACACACACAAGCAAACACACACACACACACGCACTAATAACTCATTTAAAATGTCTTTGAAAAATGAAAAAAATACCATCTCATTGCCCTCAGTTGTAGATCAAGAGAATTTTGGGAAATCTAACTGCATATATATTTATCATTTTAAATGGCCATTATTTCTAAAGCCAAAACAGTGGGCTTTCTGTTGAGAAATTCTTTATCCACCCTAGCCCCTATCATACACAGCTCAACGTATGACGTTTGGATAGCATAGAACTCTGGCACAGAAATCCAAGTTCAGCCCTCACCTCAAGATTAAATAAAGCACATTTAAATTCTGAGAATAAGAGGCTGACAAAGACCATTTTCCTAGACGAACATTTTTCACCTGGGCTTTATTTTTCCGGAAGAAATACACTGCATTGGTTATGCATTGATCAAACTTTTATTGTACCAGCTGTACTTCACAGACCTGAAAAAGTGATTCAAGCACAACAAGAGAACATAAAAGCACAACCATAATGGCTTTAAGTCCCAAAGAGGCAATTACAAGTTTGATTCCAGCGAGGCAGCTGGACTCTATCGGAAAGCTAAACACCTTCTCCATATTAAGTAGTTATGAAGGCAAGGGCTTGGGATGTAAATAATAAATTTTCTCTGTAGTCATATTTGTAAAGCACATCCCTGTTAATACATGGAAAGAATAAGGCAATAAATTTCACACTAATTCCTGTGCAGATGAGAATTTGACAGAGTTCAAATGTGTCAAGACAGGTAAAAAAAATGAAAAAAAAGCGAGGTATGAAATAGCTAATCATTGGGATAAAGCAAATGAAAAAAGATGAGGCTAATGCACCAGGATGGGATTGTAACTCTTTAACCACTTGGAGCTATGTTCAGCCTAATGCAGCTTTTTGTATGCATGGTGTTTCTCTGCCTCTCTTGGAAAGAAAAATGAAAGTAAATGGGGCATTGTGTTGCTTCCCAAATTAATCCACAGAAGCCCGGGACAAGATACTTACAGAACCATTAATTGCATACTTTGGAATTCTTTTATGCTTCTGAATTCTTCAATGTAGGAATTGAGAAGGGAATACATTCATGCCAAATCCCACGTAACGTAAGAGCATACTGGGCTCCTCCTAGCTCCCCTTTGGGTCCTCCAAACATGCTCATTAATTTATTTAACCTGTCAGACACTTAATGCCCGTCACACACCAGCCAAGGGTTAGTGGCACAAGCAAATGTGCACATAGACAACTCCAGTTTAAAACAAAACAAAGCATTGACTAAACTTAACGCTCTTCTCAGAGTGTGAAGCTGCAGAGAGAAACTCTGGAACCTGTGTTGTCTTGGGGAAGGACTCAGACAGAGGCTTCCAAGAAGAATGAGCTTGAATAATAATGTTCAGTACTCATATTTTTTCTTCCAAATGATGCTGTTTATTGATGCCCATAGGGAAAATACAAACCAGATTCCTTCCTCAGATTCAACATACAGGTGAAATTTAAATCCGAGATGCAAAAAGCAAAAAGTTGAACACTTAAGAGAAAATGTAGGCCCCAACTGACTTGTGAAGCAACCTTGTTTCTTATCTAAATTTAAACTGGAAAATAAAAAAAAAGAACAATAATCAAAAAAAAAAAGAGAGAGAGAGAAAATGTAGGCATGTAGGCCAGTCTGGACAACAGAAGGCTTGGTCTCAAAACCAAAACAACAATATCAACAGAACCTACAAATAAAAATTAAACAAAGGAATAAAAATTTAAAAGATTGTAATAAAATCACCAAAACTTTCTGGATAGTAATTAGAAGACTCTAATATTCTCAAAAACTTCAAATCACTGGTGTGGATCTGCTTCTATGCAGTCTAGTATGTGGCATAGGTTACCTAGGAAGGAAAACACTTCATTTGACTGTTTCAGAAGATAAAACAAGAGGGAGTGCTCACCAACCCGACACCTATGTCTGTCCACCATTTTTGCAATGACTAACTATATGTAATCTCAGAGGTATCAGAAGATTTAAGGGAAGATAATATAAATAAAGCCAATCAGAGTGAAACGATGCTAGCCTAGTCATTGAAAACTTTTAAGAGATTTGTGTAGAGTAGTCTTCATGATGATATTGGAAAAGGCAGGGGTCTGAGGGATGAGCTCATGGGTGGAAAATGACAGTCAAGTCACTTCAACGGGATATGAGGTGCTTCATCCTAGAAATTTTTTATCCTGGGAGTTTGTGGTCACCTAAGAGCAGAAGGTCATTATGATTGACATCATCACTTGTGGAGCCGGAAGCAAGAGTAGTTCAGACAAGCATGTTTAGTTTGTCCGATAATTTACCCTTCTTTGGTTTGCCAGTTCCTAACCAGAATCTGCATAGTCAGCTGCTTTTTCCCATGTACATGCAGACCACTCCTAAATGCTTTGACTGTAATTTCCAGGTTTTTTCAACCAATATGCATACCTACCCTTGTCTAGCTGCTCCTGAACATCATGTAGAATAATTATTCTCTACAATCTTAAGTCATTTGGTTGATGGCATTAAAATTTATAATGACTTCCACTTCACAAGGCAACCCATAATGACACCCAATTTCCTAAGGTTGTGACTTTATAGCTAAGTGTCTTATAGCATGAAATGTTTGCAAATTCTTATACAAGTGTATGTGATGGCTTGACTTTACATGTATGTATGCACTGAATGAACGAAGCTAGTACAGTTGTTTTCACTCATTTCTTAGTGTTTAGAGCATGGACTATACTTTCTCACTTTTTCCTCAGTATCTTTTTCCCCTTCTCCAACTTGTTCCACAGATATTTCTTTCCAAACATTCTTTCTTTTCTTTGTAATGCGCAGCTGCCCTTGTCCCCGAAATCATGTGTTTTATCAACTGCTTTTCTTTTTGTACCGGTGACTTAGTGAGTGCAGTGCAGACAATGTCAGCTTTAGCCGAGCTGGCCTAACGTATCCCCTGTTCACTTATTTGCTGATGACACTTGGACATCATTATTTGTTTCTCAAAATACTTTACAAAGTTTTATGTTTAATTGGCCTAAGTCAAAATTCTGAGGGTGATTTAAAAATTATTATTGGTATGTTTAGTACCAGATGATGTCCTTAGAAGTATCTGTAGTTGAAAGTTGACTTTGGAGTGTTAGCTACTTAATAACAACCCAAAGGAATGGTTTAGAAAACTGAGTCTTCTTGTTTTCAAATCCAGAATAAGATTAGTGATACATTAAATTAATGTACTGTTTTTATTAGAGATCAACAATATAAAACATGAATAAATAACGAGAAAGAATGTAACAAGAAGAACGAGAGGGGGGGAGTAAAATGAGGCAAATCAGAGGGGGAAAACAAAAGGAGGGACTTCTAGAAATATCTTTATGCAAGAACATTCTTGGCTATTCACCACATTTTCCTATTGTCGATGTGTACCCTGTGATTGCATATTGAGAATGTATATGTGAGTTTTATCTTTACAATGCAGGATTTTAGCTTTTCTTCAATGGAATACGAAACTTCAATAGATCACACATAGCTGCTTGATTATTTCTACAGAAGACAAAAGTGATAAACACTGGTATATTTACTATCATCTTTTTTTGCTTAAATGAGCTTCCAAGAAGAGAAGAATTAAGAAATTATATAATTAACAGTCATAAAAATTCTGAGGAAATGGGGTTTCATCTACCATGGCAATCTCCAAACAACCCAGGTGGTTTCCAAGTCAGTAGGTTACTCTCCACAAACTAACAGCAAGGACTCATTACTGAAGACTACAACTACATAGCTCATTTAACATGGAAAAGTTGATCTGGGACCCACATAGAGCATTCATACCTACGTGCTACATCCTTGGTACAGAAAGGTACTCTACATACCACCAAAATATGTAAGCACCAACCCAGCCACAAAGCGTTTGATCTACAATGGTGTCCTGCCTGCAAAGTAAGCTAAGGCAATGGTGACACAAAGCTTGTGGGAGTAACCAACCAATGTCTGATTTGACTCCACCAAATGGAACCCATACTACTGCTTGGGTGACTAAGAACGAGGGACTAGATAGACCAGGAACCTAGGGTAAAACCAAATACTACTGGTCTAAAAACAAAATAAAACCTTAGTGATACATAGTTCCTAATGGTATTCTGCTATACTCATAGATCACTGCCTTGCTCGGCCATCATCTGTTAAGCTTCCTCATGCAGCAGATGGGAACAAATACAGAGACCTCCAGCTGAACATTAAGAAGGGGTCAAGAGACCTTAGGACACTCAGACCTAAATAGGATGATGTCTCCATCAAACCCCTCTCCTTAGAGCTTAGAAAACACAATGTAAGAGACAGGAAGAGGGTAAGAGCCAGAAGGGATGGAGATGGCTAGGAAAGCAGGGTCCTCTAACTCAACGTGAGTCAAGCTCTTATGAAATCACAGAGATTGAAGCAGCATGCACAGGGCTTACACTAGTCTGCACCAGGTCCTCTGAGTGTTAATTATGGCTTCTAGTTCAGTGTTCAGAAGGGATTTCTCATTGTTAGAACACGGGATCTCTGATGCTTGTGCCTTCTTTTGGGCTCTTTTCCTTCTACTGATTTGTCTTCTCCAACTGCGATATGATAGTTTTTGTTTTATTCTATTGTGCTTTGTTTTGTTATATTTTATTATTATCTCTTTGAAGCCTGTTCTTTTCTAATGAGAGACAGAAAGGGTGTGGATCTTGACAGGAAGGGAGGTGGGAAGAAAATGGGAGGAGTAGAGGGAGGGAAAAGCATAATCAAGATATATTATGTGAGACAAGAATCTATTTTCAATAAAATGAAAAATTACACCATTACAAAGGAAAAAATTCATAGAAAATAAACACATTGCTTAATAAAAAATGAATTTGTGAATGACCTCTAGTCATGGATGCAACATATTTGAGGTGTTGTGGGACATGATATTATGCTGGGAGTTGGCTACCATTCAGGCTGTAAGAGAAAGTGATGCCATAGAGAATCATGACATCAACTCAGCTCTTTCTACTTAGTCCCCAGGTTCAAAGAGAACAGAAGGCCACTATAGAGATCTTACTAGGTACAGGTGGCACTGACCACACCTGTTTGACCATGGTTGTGAGTATGTGATCCTCTGGAATTTAGGTCTGAGGGGAAGGACAGGCCGGCTCTCTCTCTGGGTTCCAGTCAGGTCTCAGCGGCCAGCTGAGATTGGATGCTTGAAGTGCTGACCCTGGGTTATTGGTTTCTCATGTAAGTTATTTCTCCCCAGTAAAATTAACCTGCTTCCCTATCCCGTGTATGGTAATTTTACTACCACAGGCCACCTCCTGTGGACCTTCTAGAGACAATCTGCTGTCAGTGGTTCTGCTGTTTCCCTCACAAAAGACTAAAACAAAGTGAGAGGTATTCTGGTGTGACTATGCAATGTTCCTCATAGGCTCACTTGGTACTCAGTTGTGGTACTACATTAGGAAGTTGTGGAAACTCTAGGTAGGGGCTTAACCTGGAGGCATTTGGCCAGATGAATTCGACCTCATTTCTGCAATGAGATGACCTTCCTCCTTCTCTACCTCCTCCTGCTGCCAGGATGTCTCACCTGAACAAAAAGCCCGAAATCCTTAGAGCTAGTGATTATGAACGAAACTCACTGAAACTAAGAACAAAATAATTCTTCTGCCCTTATTTTTTTCCATCAATCATTTGGTCACTGAGATCAGACTAAATAATTTCTGAGGTTTCCTTCCCTAGTCTGTTCTGCAGGCTTACATTCTCATCTTCTTTTTCCCTCAAGACTCTTAACAGTCCTTACTGCTGCTTCGTTTTGTCTTAAAGTGATTGTCTTAGGTGTTTCTCTGTATTTACCTATATCAAACAGTAACATTGCACACCTTTTCCTAGGGTGGTGCAACATACACACACACATGCACACACACACGCGCACACACACACACACACACACAACTATAAGAGATAGAAGCTGCTGTAGGTATTTGGCCAATAAGGAAACTGAGGCAAGAGAGGTTAAATGACTTTGTAGCATTCACTCAACTCTAAGTGGTATAGCAGAATTCTAATTCTCAAGTTTGTATTCTTACTACCACTTTCAGTTATTTTATATGTATTAATATTTTTATTAAAGAAAAATTATATAGATTTATGGAATACAATGTGAAGTTTTGATATACATATAGAACATGGAATGATTAAGTAAACAAAAGTAATTCATCATTATCTGTCATTTTTTGTGATGAGACATTTGAAACTTTCAACAATTTTAAAATAAAAATATTAACATAGTTATTATTAACTATGGTAAATGATTCAATAGAACTCTGAATAGTAAGACAGGTTTCACAAACCTATTCCACATGTTGACTGTAGAGCTTGTGTTTTTTGATATGTTACCTTGTATTCACCTTATTTTTAAGACATGAATTGAGCTGCTTAGGTGGACTAGCAATATTATTATGAATATTCTTTAGCCTTCCTCCATATCAACAATTTCTGTCTTTTCAAGATATTTTCTCACTGAACTCATACTAAAACATCAGTTTATGCCTGCAATGATTGTGTCTGAAAATTGTGCAGTTGGTAGATATTGGAGTCTGGTATTTCCAAATTCTTATATCCAAGAACAAAATATTTAACAGAGACATGTAGGTAGTAGCAGAAGCAGAAAAGTCTTATTTAGGAGGAAAACACTTCTAAAGGTAGAAGTGACCAGAGCTGGGAGAAAGGTCAAAAGCCCATCGGTGCCTCTAATCCACATAGGTTCTTTACACAGAACAAGTTTTTATTGATTTTTCATTTAAATTAAAATCAATCTTATCTACATACCAATCCCAGTTCCCTTTCCTTCCTGTCCTCTCATTCAATCCCTCCATCTCTCCATTCCACTACCCCATCCATTCCTCAGGGAGGGTAAGGTCTTCCATGGGTGATCAAAATCTGTAACATCATTTGGGCACCGAGCCCCTCACCCCATATCTAGGCTGAGAGAGCATCCCTCCATACAGAATGGGCTCCAAAAGCCAGTTCATGTATTAGGAATAAATATAGGTTCCACTATGCCAAAGTCCCCCAACTGACACCCACATTCAAGGGGCTTGGTTCTGTCTCATGCATGTTCCCCAGCTGTCAGTCTAGGGTCTGTGAGCTCCCACTTGCTCAGGTCAGCTGTTTCTGTGGGTTTCCCCAGTGTGGTCTTGATCCCATTGCTCATCACTCCCCCCTCTCTACAACTGAATTCCAGGAGTTTGGCTAAGTGCTTAGCTGTGAATCTCTGCTTCTGCTTCCATCAGCTATTGAATGAAAGCTCCATGATGGCATTTAAGGTAGTCATCAATCTCATTATAGGGGAAGGGCATCACCAACCCCACATCTCACAGAGGGCTGATCTCCGAAATATACAAGGAACTCAAGAAGCTAGTCCCTAAACACCAAATAATCCAATTAAAAATTGTGGTACAGGTCTAAATAGAGAATTCTCAATAGAAGAATCTCAATGACCAGAAGGCATTTAAGGAATTTCTCAACATCCTTAGCCATCAGTTAAATGCAAATCAAAACAACTCTGAGATACCATCTGTAAGAATGGCTAAAATAAAAAACACCAATGACAGCTTATGCTGTAGAGGATTTGGAGAAAGGGGAACCCTTCTTCATTGCTGGTGGCAATGCAAACTTGTACAACCAATTTGGATATCAGTATGGCGGTTTCTCGGGAAAATGGGAATTATGTCAAGACCCAGCAATTCCACTCTTAGGCATATACCCAAAGGATGCACATTCATACCACAAGGACATCTATTCAACTATGTTCATAGCAACATTATTTGTAATAGCCAGAACCTGGAAGCAACCTAGATGCCCCTCAACTGAAGAGTGGATAGAGAAAATGTGGTACATTTATGCAATGGAGTATTACTCAGCAGAAAAAAAAGCAATGCCATATTGAAATTCTCAGCCAGATGGATAGAACTAGAGGAAACCATCCTGAGTGAGGCAACCCAGACACAGAAAGACAAACATAGTGTGTACTCATTCATAGGTGGATATTAGACATAGAGCAAAAGATAACCATCCTACAATCCAGAAACCCAGAGAAGCTAGGAAACAAGGAGACCCTAAGGGAGACATACATGGACCCCTCTAGAGGGGTAAAGGGACACATTCCCCTGAGTAAATTGGCAGTGTGGGGGTAGGGTGAGGGAGGTAGGAGAAAGAGGAGGGAAAAGAGGGGTGGGGGAGAACATGAGCGATCAGGAAACTCGAGTTGGGGGGAGAACAGGAAGACCTTGATAGAGAGAGCCAGCCATTACTGGCTTAACAAGAAACATGACACTAAGGTAACTCCCAGGCACAGAAGTATTTTTATTGTAAACCAGCTTTGATAAGTATAGGTAGTGAGAGGGTCTCCAGGCTTCCTCTCTGCTGACTGGATCCTATGATCATTTTAATTCCACTTCCTGCTCTACTCTTCTAACACAACTCCCAGCTGACAGCTGTGATCCCAGAAGGCTTTTGGAGTAACTGAAGGCTGAGAGTCAGTTTTGCATAACCTTTAACTGATTAGGAATGTAGCTGTTGCCTAAGAGGGACCACAACATTCTGTATTCAACTCCTTGCCTGGGGAAAAAGATTTGGATCCCCTATGGTGAGAACTGGCTGGAATTCCTGTTTCCATAAGGCATTTAGTTCAAAGTTCTTGTTTATTATGAAGCATAAAATTATGATAAAGTTAAAACACAGATTTAAACAAGTAACATGATTAGTTAGGATCTGGAGAGGTGGCTCAGTGGTTAAAAGCACTCGATGCTTTCGCAGAGGACCAGAGTTCATTTCTCAGCACTCACGTGGCAGCCCACAATCTTCTGTAACTCCAGTCCTAGGGGGTTTGGTGCTGCCTTTTGGCAGGCAACACACTCATATATGTAAAATAAAAATACATAAGTCTTAAAAAAGGAATAACATGATTTTATCAACCAATAACCCCTCCCCCAAAAGCCATGACTATGCGTGGCCTCAGAAAACCATGTTCAAGCAGTTTACTCTGTGGGGCAATATAATGGAGGAATAAATTAAAAGGAAAGTAGTGTTAGATTGTAATCAGTGAGTACATATTATACCAACAGTGTCAAAAGAAAAATAATGAATGAAACCGAAAGGTGAAGTAAGGTTCCAACTACTGATATGTGTGATTTGTATTTGTATTTAAAAATTAAGGCATGCCGACTCATACAGCCTCTTTGGAAATCAGTATGGAGATTCCTCAGGAAAATGGGAATTAATCTACCACTAGACCCAGCAATTCCACTCTTAGGCATATATCCAAATGAGGCAAATTCATACAACAAGGGCATCTGCTCCACTATGTTCATAGCAGCATTATTTGTAATAGCCAGAACCTGGAAGCAACCTAGATGCCCCTCAACTGAAGAGTGGATAGAGAAAATGTGGTACATTTACACAATGGAGTATTACTCAGCAGAAAAAAAATGGAATCTTGAAATTCGCAGGTAAATGGATAGCACTGGAAGAAACCATCCTGAGTGAGGTAACCCAGTCGCAAAAAGACAAACATGGTATGTACTCACTCATAGATGGATTTTAGACATGGATCAGGATAGTGCCAGTCTGCACTTCCACTGATTAGAGAGTCTGGGAAACAGGAAAGAACCTAAAAGATATGCATATATGCATAGTACCCAAGAGAAGAGGATTGAGACAAGATCCTCTGAATGGATGGGGAACACGGCGAGGGGTGGGGGAGGGAGTGGGAGCTGGGAAGAAGAGAGGGGATGAGGAGGAAGAGAGTTGGTCATGGGGGAACAGGAAGTTGAGTGGATGGGGGTAGAATAGGGGGAAGAGGGAATCATAGGATAGAAGACAAATCAGGGACCAGAGTGACCTCGAGTGATCTAAAGGGATAACACCAATTGGCAAGCTAAGCAATAGTGGAGAGACCACCTCGAATGCCCATTCCTGATAATGAACTTGATGTCTATAACCATCCAGGAGCCTTCATCCTGTGACTGATGGAAGCAGAGGCAAACACACAATTAATCACTGAACTGAACCCAAGGAACTCAGTGACAGAGAGAGAGGAGTGATGAGCAAATTGGCAAAGAATGGGCTGGCAAAACCAGCAGAGACAGCTGATCTGAACAGGGGAGAGCTCTTGGACCCCAGACTGTCAGTGGGGAGGCCAGCATGGGACTGATCTGGACCCCCCAAATGTGAGTGTCAGCGAGAAGGCCTGGGCAACCTATGGGGCCCTGAGCTGTGGATCAGTGTCTATCCCTGGAATACAAACAGTCATCGTGTGCCTATAGCACAAAGAGGGATGCTCTCTCAGCCTGGACTCTTAGGGGAGTGCCTGGACCCTACCCAGAGTGAAATGACAGACTCTAGATATCCCCTATGTAAAAGGATTTGGCAATAGGGTGGGAGGGTGGGGGGGGGAAGGGGAGTGCGGGAGGAGGGGGAGAGGGAACTGGGATTGACATGTAAAACAAGCTATTTAAAATTAAAATAAAAAATGATAAAATAAAAAAAAGAAAGTAAAAAATTAAGGCATGCTTTTATATTTTATTAAATAATACTTCATTTATTTTTTGAAAAATTCATTTATTTATACCCCTTATTTCTTCCTTCATATCCCTCTCCAACTTCATTTTCTTATGTTTTTTAAATTTATTTTTAAAAGCAATCTTATTTTACACCTCAATCCCAGTTTCCTTTTGTTTTTAAACATAATATATATCCCAGTGTGTCCAGTTATTGCCAATCACGTACACAAGGATGTAGGGCCATCCACCAAAGCATGGACAATCATATCAGTGGCCACACACTAGAAAAAAGTGACTCACTCTCCCTTGGCAATGGCAAATTGACAATAGGTCCTCTACTAGGGATGGTGGCTTAATAAGCCAAACCTCCATCCATGTTGGCTTGATACTGTGCAGGTCTTGTGAAGGTATTGAGGGTTAATGGAAAAACAGTTATGTCATATTCAAAAGGCATTTCACAGCATTCGACCCCATCATCTGGCTCCTACATTCTCTCTGCTCTCTCTTCTGTGGTGTTCCCTGAGCTTCGGTGGGTTATTATATACATGCCCCATTTAGGGCTGAGCACTTATGGTCTCGTATTCTCAGCACTTTGACCAGTGATGGGGTTCTGCACTGACCACTGCCTACTGCAAAAAGAAGTTTCTCTTGACCAAGATTGACAGCAGCTCAAATCTATGATTATAAACATAAGAGTTGGTGTCTATTTACAGCAATAGAAACCCTGACTAAGATAGGCTTTTAACCAAGTTTATAGTACCAGGGGTGAATTCTTGCTTGTGAAGCAAACATCAAATGCAACCAGAAAGCCACAGGCTACCCTTCTAAAATTCATGCCACTGCTGCACCAGGGACAACTTTTGTCTGGCAGGTAGGTATTGCAGCACACAGGTTCTGGTTCACTATAAGACTACTAATGAATTTTTACTCTTGTGGCCTGCAAGGCACCATCCAGCAATATCTTGGTCAGTTTGAGACTGATTCCTCCATGGCCTGGAACTAATGTGTGTATTATGTTCAAAAGTCATGTCTCGGCCGGGCGTTGGTGGCGCACGCCTTTAATCCCAGCACTCGTGAGGCAGAGGCAGGCGGATCTCTGTGAGTTCGAGGCCAGCCTGGTCTACAAAGTGAGTTCCAGGACAGCCTCTAAAGCTACAGAGAAACCCTGTCTCGAAAAAAACAACAACAACAAAAAAAGTCATTTTTTTTGGGTGGGTAATTGTTCTAGTTTAATTTCTGTTGCTATGATCAAATATACTGAACAAAAACCATTTTGGAGAAGACAGGGCTTGTTTGGTTTATAACTCCATATCAGAATCCAACCTTGAGGGAAGCAATAGCAGTAACCTGAAGTTGGACCTGCATGCTACTTCATATAGCATTACCTTTACCAAGGAGCTCACATCACAGCAAGTGGGTCACACAGAGGAACCATGGAGGTTGCTACTTCCTGGCTGGAACACAGGCTTATACTCAACTAGTTTCTTATATAGTTTGGGACTGCTAGACAAGCGAATGATACTATCCATAAGGGGCTAGGGCCTCTTACATATACTGACAGTCAAGGCAACCTCTAACAGACATGCTCATAGGCCAAGTTAGTCTAAGTCAATCTTCAATTGAGAGTCTCTTCCCAGATAATTTTGTTGAATCAAGTTGACAGTTAAAGCTCACTAGTTCAGTAACCAAGAGCAATAGTAAATTTTACTCTTAGGATGCCTTTATCGTGTCCCTTACATTTTCATATGTTTTATTTCAATTCTAGGGAATTTTTTGTCTGGCTGCATTTCATTATGGCTCAGATACAATACAGGTTGTTATTTCAGTTGTCCAACATTTGCTAATACTTATTTTGTGTCCTTATGTATGATCAACATCAGATAAAGTTCATGGACTCTTGAAATTAATTTATATTAAATAAAATATAAATTTTTTAGTGTTTGCATGGAATTTTCTAAAGATGCCTAATAGGTTCATTCAATTTATTATCTCTTTTCTCTGTTTATTTTCTTTCCAAATTATCTGTATATGGTTGAAACTGGATATTTTAGTCAGCTAATATCACTGTGATAGAAAATATTTGTTGTATGAAGTAGGGTGCACCTGTGTTTCATGTGTTTATGTTTTGATTGGTAAAATCCTCTTGATAGATTGTTCCCTTGATGTTATTAAAGTGACATTTAAAAAATTTCATTTGACAAGGTTTTTAAAAGACGATGCTGAATAGTTTTATCCAATGTTATGCAAAATGTGGAATTTTAAAATGTCAATACTTTGACTTTTTAAAGGTTTTTTAAAGCATATCATTTAAATTCACATGACGGTTGGTGTTGTCAGCAGAGTCTACAATCACATGGGAAAAAGTTTCAATGGAAGATTTCTTGGATTGTGTTGGTCTACAGGCATGTCTGTAGGAGATTGTCTTGATCGCATTAATTATTTCGGGAAGACTCATTTTAATTACTGGCCAATGATCCCCAGGGCAGGAATCCTAGACTATGTAAATGGAGAGCGTGTGCAGAGCACGGCACTTACTAGTCTTTCCTTCTGGTTTCTCAGAGCTTCTGCTGCCTAACTTTCCTACAACGACAGACAGTACTTTGACTCGTGAGCTAAAACAAATCATTTATATTATAGCACAGCAACAGGAAAAGAAACTATGACAAAAGTAATTGAATGAAACTCTCACCATTTGTGACTTGTAATGTAATCTGAATAAGCCTATGTTAATTTTCCTTCTTTTTTATTTTATTTTTGGTTTTTCCAGACAGGGTTTCTCTTGGAGACTGTCTTGGAACTCGCTGGGTAGACCAGGCTGGCCTCGAACTCATAGATATCTGCCTGCCTCTGCCTCTACTTCCCGAGTGCTAGGATTAAAGGTGTGTGCCACCAACGCCCAGTTATAATTTTTTGTTTGTTTTTTTGAGACAGGGTTTCTCTGTGTAGCTTTGTAGACCAGACAGGCCTCAAACTCAGATATTCACCTGCCTCTGTCTCCCAAGTGCTGGGATTAAAGGCATGTGCCACCAATTTCAAATATCAATTTATTTAAAACTCAATTGTACTTAAATATAACTTTGATTTGAGTTCTATTTTACCAGGAATTAGAGTGCCTGTTTTTTTAGTTCCACTTGCCTGGAATGCTTCCCCATTTCACCCTAGTCCTTTTACCCTAAGGTAATGTTTCTGCTTGCTGATGAAGTGTTTCTTGGAGGCAGCAATTTTTTTTTCTGTTAACTTTTATTGAGTGATCCAAATCCTCTCCTTTGTTTTCATGCCCTGGTAGTCTGCTTTCCACATGCTGCACTCTGTTGGTAAGGCTCAACACTGTGGTTTTAGTTTTGTTCATTGAAGTTTTATTTCCTTTTGACTTTTCTCTCTTTACTGGATCTGTTGTCATAACTTGAACCCCATCCTTTATTTCATTCAGCACTGTTTCTGTTCTGTGCATTCACCTTTTCATTTTCTTCGAGTTGTTTGAACTTAGTTGTAATTATTTTGATTTCTATGTCTGGATGTTAATCCAAGTCATCCTCATTGAGGAACATCAGTGTAAGAATAATTTATGGAGAAGACATGTTCTGTGTGTGTGTGTGTGTGTGTGTGTGTGTGTGTTGTGTGTGTGTGTGTGTGTGTGTTGTGTCTACATTGGGACTTGTACATCTACAGTCAGTTGGTTGGTTCACCTCACTCTTTCTTTTCCTTCCTTCCTTCCTTCCTTCCTTCCTTCCTTCCTTCCTTCCTTCCTTCCTTTCTTGATGTGGGATGTCTTTCTGTATGTTGCAAATATGTGTTACTTGTATTGGTTGATGGATAAAGTTGTTTTGGTCTATGGCAGGGCAGAAGATAGCTAGGCAAGAAATCCAAGTAGAGTTACAGAGAGAAATAAGGTGGAATCAGGGAGACACCATGTAGTCACCAAAGGAGTGAGATGCCAGAACATTACTGGTAAGCCATGGTCACGTGGTTATACAAAGATTAGTAAAGATGGGTTAATTTAATTGTGAGAGCTAGTCAGTAATATGCCTGAGCTATTGGCCAAATAATTATAATTAGTATTAAGACTCTGGGTGTTTATTTGAGAACTAGTGGGTGGGATAGATACCTCCATTTGCCCTTCCTTCCTTCCTTCCTGAATCAATTCACTTTTCATCTTTCAGTGGATGTAGCAGTCTTGCTGGTGAACCTATAATAATGGCCACACCCCTTTTGGGCATGGCTTCAGGCAGACGGAGACAGAAAGAGGGAAGCTTAAGGCATGACTTCTTTTTGCACCTTCCTTTCTTTTGTGTCAGCTGACCTGATAGGAAGGATGTAGAAGCACTCCTGCGGTTCTTTTTCTGTGTGTTCCCCAATAAACACCCATTTTTCATTTTTCTTGGGTCTAGTGAAATAATTATACCCACACCTTCAGTGGAAGTGTTCACAATCCTCAGGAAAGGAATAGGTTACCATAAATAATACTAGGGTTAAGACATCATTTTCATCTGGGGTACTGGTGTTCAATCCATAGACTCTGTCCATAGGTTTCCCCTGAGAGTCAGCTACTGTCTGCAATAATAGTCACCATTCAAGTGTCATACAACCTTCACTTCATCTGTTGTGACTTTTCATACCTAGACACCTACCTTGAGTCAGTTCTGGCCTGTTCTCCATCGCTATAGACTCCCATATATGTTGATAATATCCTTGTGGTCTGGGTGCCTTATCCTTGGTCAGCTCCAGCCTTTTCCTTGTCTTCAACATCCACTGCAAGTTGTGGAATTCCCCAGCCATGTGTTTCTTATGCTGGGTTGACTCTGGTCCCATGCCTAGGTGTGCAACTTCTTCCATGTATTGTGGAACTCTTCACGTCTTGATGTCTTCAAGACATGCTTTTCTTTTTCTTGTTTGTGGAGAAGTTAAAGCCCTTAAGTCTTTTAAAGTTTGCAGGTATAAGTGACCCTGTCTTTAAAATGTTCTTAAGGTTATGGAGACTCAAACACGATTATGTCTGGTTCAAATATCAACTTGACACAAAAATAGAATCATTTAAGTAGGAAGCCCCAGGCTCCTGATTGCTTTGTTCAATGGGATATGCCCAGCCTGACTGTGGTAGCTTTCTGAGAGCAGTGCAAATGAAAAGGACTCGGAGGAAGGAAGGTCATCTTGTCTTGTGCTGGCTCAGCTGTGCTTGTCACCGAGTTAATTTACACATTGTTGCTGCCGATTCTTTCACTTCTTTCACTGGTATCCGAACTATCATTTCTGGCCATCATGGACAAGGGACCCTTGACTCTCCAGGAACCTTCCAGGCTTCTGGTGCTAGATTGGGACTGTTGAGGCACCAAGTCTTGTGGACTGAGAAACTACTAGGTGAGAGCCCTAGTAAAAGCCACTCTGATTGCTGAAGCACATAGCCTAAAGAAGCAAGTACGCCAGATGGTAGTGGTGCACTCCTTTAATCCCAGCTCTTGGGAAGCAGAGGCAGGTGTGGATTTCAGTGAGTTCAAAGTCAGCCTGGTCTATAAAACTAGTTCCAGGACAGCCAAGACTGTTACAAAGAGAAACCCTGACACAAACACACAAACAAAGAACCAAGTTGTTACCATGTTCTAAACTCTCAGATGTGATATATCTGCAGCTACCCTTTTCAAGCTGGCTTAAGAACTTTATATCACATGAATTTCTCATTGGTTCTTTTCCTCTAGAAAATCCTAAGTAATACAGACATATTCAAGAGAATCATGTTCTTAGATTCTTTTTTCTAGTTAGTCTGGTGGAATAGACATCTGTCCACCCTGAGAAGGGGTCAGAAAGCATCAGAAGATATTCATCTTTTTACAAAGAATGATGGGAAAAATCTAATTACTAATTAGACTGTGTAGTAGATTAAGGAGAGGTAATGGATTAGTTTCTTCGGTCTTTTCATGTTACAGGATCTCACGGAGAAGCAAGTTACTCATGTAGGAATGTCTCAACATTTAGGTAAAGACTCCCAGTGTTCAGTCTTGTCTTTGAGCCTTGTATGGAACAATTCCCAAAGCGGTAACTGACAGCAACTTCTTTGACTTTTGGGTACTTCCAACAACACTCATTGCTAAATGAGTTCATTTAATAATGTGTCATGGCTTGTTGATTAAACTAGGGAATGAAGTCCTAATATCAAAATATAAACATTTTTACTTGCAACATCAAGAGTTTGAGGCAGCTTGATGTAATCCCTTGAGCTTGCCTTTTATCAGGTAAACTTGGGCAGCACCAGTCTTTCAAATCAGCCATCACTCAATTTGAAGGCCCTGCCTTCTTTAGGAAGGAGTGAAAATGATCCTTTTATTTCCTTCTTCACAGAGAAAGTATTGATGGACTTCTTGGGAACCATCGAGGACAGTTAACTTTCTGGTGCCTTGGATTTCCATAACTGTGATCATCACTGTCCCTGGAGAGTCCTTCTTATAACCTGAAGAGGTTTCTTGGAGGTGTTCGATTATCATCTTCCAAGGAAACATGCTATACCCAGTGGTGAGTTTATCATCTGAGCTTGTTCTTGTGTCTATTTTTGGCTGTCTCTGTTTTTGAGAAACCCAAAAGTCAAATTTAGAAGTTAACTTGGAGTCCTGTGGTCCCATTCATTATCTGCATTTGCAGTTTTTCCATAATATTTGGGGCAGTTTGACTAATAAAATGAATGTACAGCAATGCCCAATGCTAGTAAAAATACATGTTTTAATTTAGTAAATTGAATTATGCATGTGTCATCTTTATATTTCATAATTGATTTTTACCTACTCAGATCCTCTAATCAGTTGGTAAAAGTAATTGCAGGTTTTATAATGATGAAATTTTCTTTCTGATACCATAATTCCTTCTTAATAAATGTGGTGATGCTATAGTTAATTTTAAAGTAATTTCCTCTTATTATTTTTTGCTAATTATTACTAGTTGCTTCTTTTGTATTCATTATATACTGTGGAAATGCTGTTAAACAAAACGCAAATTCGTGTGATTTTCTAATTTGAATTCAAAATGGGCTGTAAAGCAGTGGAGACAACTCTCAACATCAGCAATGAATTGATTTGGCCCAAATGCTAATGAACATCCAATGCAGCGGTGGTTCAGAAACTTTCGCAGAGTAGATGAGAACTTTGAGGATGAGGGGCATAGTGGTGGTCACCAGAAACTGACAATGATCAACTGACAGCAGTCATCAAAACCTATCTGATTACAAATACAGGAAAAGTCATCAAATAACTCAAGATGACTCCAGCATTTGAGGTCGAGTGAAAGACAAAGGAGCTTTGTGGGTGGGAATCTCATCAGCTGACTAAAATTTAAAATTTAAAAATCACCATCTTGGGCTGGGGTCTTCTCTTGTTCTTCACAACAGCAAACTGTTTCTTGAATGGATAGAAGGTGGATTACGCAGGACAGAAGCAACGGCCAGCTCTGTTGTTATGCGACAAGCTCCAAAGGTCTTCCAAACTGAACCTGTACTGTGCGGTGCTCTGCTGCCAGTGCGGTCCACTACAGCTTTCTGAGTCCCAGAGAAGCCCTTATACCTGTGAAGAAGGTTCGTCAAGTAGATAAGGTGTGCCAAAGACTTCAATACCTGCTTCTGCTTCACATCAACGCCCTACTGCATATACCACAACCTGTGCTTCAAAGGCCAGCTCACTGCACTCCAAAGCCTTGCCTCTCATACACCATACTCACCTGGCTCCTCAGCAACCTGAACTACCCACCCCTTCCTTGCATTCTGACATTTTGCAGGGAAAATGCTTCCACAACCTGCAGGATGCCATAGATGCTTTTCAAGTGCTTGCTGAATCAAAAAAAAAATATGGTTCTGCCTTTAGATTAAGGCTAGAAGAAATATGAAATTTGCCTCCACAACTAAGAAAGGCTGCTGAGGTCAGGCATGTGTCAGCGGTGTCCCTGAATGGAGACCCAGAGAGGCTGTAATGGAGAAGCCTGGATTGCCTTGGAGATCTAAGGACATCGGAGACTCCAGAGCTGGAACACCTGCTGAGGAGAGCTGCTAACAGGGAGTGGAATCGCCCAAGAGAGAGAAGTATGTTGCAGTTAACAAAGCTGAAAAGTGTTGGAGATCTGAGTGTTTTGATATGAGGTATGGAGATGCAGAGGTTGAAGTTTTCCCAGCTGGTTTTCAGTCTTGCTTTGGTTCAGTATTTCCTCACTGCGCTCCCTTCCTGTTTTAGAATGGTAATGTGTATCCTGTATCATTATATGTTGGAATTGTGTGATCTGCTCTTTTATTTTGATTTTACAGGTGATCACAGTTAAGAGATCGGATGATTCTCAGAAGAGACTTTGAACTTTAGACATTTAAATAAGTTGGTAGTAATATATTCGTTTCCGCACCTGTAGCACTGACCACGCCTTTTGGACATGGTCACAGGTGCAGATGTGATCAGTTAAAAGGAAAAGGATTGGGGTTGGAAGACCCCTTCAGATCCTGGAGAGCATCCAGGTGGCAGGGTCTGCATCCTTGGAGCAGGAGCGCCATGATGCCCCCTTTCCCTACAGTTGGCATTAAGGGTATTTTTGTTTTTTGTTTTTTTGTTTTTGTTTGGTTTTTGTTTCTTTTCTCTTATTGCTAAAAAAAAGTGTATCGTGCATTCTTTCCTCCAGCTGCCTGGGTCCCATTGCAGCTTTAGCCCCCAAATAACACATGAGACACTATATTAAGTATGAAGCTGTTGGCTGTTTGCTTGGTTTCTTATCGGCTAGCTCTGACTTAGTTATTAACCCATAATTACTAATATATATTTTATAAGGTCTTATCTTACCAAGAACACAGACTTGCATCCTCTCTTCCCAGGAATCACATGGTGATCCCCTAGCTCTTTTTATCCCCCAAACATTGTTCTATGTAACTGTGAACACACCCACATGGGAGTGATCAGCACTATGGTTACTTAAGATCTCTCCCTACAAAAAGGGATAATTATCACCTACTTAGGGTTGCTTTTAAGCTGTATAGAGTTGGGTATGGAAGGTGATGCTTAGACTCGGGTATCTCTTTTAGATAAATTTAAGGGTATGGATGGGAAGGGTGTAGTTAGGATGGGATATAGTACATTAACGTATCTTCTTGTGACTCATTTAAGCAACCATTAGCTACAAGTAACTTAAATTGTTAGATTCTTGTATGTTGACTTAGTAGTCTTTTTTCTGTTTGTGATGTTTTTCATACATATATATGTGTGTATATATATATATATAGTATATTGATACAACTTAGGGTATTTTACATTACACTTTACAGTTCTATCTCTAGTCAAGCCATTTCAGTTCTATCTGTTATTGAGATATTTATACTGGGTCTAGTGCATCCTGATTTCCACACCCACATAAGTTTGGGACTGTTATAGACTATGGTGACTTTTGAATTTAGACTGAATGTATTTTTGCATTATGATGTGACTACAAGCCTTTGGGGATCAGGGAGTGGAAAATGGAGGTTTGAAAGAAAATGACCCCCAAAGGGAGTGGCACTGTTATGAGATGTGACCTTGTAGGAATAGGTGTGGCATTGTTGGAGGAAATGCATCCTTGTGGAGGCAGGCTTTGAGGTCTCATAGATGCTTTAACCAAGCCCAGTGAAAAGGCCACTTCCTGTTGCCTATGACCGATATAGAACTCTCAGCTTCTTCTCCAGCGCCATGGCTGCTTACAAGCTGCCTTGCTTCCCATCGTGATGATAATGGACTAGATCTCTGAACTGTAAACAAGCCACCACAATTAAATGTTTTCTTTTATAAGAGTTGCTGTGGTCATGGTGTCTCTTCAGATCAGTAGAAACCCTAACTAAGACATTGTCTGAAACCCAGCTTCCTTGGATACCAAGAACAACAAACCTTCCAGAGTTGACCATTCCCCAAATGAAGGCGATTTAATCATGATAGTGATGTTTCATTTGGAGTAATCCCAGACACTGTAGGGGTGTCTAGAACTCCACACATTTTGTGGATTTGCCATGAGCCACATTGCTACATGATTCACCTAATATGTGGTGCATTGAGCTATGGAGGAGGGAAGACTAGATCCAAGTAAATGCTATCAGGTCCCCACCATCAACCCTGCTGCCTCCTGGTATGCACCTGCTAGTCATCTCAGTATACCTGGGCCAGCTGTGGCCACGTGCCCAAAGGAAAGTGAAAGGAGGACGAGAAGGAAGAAACACATTAAGTAAGAAAGAGTAGGAGAGCATTCTCTACTCCTCTTGGAGACCCTTGTATAAGTGGGAAGTTTAATGAGATTAAAAACACAAGTCTTAACTCCTAGCCAGTGGTTCAACAGCTGTTATTGGTGAATATTGGCATCTGGTGAGCACCCACAGGAATTCCCCAGTTCTTATGTCTTCAGAAGGAAAAAGAAAGAAATAAAGGAAGGCAGGAAGGGAGGGAGGGAGGGAAGGTGGATGAGAGGGAGGGGGGAAGGGAGGGAATGTGAGTGGGAGGGAGGGAAGGTGAGTGGGTGGGAGGGAAGGTGAATGGGGGGGAAGGAGGGAGGAAGGCAGAAGGAAGGAAGGAAGTTAAGTAGATACACATGATGGTAGCAGATCAGAGACTTTATTAGGAAAGAAAACAGAAAGCCCTTCTGAGAGAGAAGAGGGCCAGAGCTGGGAAGAAGGGGTAGCTTCTTTCATGTGTTAATTTGACTTTCTATGCTTAAGTTCTGAAGGTCACACATCGAAAATGAGTGTGAAAAACAGGTCTGAGTATACTATAGTAGCTCGGAGCTGCTGAGAAGCTAGGACATTTGGTTTCCCATCCTTCCTAGCCTGAGAACTAAGAATATCTATTTACTTATTCATTTATGGGCAGAGTAGGGATTATGGAACAAATTTGTGGTCTGTAATTTTGGTAGCCAGAAGGCTGATGCTACCTATAACAGTCTCTAAGGACCAATTTCCCTTTGTCAGACAACCAAATTAGCTGACAAACAAGTAGGAGAAATTGTAAAAGAGCTGATTAATCCAGTCACCAAGTAAAACTACACATTTAAGTCAGTTTAACAAGGGACAGACTGTGTAAGTCTTTATTTTTGCTGAGTAAGTAGAAGTGGAATTATATGATAATTTGACAAGTTTTGTTGTGAACAATTTCTGGGTTCCATTACTAAAAAGTGCTCTAATTTTTACCAATATATACTGATTGGATAGTCTCCTCTCCTCTCTCCAAATTTTCTCTCTATCCTCTCTCATTTTCTTTAAAAGGTAATTAGCAAAAACAAAACTGTTTGCAAGGCTATCAACAAAGGCAACAGATCCCAGGACTCTTTGATGGCTTTTATTCTACCAATAGCAACAGATTGTTCCTTACCCCTTTGACTACTGAGCAAGTCTTGCCTAAGGGATAATTCCTTGGGAATACACTCCAGTGGTAAAGCTTTTGGATCAGGTGGAGAGGTGGCTAAAACAGCAGCAGTAAAAGATAAATATATTTATTTATATTGTGAGTGGGAACGAAGGTGTTCACATTCCGTGGTGAATGTGTGGAGGTCAGAGGACAACTTGCAGAAGTTAATTGCCTCCTATAATTTGGGCCCAGGGATCAGATCCTAAGGATTGGTGACAAGTACCTTTACCCACTGGGCCACCTCACTGCTCCCTCATTCTTTCTTTTTATTTTTTAAACAAAAATGTAGTTTTCCATAGTAGATCATGTTTTGTTTCACATTTGATGGGGAATTCCTTTTGTACATATGTTTCTCTTATTGGTTGATGAATAAAAAACTGTTGGTCAATAAGGCAGGAAGATCAGTGGGACTGGAAGATGAGGAGAATTCTGGAATTGTAGACAGATGAAGTTGCAATGAGGGACCGGGAGGATAGGATACACCAGGTGTTCTCCAGTGAGACAAGGCCATGTAGAAATACTTAGATTAATAGAAATGGGTTAGTAATTAAGACAGAGGTAGTCAATAAGTCCTAGTCATCAGCCAACATTTTATAATTAATACAGTGTCTCTGTATGTTTATTTGGGGGCTTAAGGACTGTGAGACCAGCCAGACCAGAAAGTTCTTGTTGTACATATTTACTTGTTTTTACCATGGACTATATAAATTTCAAGATGGTAACTCACTGTTAAATCCATGACTGAAGAATTCCTTGACTATGGAACATATATATATATATATATACATATATACCCTTGTTTTGTCAGTGTGCTTTTGCGGGCCTTTAATATATATTTGGGCAAGTGCTGTCATTTACTTTCAGTTTTGTAGAACTTCAGAGTCATGTTTTTGTATTGATCATTATATACTTTCTTAACAGGCCAGCTTGATATTCATGGAGGCTCAGATTCCAGCTGCCACATCTGCCTGTCAGAACAGAGGAAAGAGGTGAAATAGCAGCATGTCACTGCCCTTGGGAGGCCCTATCCCCAGCCCCGACACACTTATGCTTCTCTCTGTTTCATTAGTCAGAATTCAGTCATATGGTCATACCTAGCCACAGGGATTCAGGACTCTGCAGTAAGGAAGGGTGAGTGGCTTACCACCAAAGTGAGTATTTAAAAATTCCACTTATTGTATTTTTTAATGTACAGACAGACCATCCTTAGTCCTTTAAAAACTTTGCAGTGATGCAAAAGCAAAATATAATCAGCTAATGCCAAACTTTAAAATTTGTTATTTCCTCCAGGTTAACAAAACATAACAGAATAATCTCCTTCTGCTGATCTGCAGTGTACAGTGAAGATCCAAGCCAGCCACAAAGTCACAGAGGAAACAACTGACACTCTGTAACATGCTGTGTTATTAACAGAGGTGTTTAATGGGTTAGATGGAGTAAATGTACCTTTGACGTATGATGTGTGATGTTTTAAATATTCCATGAATTTATCAGGATAGAATCCCACTTTAAGTTGAGATTCATTTCATTCCTTATTTATTTGGTTGTGGTATATATGTGCATGTGTGATAAATGCATATTTGTTTCTGTGATATACATATGTGTATGTGTGATGCCTGTGTGATAATAATGCACTTTTGGTGGGATACATGAGTGTTTATCTTTATGTGTGATACATGCCATATTTATGTGTATGTTGTGAATGTGTATGATGGCTTATGATGCATACATATGTGTGCATTCATATGTATGTGCATGTATGTGATATGCATGTGTATATGTGTGTGATTGTATGCATGTTGGTATATGAAAGTATGTACTTGTACATGTTCATGAGGAAACCAAAGGAGGGCATTGCCAAGTCTGTATGAATGTTAAAGATTCTGAACTATTGTGTTCTGTACTCTGCATACCATTGGTTTCATAGGGTATTTTTGTTTTTCTCCTGGTGTTGGATTGAACCTATGACATCATGCTGACTCAAGGCATCATGTTGACAAGGCAAGTGAACTCACACTGAGTTATGCCCTTAGCCTATCAAGACTAAACTAGTAATCCTGGAAGGAGCTTTTCAAGGATGCATTGTGTTTGTGGTTCTGTCTTATATGTTTCTCTTTGGGGGTCTGATAGTATCATTGTTTTCCAGCCCTATGTCCCAAATTATACTGCACTCCATCTTGCTTCAATGGATGCCCTGCTTAAACCACCTTTCACAACCTTCACTGGTGAGATATTGAATTCAAAAGTCTGTAACAGGAAGCACATACTGCCACTTTAACAAAGAAGCTCTTTATTCCTTCAGGTGATGAGATACCTCAAAGTACAGTGAACAGCACTTCATAAGAGTCTTGGTTAACCACAGTGTCAGTCAGTTTTCTGTCAGTGTGGCCACCTCAGAGAGTGAACTTCTAAGATAGAAAGATGCTTCAGTGTTTCAGTGGTTACATCTGCAATAGCTTGACCCATTGTTTGGTACCTGAGAAGAGGTATAACCTTATGGCTGAAGCATCTGGCAAAGGAAACCTGGTAATATCATGGTTAGCTAAGGAAAGGGAGAAAGGGAGAGAGAGAGGGGCTAGTGTTTCTTCAGGACATACTCACAAACATCTAAGTTAATTTCACAGACCCTACTCCCTAAGGGCCCTACAAGCTATCAGCAGTGCTCGAGGCAGGACCTGAAGCAGAAACCATGGGGGAGTGCTACTTACTGTCTTTCGCTCCATGGCTCATTCAGTTTGATTTTTTTATACAACTCAGGATCACTGTCCCAGGAGTGGAACCTCCCAAAGTGGCCTACGCCCTTCCACATCGACTGTTTTAATCAAGAAACACTACAATCAAGCAACACAGGCCAATCTGACAGAGGTATTTCCTCAATTGAAATTACCTATTCCTAGATGACAAAACCTAACCAGCATACTGGTCAACTTACACTTTGATGAAATAGATTTTTTGTCTGTTGTCTGTGTTATATCTGAAGTAAATAAACTTCTGTTAGTTTTTTCTCAGGAAAAGTCACACAACAGCTGATATTGTTTAAACATTGTGTGTGTTCACATTTTGGACATTAAAACCTTTATTTAATCTATAGAACATTCCTCCTGCTCAATATGGAATGTCTTCCACATGTGCTGGACCATCTTCAGCAATACTAATGTATATGCACGTTGGCTTCACCATCTCCTCCACATTCTCCAGCTCTGTTCTCACCCATCACTCCTGTGAGATCAGAGAGGAGCCTGAGACCCAATGCTTTCAATGACTGTAAATTTCAGAATCATCCATGACTACCTATGGGATTTTTGGTAAAATTCATAAATATTCTGTGCCTTTGTTTCCCTTTATGTAAGCAGGATTGTGTGGTGTGGTGGTGGGGTTCCAAGTCCTAAGGAAGAAATCAGGAAACAGCTGTATGGGCTAGTCCATGTCCTGTGAGCACATGCAGACTCACTGCATCCCTTTCTCTCCCTTCCAATTTTATCCATTTTTCTTATTGTTTCCTGGTGGTTTAAAAGACCCAATCAAAATATTTATAACCATGTACTGCATATAAGAAGCAGAAGACACAGGAAACCTCAGCCTCATTGCATACCAATTTAGAAAGCATTTTGCAGAGCCTTCCTTTTGGCAGAATGAACTGCTTCCTGGTGAAGAAGGTAGTGTCCCCTTCTCAGACCATGTAGCCCTCTGGAATACCACCAGTGTGTCTACCACGTGGAATGGTTGAATAAAGGAGTTCTTCGAAAATGACAAGTTCTTGATAAATAAAGAGGTGAACATCAGTATTGCTATAATTTTCTGCTTAAATGGGAACTTATTACTTTTTGAGATCACAATTGCATCATTTTCCCTTTCCCTATTCTCCCTCCAAACCCTCCCATGTTCCCCTCTTTTGTGTGTGTGTGTGTGTGTTGTGAATATTTGTGTGTAACAACAGTCCATGTAATGTTAATTATATGTACGTTTTTCTCTTGTTGAGAAGATCTTTAGTCCAGTAGAGAGCTATTGGTTATTGACAAGTAAGTGAGCCACTACTATACACTTATGGTTATTGTGCCATGCTGGTCATTGTAGTGGTTCATAAGCATTATAGCTGGGTAGGACTGTTTGTTGCTTTCTTTTTTTCCTTTGAAAGCTTACATGGCACCATTTAGTACCATAAAAGTGAATCCTTAGGGAGGAGACATTCTGGTCAGTTCTAGCTCAGGGTTCGCTGGGCCCTGCCTGAAGTGTGTGGTGTCTTCAGCAATAGGGACTGACTTTTGCACTTCTTGGGGGACACTAAAGGCATTATCAGTAGCCTATAATGTTTTGGGAGTCTCGAAAAAGGGTTTCTGGTACACCATGTTGGGATTTCTGTAAGATTGTCTTTGGTTCTTGGAACATAATAAGCACCTTTGGAATTACTAGTCAGGGTTGTCCAAGGGGTTTTGTTAGATGGTCTTTGGCACTGACAAGGAGCATTGTCAGAACTGATGAGAACATTTCTAGAAAATGCACCACAGGCTTTTCTGTGGGACAATCTTGCGGGAGACATTTTCTTAACTGGGGTTCCCCCTTGCAAAAAGACTCTAGCTTGTGTCAAGTTGACATGGAACTAGCCAGCACAACAAGGTGCAGCACCTCGTTTGCTGAGCTCCACTGCAAAACTTTTCATCTAAGCTGGGCTTGGACCAGAAGCTGGGCTCCCAATTGCACAATGGTCTCAGTCAGAAGGAAGATGAAGCCCTAGCATGGGGGCTGCTTCTGAATGCACTGAGTAATTTCATTTAATAATCATTTTTATTTTCCCTGTACGTGCCTTTTCCCTGAGCAGAGGTTAGGCTCACTGGGAGGTAAACTCATTCTCTCAAATCATCAAGGTTCCAGTTAGTGCTTTGTAGCTATAATTAATTAAACCATACCCAAGTCCCCAATAATGAAATTCCCTCTGTCCCTAGTGAAATTTGAGGTTCACAGTCAATAGACATAGATGTGAATACATCCACACCTGTGTCATTATTGAGGCTTGTCTATGTTGTTTTATACTGGTCTGTCTTAGGTCTTCTTATGAGTAGGAGCGTAAGAGGGTCAACGCTTCATGTCTGCTTTTGTATCTTATTGATATTTTGTGCTAATCAAATGGTCATATATAATAATAATGTGTGGGAAGAGAGTGAGAGACAGTAAAGGGGAGGGAGTATTATTTATTTTAATTAAAATTCAAACACAAGGCATGATTATTGACTGATTACATTACAAAATAGCTACTTGCTCTGCCATAGTTAAGTGTGATTTGATGCGTCCATTATAAGCTATTCTCAGGGGCTTGTATCTTGGCCAAAATAGTCCCTTCAGGCTGAAACTTGGCAGACAACTCAGCCTAATTACAGTCATTTTCCTTTTTGGATTAAGAAAATGGAATTATTACAGTGCTTTGAGCCTGCCCACCCCCATATTTTCAAAGGTTTGTATTTATATTCAAATAACTTGTGAGCTCTCACTCCTTTCAAATAAAACTGAAACTTAGAAAGAACAAAGGCTTCCTTGGTGCTTATTAGGTAGCTCATGGATCTGAAGATCTAGCCTTGGCATTCCATGCAAAAAAAGTGTGTTCTTTCGCAAGCAGTTGCAAAGAGGAATCAATCATGAGACTCGTGGGGGTGTCCACTGTGTCGGAGCTGGGTAGATGCCTGCCTCTGTTTACTAGGTGAGATGTCCCCTTATTCACAAATACCAGGCCACTGCCTTAACCACATTCCATTCTAGGCTTTCACCTGTACCCTTCAACTTGCCCTATCCTCATTTCCCCTCATTCAGTTTTACCCACCATCCGTTGGACAGAGTCTAAGGGAGCTAAAGGTTATTGGAGGATCATCCTCCACAGCAGGCAGGACCCCTGGTCACCATTCCATGCAGGTGTTTCCTGTGTCACACTCTGAGTAGTTTGGGGAGTTCAGTGGCCTTGTCAGCAACCAAAGAGACACGTAAGTGGCCCATTTGTGTCTCCACAATGTCTACAAACTACTTCTATGAAGTTGTTTGAAATATAGACAGCTATGAATAACATTCAAACGGCTATTTCTTAATTTGACTGGAATTTTTTATTTCACCTTTTATCCTTTGAAGCATGCCACATCTTCTTTCCTGTGTGTGACGGAGTTTGAGAAATGTTTTGCAGCCTTTAGATGTCATCCCCAACTTAAACCACAATGTATACTTTGCAAAATTTTGTGAAAAAAAAATAGGTTTCTGTATTTGGCAACCTGGGATTCCCAGGGCTCTCTCTTTCTGATCTTCTCAGATCTGGGTGGCGATTCTGTGGCTGCCACTGATTGTTGCAGTGTAGTGAGGGGACACTGAAGGTTTTGTTTTGTTTCCTGAAAGGCTACAGGAGTTGCTGGTTTTAAAGGATTTGCTTAATTTTCTACTCTGCAGCCCAGTCCCTTAAGGAGCCTATGAAATAAAAATGTTGAACATGCTAGAAATTGCTGACTTGGATCTTTCCAAGAGGCTGGTGTGAAGGAAGGGAGAGCATCCAACAGGATGTAGCTCAGGTGTCCCCTCGGATGAGGGGATAATGATTCAAGGTTTGGTATTCGTGTAAATGTACTAAACAAATAAAATATGCCAGTGGCACATAAAAATAAAGCCTATAGCAACTGATTGTTTTTAAAGAAAAAGGGTTTTTGAACTGCAAAATTGAATATATTTAATTGAACAGAATTCCATCACCTTGGAATGAAAACACCAAAAAAACATGGTAATGAGCTATGGGGCCAAAGTTTAGAACATGGTAGTGAGCTATGGGGCCAAAGTTTAAAACTGAAAATTTTCGGGCATGCCAATGTAGTGAAGACAGTGTTGATAAAATGAAAATGTGCATTATTTATACCTTCTTCTTTAAGTATAGAACATGAATTTTCCTTGAATTGATTTTTGTGGGGAAATACTGCACAAAAAATATAGATGTCTCTTACAGTAATGTTTCCCTTCTAGATATTATTATCGTTTTGTTATTGTTGTGTGGGTGCAAATAAAAGGATATTCAAGGTTGAGAACTGCCTAGTTAGAGTTACGTGAGAAACTAAGTCTTTTTTTTTCTTGGTAGTGTGTGATATAGGCAATTTAGAAGACTACAGAGTCTCTACCAGGTTGTTTTGGGATTTATTCTGCTAATGGAATTAATCCAAAACTCTTCAGTTTAGCCTCAGGCAGACTCTTCAGACAAGGGCAAAAAGCAGTCACTTCCTTCACCAAAATAACATAAGAATGATTTCTAGGCAACATACTAAAATTCTTCTCCTCTGAAACCTCTTGATCCAGTCCAGGACAGTTCAAATAACTCTTAGCACCTCTGTCTTCCATGCTCCTAATAGTATGGCCCATTAAACAGTGCTTAAAACATTCCACCATTTTCCTAATCCCAAGTATCAAAGTCCAAATTCCTCCAAACAAACACATGATCGGGCCTGTCACAGCACTATCCCAGTCCTTGATATCAATTTCTGTCTTAGTTGGGGTTTTCATTGCTGTGAAGAGACACCACGACTTAAAAGCAACTCTTATAAAGAAGACATATAATTAGGATGGCTTACTTTCTGTTTCGGAGGTTCAGTCCATCATCACCATGACTCTAGCATGGTGGTGTGCAGACACACATGGTGTGGGAGCTGAGAGTGCTGTGTCTTTCCGGCGAGAGGAAGTCAACTGTCACACTGAGGGAAGCTTGAGCAAAAGAGACCTCAAAGCCTTCCCCCACAGTGACACACTTCCTGGTAGAAGCCCACACCTCCTAATAAGGACATGTCCCATTTTCTTTCAAACTGTCACATGGCCTTTTCTTCTGTGGATTCTGTGAATCATATTCAGCTTGTTATGTTTGCAAGGCAAGACCCTTACTTAGGGAAACATGTCCCTAACCCTCTGAATAGTGTTGTTCTGTGACACCTACTCCTGACCCTTTTTAGTGAGGGTAGACTTGAAAAGAAAGTGCACCAGGAAGAGGTTTGGCGCAGGGGAGAGTGGGTGATGGGAGAGAAACAGGAGGCTGTGTTTTCATAAAGGAAGAGACAGTCCTAGGCAGCCCAGACTCCAATTCCCCTTCCATCTGCCTCGTCTGACCTGCCCACCTCAGCATCATTCATGTTCTGTGCTCTCTGCTTCCTCCTGCCCAGGAGCATTTGCAGCTGATACACAGCTTTTCTCCTTATGAGTGCCCAGGGCATTGCCTCCAGGTTGTTAGCAAAAGGGCTGAGGTCAGGTAGCTCAGGAACTGTGCCCTCTAGAACTGACTAGGGAGGTATAAGGCAGCACAGCATGGGGTCAAAAGCAGGCTCTGGAGCTGGCTGACTGCGATCTGACACCCAACTTTGCTGCTTCCTAGCTGTGTGACTTTGAGTGTGTCATTCACCTTTGAGTCCTTATCTTCAGGTGTTAGAAACCAGGCATAGTAGACTTGTTGCAAGAATAAAGTGAACTGACACCTGTAAAGCCTTTGTAATGAAGCCCGGCAGATGGAAAGCACCCCCTGGTTTCTTATTATAAATATCCCTGATGAGCTAGGCACCCCGCCCTGTATTTCTGTTAATCCCTGTGTCTCTGCCCTGTTCTAAATTCATCATCACCACACAGCAACAATTCTGATACATTGCTGACTATGCCACTGTTTATCTGCTTCTTAATAGATGCTAACAGCTGACAGTTGTGGATTGTATTTGCTCTGAGTGAGCTAGAACACTCTTGTGGCCCATTACAGGGTCAGGAAGCCTGAGTCTAAATGCCATGTTCCCATGTTGCAGTTGTGATGTCCTGGTCAAGTCCTCATTGTACATACACTAGGTATCCTGCAAAGACTGAATGTGAAGCATTTAGCACAGTGCCCGTCACATGGGAAGAGCCTAAATGCCACCATTGCTAATTCTCGCTTGTGCCTTGGTGGGTCATAAGGTGCACAGATGGGTTATAACTGAGAATTGGTTTGTAGAAATTCTGGCTTCTCTGCTGAGGCAGAAAGCTTAGAGTTTGGGCTGCTAAGCTGAATAGTTCAGATATCCTGTAGCCATCTTCCCATTGGGATTCAGATTTGGAAAGTAATTGATCTGCCCAAGTGACTTACAGCTAAGGGAACTAAAGCCCAGGTTTTCTGACCCATTCCCTTATCTGATCTCTGTTGCTTATCCAATCTTTATTGAACCATGTCATTTTGAATGGATGCTGCTGCAAAATCCACATAACTCTTACCGAAAGATCATATTGATATGAATGGTTAAATAATCTACCATGCAGCAGGGGCCAGGAGGGCTCAGGAAGAGAGCTGAATGCACGGACTTAATTGATGAACACACCGTGCAGTATTAATCTCCACTGATGAGAATGTGTTCACACCACCTTTCCAGCCATTTCTCCTCTGGCTAAACACGGGTGGTGAAGAATAAAGAATTCCGAATCCCAGAGGTGAACAGGTACCATGAACCCTGTGCCTGCAGCTTCTCTGCAATTGCTTCCTCGACATACTCACAGAAGGAAAGGGCTGCCTTCTTCACAGCATGGATGATGGTAGTGGAGTGTGCAACATAACACGCAGTGTCTGTATATGGACAAACTTGATGATGAGTATACTTATTTATTCTGAGTATCTTCTAGCAAAAAGTTGCTTCTGTTGGGATCTTCTTTTGAAGAGTGTGGGTAGATGGCACATGCAACAGGATATAAGGTCTGATGGCCCAAAGGTGCACTTCTTTTTCTCATTGCCACCTGAGGTACAGAGAGAGGAGTGCTCCTTCAGTACAAGAGTAGAGGATGCTGAACTTAGTCACTACTGAGGGAGCTAATAGTCAACAGTCCTGCCTAGGTCTCCAAGTCTCCTCGTTCTCCCTACTCTTACTGTAGTCATGGCTTATCCAACCATCTTCACCGCATACTACCCTTCTCCGGGCTGTCCCATATCATCCACCACTTACCCACAATGCTACAGTATTCATAATGCCCCCTCACTTTCCAAGGTAGCACTGTGCAAAACCTCCTGCAAGAGTCTGCCCAGCTCCTGAGCATTTCTGGGATCCCACAGCTGGGAACTTTGAGATGTGTTCCTATTGTGTGCCTCTCTGCCCTGCTGTCAGGGGCTTCTAGGAAACTAGACGCCATCTTATTCTGGGTGGCGGCTCACCACCCAGCGTAAATCAGTATAGATAGATTCCCATGCAGATTTAGTGACCTTGATTACATTTGACCGCCTTCTTGCCATGGCAGCTTCAGAACTCTCTCCCTTTTTCCCAATCGGAGTCTGAATATTAACTAGGTGTGCAAGTAAGAATTCTGACTTCTAATTAAGAAATGATGATCAATATATCTGCAAATGTGGGGATATCTCAAGTCTTTGATATGTTCACTCTTTCTACTGTGGCCTGTTTTGGGAACTCTTGTGTCCCCTGGGATCATGCGTCTTTCCCAATAATGGGTTGGAGAGTGGCAATGTGGATATTTTGATCTGACATTATTTTGGAGCGTAGCTTTCCTGTTTGCTGCTGTTTCCCTTTCATGGACCATTAGCAGCTTCCAAAGGCAATATCCTTTCACTGTCACACTGTGCCATGGGGGGCCATTTGAACAACTTTAGACTAGGGCATTAAGTGAGATTCTGGATGAGAGTCAGCACATAACCAAATAAAAATAATAAAGGGGAAGCGTGCAGGAGTCATTTGGAACGCTGTCCCGAGCTGAATTCATTTGCAGCCTTGTGGAAACCCGCTCATCACCAGTGATCAGCCCGGGCCCGGACGTGCCTTATTTAATTGTAAAGTATTTCATAGTCTCAGAAACAGCCCTGCTCATTTGCTTCTCCTTTTTTGGAGAGTGTCTTGGTGGAATGCTGAGATTCTAATGAGTGGGAGAAAAAGAAAATGCAGGTTTTCATTTTAGCAAGCCAAAAAAGAAAAATAAATAAAAATTTTAAAGGTGCATTCTTATGGCTTTTCTGTTCTCCTTAAAATGAGAATTTGAGATGCCAGTTTAGAAATTCTCCTTGGTGGGGGAAGAAGGCACAGGGGCAGGTGATTAAAGTTCAGGTGCTTCCTGGTTCCAACACTGTGGCCCTGTTCCCGTCTCCAGGTGGGAGTGAGGCTCAAGGATGACTTGGGATCTGAACTTCAGGAGACTCTAACCATCAGAGACAGCTTACCTGTCACTTACCTGTCCTCACAGTTCTCTGTGGGAGGGGCTGCTAAAGAAAATACTGATTCTTGGAGACGTCTCACTTAGAAATTCTGACTCCCTTGCTCTAAGGCAGAATGAAGAAAGAGAATCCATATCCTAAGACATGATTCTGGATCATCCATAACACAGTCATCCATTCTCTTAAGATTTGCCTATTAACAATTGGCTTTGCACAGGATGGTCTCCTAGAGATCATGCGGACAGCAGAAGTAGGGTGGATCCCAACTCTGAGAATCCACAGTATGAAAGTTCATGACTCCTCCAGGAACCTGCAATTCATTCTTTCCCCCTTTGTCTTTTATACAACCCAGGGATGCAGGTGAATAAATACTAGTGGTGTATTCCACTATTAGCAAGTCAGGAAATGGTTGTTCAGTATTTGGGTAGGATCCTGTTACTTAAGATATGATCCTGACTCTGTGTCAGAAATCATCTCTCAGCCCATGTAAGGGTGGACTATGCCAGAAGGGCTCCGGAAAGCAGCCCCATGAGTCTGTAGCATGTGATTATATGGTTATAAAGACCTTATCCTACAGTCACTGTGTGCTTGTCAGATGCCCAGCACCGTGTACCATAAATCTCTGATATCCTTTAAATTGTTGATGGCTTTGTTTGTGTTGTTCACAGTTATCACACCCGTTTATAGTTGTTAGATGAACAGGTGGGTTATCAATTTATCTAGCCTGAGATAGTCTTTTGAGCTAAATAGTAGATGGCCCAGATATTCCAAATCTCTAGGAGGAAGTCTAGGGAATCTGTAATTGTATCATGCTCTTTTGAAAGATTATGGTTAGGTTTGCAAAATAGGGAGTTTGGACCATGTCTCTTAAGGAGCATTTAAGTCCCTTGGGCAATATTCTTGTACTGTGTTCAGCTTATATTGTACATTCTGAACATAAGAAATTTAGCATTTCATATGGATAGCTTATACTGTCATCCATACAGAAGCCAGGTTACTTTAACTATTAAAACCTTAACAACAAAGTGAATTCCGTTTTTCCCCATTTTCCCCCATTGCTCTTATCTGGCATCCGGGGAAATAAGGTTCTGTTTCCCCTACATTCATCTGTCTAGAACTGTCACAGTGAAAGTTTAACACCAGACTATTTTCTGCTTATTAATGGATCAAAGCAGAGGAAGGATGGACAATAAGCCCTGGTTTGATCTAGCAGCTCTCACTTCTGCATTGACTGGAAAGAGCCCTGTGCTCTGAGGATGGGGGAGCACAGCCCTTAGCTGGGTGTAGTGGGGACACCTGATGTCTCAGCCCTTGGGAGACAGAGGCAGGAGCAGCACACATGGGAGAACAGTCTAGATACCAGCCACGCTTAGAGCCAACAAGAAACTTGTCTCAAATAAGAAAACTTACACAGAGAAGGAAATGAGACTCTTTAACACACCAGTGAATGGCCTTGTGTAGATGTGGGAGGTCTCCAAACTCCCCTTCTCCCATATGTGAAGTAGGAATAAGAAACATCATGCTAACCAGGAGTATAAAATGGAGGCGCTAACAACAACGAAACCCCGAACAATAGAAGTCATTAAAACTGTAGTTCACCTGTGTGGTTGTGCTTACTGACACACAACACTGCATAGGTCAGCTTCCCTCTAAGCTCCTAAGTTAAGGGGTAACGTTTGTTTCGTTCACCGTGGCATCCTCAGCCCTTGTGTATGACACAAAAGTGCTCAGTAAATATTTGTTGAGTGAGTGAACAAAACCATTATTAGTTTATCTAATCTTTAGAACGAGTCTTCCCTTTAAGTGCTTCTGGTAAACCCCGTTGTACACCTGAGAAAATCAAGATTTAAGTCACTCCCTGAGCCAGTAGCTGGTGGAGCAGACACAGTACTGCCGGCAGACTGTCAGGGACTGACGGTCTGACTAACTCAAACCTGTGATTTGCTTCCTTCTTCCTTCACAGCTGTTGCCGCAGAGCGCTTGAGTGCAGTTGACACCTGATCACAATCCTGCCATCCCTTTCTCCCGGGGACAAGTGGGCACAGCCAGGTCAGAAGCTGGGGCTCGCAACACAGAGCAGCACTCTCTGCCCCAGCTGCTGGGGGCCTCACTGCCTGCTTTGTGAGAGCCAGATCTGGCCTTCGGGTTGCCTCTTCCTCCCACCGAACAGTCACCAGGAAAAGCAAGAACTCTAAAACTGCTCAACTGAAAATGAAATATGCAGTGGCTTCAGGCTATGCTTTCCCTTTGCTGGGAAGCACTGCCATGATAATTGTTTCTACAAAAAGAAACTACAGCTCTGGCAGGAAAAAAAAATCAACCCTCTGTTTGCTCGAACCCATCATAAACCATTGCTGGTAATTATAGGAGCTCATTGTGCGACAGTTTAGTTTAACTTAATTGGCAATTTTTTTAAAGCTGCACCACAATAAAAATAGTAAAGAACGAGTCGGGTTCTAGAGACAGAACGCTTGGCTTTGGTGAAATGTCAGAGCCTGCGTGCCCAGCGGAAGGTGGGCAGCCATAGTCCTCCTCTTTCACCTGCTTTTGTGTCTTATCCTATCACTCGAGTTCACCGTCTGACTGTGGCTTTCTGTCCTCTTACAGCGAGGCAGGATTGCAAACAGTTGTAGAAAGAAATGGGCCCCATAAACTAATTTAGAACTAGAGGATTTATGGGCCTGGGAGAGGCTTGTGCAAAATGAACTAGCTGTGTTCCATTTCAAGGTAAATAGACTCCTCCCTTTTGAGGGTTCATTTTACCTGATTTAAAAAACCTATTAAACCTTTCCCCCTAAGACTAGGGATGCTGTTATCCTCCATCCCCTCCCATAGCCTCTACCGTCATGTTCACAATTTCATCCAACCTCATTGTCACCAGCATCTCCATCAGCCACCACAACAGCCGCCACAGCAGCAGGTCCCCTTAATAATAAGAGTGATAATGACAAGCTTTCATGATCATTCACATATGTTGAAGACTAAGTCATTGATTGCAAATAATTCTCCCAACTTAAAAAGTAATTCACTAGGAAGTAGTAAGCATTAGACTCACCCCTTCTCCATCTGTCTGATGCCAAGACATGTGCTTTTATCCAGTGGATTTTTCAGTAATCTTAATGTTTAGTCTACAACTGGCCTTCATCTCTGGGGAGAAACTTAGCTCATTTTCATGTTAAACCAGAAAATAGAGGAAAACCAGTCAGATCATCATCTACTGAAGCTTGTAATTGGTCTTGTAACCTGTACAACTGGTATGTAGTCTGGAAGGGTGACTCCTGGGTGCCCATACCCATTCCAGGTGGCAAGCTTCCACATGCAGTAACCCTTCCCCATATCCCTCCTCTGGAGGGGAGTTCTGGCATTCTTTTGTGCCCAACTTGCCAGGTTCCCACCAGGCTTGGAGCTTTTCCCTGGACTGCAGCCCACTGTCCAGGGTCAGGGAGACTCTTTTCTGCTTCTACTCATCCTTTTCTCTGGGGCATAAATTCTCACTCTTGGTACCTAGGAGTTCAGAGTGAAGCAAAGCTGAGAGGCATTAGTGGTTCCATTCACTGTGAAACTCTCAGTGTTTGTGGTGACCGTGGTGACAGAGTGGTAGTTATTTTTTTAAGCACTGTTCTAAACACTTTTATGGATACTAACCGTCCCCACAACAGCCCCAGGAGGTACGTCTATTGCTTTTTCCATTTTCCAAGCAAGAAAATGAGGGACACAAATGTCAAGTGGCTTACCCAAGGCAGTGCATTTAGAAAATGGCATCATCTTAACGCTACATTGGAATGTGTGATATCGCAAAGTGAATGTTGAGTCTTTCTTCTGTTTCCTGGCAGACAATGACAAAATGTCTTCAGATGGACTGATAAGTTAACTGTTGGCTGGTGACCTTTAGTAGCTCTGGGATAAAGTGTGGTTACTAGACAAATAACAGGTTTAGAGAGCGTGCACTTTTAAGCTCTAGAGAGGGGACAACTTTCTCTCCTCAGGTTGACTCTATCATCAACGGCTAAGGATATAATTTTGTTGTTGTTGTTCTTTGAGATACAGTTTCTTTGTGTAACTCCACCTGTCCTGGAACTCACTCTGTAGACCAGGCTGGCCTTGAAGTCACAGAGATCCCCCTGCCTCTGCCTTCTCTGTGCTGGGATTAAAGGTGTGTGCCACCTTGGCCTGGTTGACTAAGGGTATCATTCACACATACAGAATGAAGTCTTTACAAAACTCCAAAAGTCCAAGGTTTGGAGGGCCTTTAGATAGCTAGATTCATAGAAGGACGCACAGTGGCTCTTGGAGGTAACACTCCAACCTGACATAGAAGCTCTGCGATCCCTTCATCTACACATTCACCTGTGTAGTTAGTCACCTGTTTCCCTTGTGGCATTATTTGTGATGAACATGGAAATGCAAATCTTTGCCTGAGTTCTAGGAACTGCCGTGCAAGTCATTAAAACCCAAGGAAGTGGTATAAGAACTCTATTTATAGGTGGCTATCACAGGCAGAGGTAAAACCCTAGGACTTGTGACTGGCATCTGAAGTGTGTAGGGGCAGTTTGGAGGACTGAGTGCTTAACCTGGGAGACCTGACTCTGTCTCTGAAGGATTAGAGGATGCTCCTCTGGTGTCCACCACTGTAGAATTGCTTACTTGTAGGGAGAAATTTTTGTGGTTACAGAAGTTTGTGTTGATTACTGTGTTGTGAAAACACAAGGAATAAGAGAGCATTTTCCTTTTACAAAAGTCACAATAGTGAAACCAAAAGCACTGTCTTTTCTAATGCATTATGTTACCAAGAAATGGTTATAATTAATGTAAGTTTAGCACCCATCTTCTGAAAGTCAAGGTTGTTCAAGCCAATGATACCTTCTACATTGTAATTGTATCCTCAAATATTCTCAAATTATTTGAGTTCAAATGCTTTATTTTTTTATTTAAAAAATCATACAAATATTTGTTCTTATTTTGTCCTCCCCAATTCCTCCCAGATCTTCCCCACCTGGCCAACTTTATGTTCTTTCCCCCTCTATCCCTTTAAAAAACAAACAAAAACAAAACCACACAAAAATTCAAAACACACACACACAAAATAAGACAATAAAAACAGAAGCCAAACGCAAAGCAAATGACCAGTAAGAGAAAAAAATGTTCAAAAGAGTCAAAATGAGACCAAGAGTCTACAAAAATAATGAGTTCATTTTGTATTGGCCAACTACACCCAGACATGCACCCTGCCCTGAGATGTAGTTAATATACCTAGTGAGACTCTGTTGGAAAATTCTAAGGTTTTCCATACCAGGGGGTATCAATTATACATAAGCTCCTTGGTTCCAGGGTGGGAACCCATGTCCACGTCCCCCTCTAAGTGCTGGCATGCCTCTGGGACCCCCATCTGGCTTGAAACTTTGAGTTCTCCCTTCCTTTAGCCATTCATCTTGGATCCAGGGAATGACAGTCTGTTCCAAAAGCATCTTGTCACAAGAGTAGCCAGTCCCCAAGGCAGGAGCTACTTGTTTGTTTTCAGTCTGGGTTAAAGCCTTCCTGACCATCCACATTCTGAGATAACAAACCTCCAGACCACTTGTGACTGAGGGTCGTGCCCGCCCCATGCAGACATCACTGTTGCCTTCATTCCTTTCTTTGTCCCACCACAAGGTTCTCATTGGCTTCTCGAAGATCTCTCTTCTTCCATGGGTGACCACATGACTTTGATTGCTTTCACTCACAGGACCACTCACCCACAGGATTCTGAGGGAAGTATCCAAGCTGGGCTTGGGGTTTTGGCTTAAAACTTGATAATGCTGTGGGATGACAATCTTTTTATCCACATAGCACTTGGTGTATACCCAACAATACGTAGCTAAGAACGTTTGTTTGACCAGTACTGCCATTGTGGTTTGTGTGAGGTCCTCTTCTGTTGGTGATGAGAAAAGTCATAACAATTGTTCCACAGGCTTTAGCTTCAGCAAATCCTCTGAGGGAGTCTGAGACTCAGGGGAAAACCAAGGTGTGCCAAGTGCTGGTACTCCATGCATCTGAACTGGGAAGAAGAGATAGTTGTCAAACAAAAAAAGAGAGCTATGAGGCAACTTAACTGAGAGAGAAGTTCGGGTCACACAGTGGCTTCAGGCTAAACATCACCTGGCAGCTAACTTAATCATAAACTATGCTATGGCAAACAAGCCTTGAGAAAGAAAAGTAGGAAAGAAAGCAGGAAGTTGGGAAGAAAGTGCTAAATACTCTATTGGAAGAAATCAGAAATTTTGATTTGGAAAAGAGATTCATTCCTGAACCAACCAGCAGATCAAAGAAATTGGGGTTTCCCTAATCAGGAGTGAGACAGACGGGAGAACTGAGCAATGGTGGCCATGTCACAGAAGCTTTCCCTACCAGGCTGCCACACAAGGGACAGAATATTTCAGCAAACCATTTTGTGGGTCAGTCCAAAGCTTCTCTCAATTAGGGTTCCAAAGACTCTTTAGTTCCAGGGAAGAATGGTCAGGATGACAAAGATGAATGGAGACAGAAACCCCATGTAGAGCTCTGTGCTCTATGTTAGAGCCTGAGTTTCACTACATTCTGAAAACCTATTTGGCGTAAGGGCGATTGTCATCATCATTATTATTTTTAATATAAATTTTATTTAAATTAGAAGCAATCTTACTTTCTGTATAAATCCCAGTTCCCTCTCCATCACATCCTCCCTTGCCCTCCACTGACTCCCCGATCCTATCCCCCATTCAATCCCCAGGGAGTGGGAGGCCTTCCATGAGGGATCATCAAAATCTGTAAAGGCATTTGGGGCAGGGCCTAGGTCCTCCCCTGTGTATCTAGGCTAAGAGAGTATCCCTCCATTGGAAATGGGCTCCCAAAGTCCATTCGTGCACTGGGGATACATCCTGTTTCCATTGCCAGAGGCCACATAGACTGCCCAGTGCTCCTAAATGACACCCAAGTTCAGGGGGCTTAGTTTGGTTGTATGTTGGTTCGCCATCTGTCAGACTGGGGTCCACGAGTTTTCACTTGCTCAGGTCAGGTTTCCCTATCATGGTCTTGAACCCTTTGTTCATCATGCCTTCCTCTCTGAAACCGGATTCCAGGAGTTTGGCTCAGTGCTTTACTGTTGATCTCTGCTTCTGCTTCCATCAGCTACTAGATAAAGGCTCTAGGATGGCATTTAAGGTAGTCATCACTATGATTATAGGGGAAGGGCATTTATGGTAGCCTCTCCACATTGCTTAGATTGTTAGTCGGGGTTATCCTTGTGGATTTCTGTATAATTCCCTAGTACCAGATTTCTCTTTAAACCTATAGTGGCTCCCTCTATTGATGTGTCTCTCTTCTTGCTCTCCTCTATTCCTCTCCCCACTCAATCTTCCTGATCCCTCATGTTTTCCTCCCCCCTCCTCTTCTCCCCTCCTCTTTCTCCTGCCTCCTTCCCCCTCCATGCTCCCCATTTGTTCAGGGTTCTTTTGTTTTTGTTTGTTTGTTTTTCGAGACAGGATTTCTCTGTATTGTTTTGGAGTCTGTCCTGGAACTCACTCTGTAGACCAGGCTGGCCCCATCCTCACAGAGATCTGCCTGCCTCTGCCTCCCGAGTGCTGGGATTAAAGGCGTGTGCCACCAATGCCCGGCTGTTCAGGGGTTCTTGACCCTTATTATGATTATAATGCATCTCTTCCTCCTTTGAGTAAATATTCATATTTTTCATTTAGCACAGCTGTAACCAATACCAAACATTGGCCCACTGATGAAACACTGGGGAGGAAGCCCAGCCCACGAACTTCCACAAAAAAAAGAACAAATTGACTGCAAAGTCCACTGAAAAGGACACAAGTTACTTTAAAGCTCAGCACCCCAACTAGTTGGTAGTCAAGGAGTTTATAGGAAGGGAGAAGAGAGTAGCTGCTTGCTGATTAATGACTGACCTCAAATTCCACTGTGTTTGGGAATCTGCTTATGCAGGGTATGGCAGGCAATTAAATGCACCTATCCTAGGATAATTGGATAGGAACTCCAGAACATAACTTAGAGACACAGTGGGTCTTTGGGAAGAAGAGTTTCACACATACGAGGACTGCCAAAAAGCTGCAGATACTCTGTAATGGGCCCTAGTACCTGCCCTTCATCTGAAACATGGGCTGCATCACTTTCTGTGCACTTAGAGTAAATGAACTATGTTGTAATGGTTCTATCAGGGTGGTGGACACTGAAGTAAAAACAGAGCCCGAGTTCCAGATACTCCATGCCTCTGAAGAAGACAGCACAGATGGACTTGCCAGACACCATGTGGCTGTAGCCAGGGCAGCTGTCCCTGGAGCCTGATGTGGAGGAATGGTTTCATTCTCCTTGGAAGACTGAACACAACTGTTTAGGTCCGGAGAGTTCAGGCCTCATCCTAGTGTGGCAGTGCACACTGTGACCCCAGCACTCTCAGTACGGGGTAGAGGCAGGAGGATTATAAATCTGAGGCCAGTCTGTCCAAGGCTAAAAAGAAAGAGAAGAATATGAAGCCTAAGGAGCAGTCCTTTTCAAATATTAAGATACATTTCAACTACCCAAAGGTGCAGATAAAAATAAAAGTGATTACACATGTCATCCATCTGTAACAGATGTTGAGTTGAAGTTTCATGCTTTACTTCAGATTATAAACAAATAAAAAATATATTCCTCCGGTGTGTTGGTTTCTCAGAAAATTGGGAATCAGTCTACTTCAACGTTCAGTGGTACCAGTCTTAGGCATATTACCCAAATGATACTCAATCATACCACAAGAGCACTTGCTCAACTATGTTCATAGAAGCAGTATTCATGATAGCCAGAACCTGGAAACAACCTAGATGCCTGTTGTGGGAATTAATTAATTCAATAGCTTTTGGGGTACTGACCCCTTCTGGGTATGGTCTGGGATGCTACAGGGAGAAGAGGTGTGATTTCTTTCCTGTGTGGTGGTCAGAGATTTGATTGCAGCTCCCTGCGTGGTGGCTCTCTAACCTTTATTGTTATTGGTGAGTTTCCCCGATAAATATTTGATATCCTTTTATTCGGACCCTTGTGAACTCCCCTACTCCCACATATGGATGCCCCTCAACTGAAGAATGGATACAGAAAATGTGGTACATTTACACAATGGAGTATTACTCAGCTGTAAAAGCAAAAATACGAAAACAAAACAAAATAAAAAAACAATGACATCATGAAATTTGCAGGCAAATGGATGAAAATAGAAAAAAAGACCATTCTGAGTGAGGTAACCCAGACTTAGAAAGACAAACATGGCATATACTCACTCAAAGTGGATATTTGATGTAAAGAAGAGGATAGCCAGGCTACAATTCATAACCCCAAATAAGCTAGGAAACAAGGAGAACCCTAAGAGGGACAAATGGATTGCCCTGGGGAAGGGGAATTAGATAAGATCTCCTGGGGAGTAAAGGGGAGGGGTTCAGGAATGAGAACATGAAGGAAAGGGATGGTCGAGGCAGGGAGTAACAGAGAGAGAGAGAGAGAGAGAGAGAGAGAGAGAGAGAGAGAGAGAGAGAGAGAGAGAGAGAGAGCAAGCAAAGATATCTTGATAGAGAAAGCCACTGTGGGTTAGGAAAAACCTGGTGCAAGGGAAATTCCCAGGAATCCACAAGCATGACCCCAGCTAAGACTCCTAGCAATAGTGGAGAGGATGCCTGAACTGACCTTCCCCTGTAATCAGATTGGCGAGCAACCCAACTAGCATCACACAGCCTTCATCTAGTAACTGATGAAACCAGATTCAGAGATCTACAATCAAGCACCAGGCTGAGGTGGGGAATCCAGTCCAAGAGAGGGAGGAGGGAATACCTGAACAAGAGAAGTCAAGATCGTGATTGAGAAACGTGCAGAAAAAGCTGAGCCAAACTTGTGGAAACTCCTGAACTCTGGAACGACAACTGTGGAGACTCTATGGGACTGAAGAGTAGTGTGCTTGGACTGAGGGGTCCATTCCCAAATGGTAGGATGCATGCTCAGCCTTAACACAAGGGGAGGGTCTTGACCCTGCCCCAACTAAATGTGCTAGACTCTGTTGACTCCCCATGGGAAGCCTTACCTGTTGGGAAGAGTGGATGGAAGGTGGATGGGGGCCGTGGGAGGAGCAGTATGAGGGAGAACTTGTGTTGGAACGTAAAATGAAATTTAAAAATAAATTCAATTTAAAAAAGAAAAAAAGTATTCCTACAGCCAAAGTCCACTTTAGACTGCTGTCCTCATTCTCTCTCCTCTCTCTTCCTATACATATGACTGAGAGCCTGTAAGCCTTCTTATCCAGGTTCCTACACCAGATAGACCTCCATATCTGCCTGTGTTTAAAGTTAATATAGATGCTATCATGGTGTGTCCTTCAATTTCATCCAGCATTAACTTTTGAACATTCTTTAATTGACACAGTAGAATATGATCTAGTTCACTTGTTCCAATTTTTCTCTCCATATATATATATATATATATATATGCATGTATGTGTGTGTTGTGCATATATATATAGTATTTTGTAATATTAGTATATGTATATGTTTCAGAATATCAATTTTCTATTAAAGAGAGTTTGACTTGTTTCTATTTGTGATATTTAATTTTGAAGTTGTCATAACTGATTTCTGTTTCATGTAGGAGGTGAATTTTTGCATAACACAACGCAATTATGAAAACTAACATTTATCCTTTTAGTGCCCAATACTCAATTTCAAGTATGATATCTGTAAATGACCACTCTGTCATTCCATTTTGAAAGGATTTAACTTTATTTTTATTCCGTGTGTTCTGCTTGCATGTGTGCACATGCACCATGTTTACACGTATTTTGAACTTTGAAGTTTAAAAGAAGACTTTTGGGCCACTGGAATTTCAGTTACAGATGACTGTGAACTGCCTCGTGGGTGTGGGGGGGGGTCATCTGCAAGAGCAGCAAGTGCTCTTAAGCACTGAACCATATCTCCATTCTTAACATATCTATCTCTTAACCAATATGGTGTTTAACTTTGACAGATTCTTGGTAAGATGTGACATTTGATTGGGAGAGTCATACCTTTAGTTCTCAACACTAGGAGGCCATGATTTAGAGATGGAGACTGGACTTTGAGTAACTTGGAGTCAGAATTCTCTGTGTGAATGTATTCTTTTTCCAACCTGAGAACCATCTCTAGGTGGCCCTGGAAGCAGCATTTCAGGGTTGTGCTCTCCTTGTGCACATCAAGCCAAGATTGGGGTCAGTGACTGTGGGTGACCTGTCCACATGGCTCTGCAGACTCCTTTTGACTTTGGGCTTGGTGCTCACTGCACACGCTTTTGTTCTGGTCACTCAGAGCCTCTCAAGAGTCCTGTGGGGAACAGATTCTCTCTGCATGCAAGATGAATTGTTGATGTCTCCCTTTTCACAGTGTAGGAAACATTGAGATAAATCAATGCCTGCTGGTTTGACTAAGAGGATGAATGTAAATTGGTGATGGCTGTTCGTGTTGTCTCTGTTCCTTTGGTTCAATACCCTATTTGAATAGGCATCGTTCCTCATCTTGACATTTAAATATAGGTGCTGGTGTTAAAGCAAGGAGGCTTTATTGCCAATGTTGTCAGTTATTAATAAAAATACAGGATTCCTATTATTTCTATCTAATGATGGTTTTCACATGTCAGTGTGTGTTAACATGTATCTGTATCATGTGGGGGTTTCTTGAAGAACAGCTGCTCAGTCAACAGATGGGGTCTGACACAGGCAGAATCTCCAGCAAGCTCCCAGGTAAGGTCTGTTGTACTGCTCTATGGCCACACTTTGAGACCCAAGGCTCTGTGACTTCCCTGGAAGTCTGATATTAAAAGAATCCCTGACATTTCACAGATTTCCTTGGTACTATGGTATACTGGAAACAAAGATATTCTTTGGTGTGGTCTACTCCAGGCCCTTGCCCATTCAAAACTAACTCTTTAGTTAAGAGGAACCCTCTAGGAGGTGGGGGTGTTACTCTTTTCTGACCCCAAGTTTTTACCTTGGTTGCAACTTTTAAAATGTGCTATGGCAAAGGCATTCCACAATTAAATTGCAATGTCATGGTCCCAAATCTGAGCATTTCTAAGGTTTCCCAGGTGATCCCACACTGTAGGCAAGACTGAGAAATGCTGCTTTGGGGTGGAGAGAGAGGAGAGATGGCCCCTTTGGCTGATTTTAAGGGGAATCTCACTCCATAGTCCCTGGTGGCATTTTGGACTCTTCTTCCTGGGCCCAAATCAGGATTATTTTTTAAAACTAGTTCTATTCCAGGCCTTTGAGGATTAGATCTATTTTCAAATGCAAATACAAATGACAGAGTTAAGATTTTAAATAAAATACTTGTATCTGTGTGTGTTGTGGAAAAAAGATTAATTATGGATTGAATCTGTCACCACCCCAAACTGCAACTCTATTTCTTTGTCATGTTTCATGCCCAAGTGCACCACGCTGGAAGACAAGTTTCATTACTCTCTTTTGATATTTTAGTTTTCATGAAGTGGAATGTTGAGAAACTGAAAATCATATGGCTCAATAATTGAATATCAGCTCTTCAAAATATGAACTGTGTTAAAGGGCAACACTTTTCTTCATATAAAATACAGTTAAGGCAACATTTACTTTACATGGTAGTTAGAGGAGTTAAGAGTTAAGTTAGTCACATGACCATGTGTAACAGAGTTCTTCTATTTCATAGAAATTCAAATTTCTGTTTCCTTTTCTCCCTCCTTCCCTCCCATTTTTCTTCTCCTTCTACAGAGAAGTTGCAATGCATACTTTCATAGAATAGACCCCCTCCTTCCTCTAAAAGATATTTGAGAGATGGAAAAGCACGACATAAAGCCTACACACAAATACAGAATGGGAAGTGAGTGACTGAATGAGATCATTCTTTCAGAGAGATAGCTGTCACATCTCACCATTAAGATGTGGTGTGCTTGCCATAATCTTAATTCAAATGAACAAATCTGAACAGAAGAATTGCTACTAAAATTCCTAATGAAACATCACAATTACTTTCTTGCTCTCCGTAAAAACAGCAGTATGTAGATGACAAAGAAATTAAAGACAAATATGTTTACAATCTTTTATTTTTCAATTTCACAACTTTTTTCCAAATTTGGAAAATAATCACTTCAGAGTACAAGCTAAGGTTTAGAACTGCTGTATTTAAAAAGAAATTCACTGGCATCACATACTTTGTATACTGCACAAGTGTATAAATTCACATTCCTAGGCCATTGAAATTCAAATTACACATCAATTCGGAGGGCAATTTTGCATTGGAAAACATTCCGTTTTCAGCCTTGGTTCTGAGGTGGAGGATGGGTCATCACAGCTTCTATTCTTTAATTTCAGGAGATCTACTTACCATTTGCAAATGGGTTGGCCATCTGGTATTTGTGCCAATAGCACCTTGGCTGATCTGTCTGTCTTCCTTTGGAATAGTGAGCGACACAGTTCTGCAAGTCAATGTGTTCTGTACAGATATGCAGACTCCAGTGGGCACCTCATTTGGTATAGCATAGGAAGGGTTTTTGCTTTCACAGGGAAAGAGGCCCAAGTGTAGTTGTTGTCCTTACATTGATATCTGTGTCCTACCATTCTTTCCTCTGTGTACAGGAAAAAAAATATTGATCTACCAAAGTAGCACAGTCATAATGATCACTGGCTCAGTCATGTGCATGGGTGGTCACATGACTTGTGAGCATGGTGATAGAATGGAGTGAAGGGTCCAGCTGGCCACAGACTACCTTCCACTGTGAGCAAGTGACAGACTATTGAGTTTTCAGCAGAAATGAACATCCTAGTCATACTGAAATATCCTATTTTTCAAAATTATATCATTTTTTAAAAAGTAACAGATGGGACAAATCCAGCATGACTGCTGGTCAGTTTCACCTGGAGCCAGCCTATAGCTCTACAAAGAACACCAGGGGAGAAAAACAAAGCAAAAGTTCAAGGGTATCAGAATTAATCTAGGTTTTTTTAATAGAATGGACTGCTAAGTAGACACCCTGTGTGCTTATGTGTAATCACATATCTGTATGGTAGGTTTGTAAGAAACTGGTATACTGGGACACAGTACCAAGTATATAACATTTTGTGGTGGAGTTAATGCCACCCATACATTTGTTGCAACTAAGGAAGGAAATTATAAAGACAATGGATGTCTGATGTCACCACATTGCAGTCTGCAAAGATGATAGAGCTATCAAGGACAATGTAGGAAGAGGAGAGATAATCCATATACAAGGCAACAAGGCTGAATGAGCCAGTAACACAATGCAACAAACACCTGAACTTACTAGCTTACAAAGGCTTACTTTGGTTCACAGTTTTGGATGGCACCATTGCTTTGGGTCTGCAACAGGGCACACGCTATGGTGGGTGTGTATTGAACAAAGCTACTCACCTCATGGCCATCAGAAGCAAAAGGAAGGGAAAGGAAGTGGAAAGGTTTGAACATCCCTTCAAAGGAATCACGCCCACCTACCTTCAAGAGCTCCCACTAGCCCCTGTTTCTTAAGGTCTTATGGGCTTTCAGTGGTTCCACCAGCTGGGAACCAAATCTTAATACATGGGCCTTTTGGGGACACTTATTTAAACCAGAGCAGCAGTCAAACATAAAGTTCTTTTGTGAAAGTATCTTTTGTTTGTTTTAATTTCAATGACTGTGAAGTCATTTGTGTTCAGAATGAACCAGATTAATGTGTCTCAAAGTCTTTGCCTTGAGCCCTCTCCCTAGAAACTAGATTGCTGCTCCCTCTGCCCATCCATTATCCTCCCACACTCCAGCTTTGAGAGAAATCTAGAGAATACCCCTCTTGCTCACATGCTACCCCCCTTTCTGGGTCCTGGTCCATGGGCTCACTGTAGTCAGTCACTCTTTTTATGCTTGTAACTTGAAAAGCAAAAAGCATTCCATTCACACAGTTAGTCAATTCTGAGTGTGTTCTCCCTGTATTATTTTTTTAAGAGGGGAATTTCCCCACGTGAGAGAAAGACGAATCTGTATTCATACTGCTTTGTGAATTCTAAAATGTGTTTGGGGGGATACAATTCAAACACTAAAATAATCCATTTCATGCATATTAATTGGTTTTTGCATGAAAACAATTCTTGTTCACGGGAGACATTTGGCAAGTTTGGAGTCCAGGGAAGCGTTCTAAACAGCAGTGAGGGAGAAAGGGAGGCAAATGTTGCACCTTGTTGGCAAGAGTGAGGGCCACAGCACGGGCTCCTGTTTCTTCTTTTTCATCAGTGCAAGAGTCCCCTGGTCCCCTTGCCTGCTGGTGACCACTCTTCCCTGTCAGAGTCAGGTTTGAGTTTAGTCTGTCTCCATTCTCTCTCCCAGGACCAGTTCATGTCCACCAACTGCTATGAGATATCTCTGTGCTATTATTTCTCAGGGTCATAGTCATCCGATGAACACTCATGTCCTATGGACACACACACACACACACACACACACACACACACACAAATTCCCATCAAATGGTTTAAACAAAGGGGCATTGTTCTGACTAATTTACGTCAACGTGACATAAGCAAGAGTCATTTTGGAAGAAGAAACACCAGCTGAGAAAGTGCCTCCACCAAATTAGCTTATGGGCAAACTTGTGGTGCATTTTCTTGATCAATAATTGATGTGGGAGTACCTAACTTGCCGTGGGTGGTGTCATACTTGGGCTGGTGGTCCTGGGTGCTATAAGTCAGTGAGCAGAACCCTCCATGGCTCCAGTTCTCAGCTCTAGGCTCCTTCCTTGAGTTCCTGCCCTGACTCCCTTTGATGATGGACTGTAAGGTTGCAATGAATTCTCATCTCCCAAGCTGCTTTTGATCATGGGGCCTTATCATAGTGGCAGAAACTTAACCAGTGCAGATATCTATTAACTCATATATCACTCACAAACGAGGTGAGCAAAAGGTGTCACACCCACAGCCTGGGACTCTATTTGTTTGCTTTCCTGTCTCTTTCTGCCTAGGACTCATGGCAGCTTTATTTGTCATCTGGTAAGGAGACAGCTCCCACAGCTTCAGTATGTAGATCCTCATGCTTGGTGTCCAGAGGAAGGTGAGAGGATGAGTCCTCCCATTGACTCTTTAGAAACATTAGTTTACTTATTTTTGAGTGTGTGCTCACACGTGCACACACTCACATGCATGCCACATGTATGTGGGCCCTGTGGAGGTTAGAAGAGGGTGTTATATGTCATGGACCTGGAGTTGTAAATTTCCTGATGTGAGTGCTGGGATCTGGACTCGGGACCTCTAGAAGATTATCAAGTACTTTAAACCACTGAGTCCTCTCTCCAGGCCTCTGTAATCTATTCTTATAAGAAGAAAAGTGACATGTTTTTTCTTTTTAAAGCCCACAAAACACTTTCTGTGGCCTTTCTTGGTTTAAAATGAAACAAATACATTCCTCTCAGGACCCTTCCTATGCCGACTGTACATTATTGAATGCATTCTTCCCAGGACACTTCCCATGAAAAGAACATATACATTCCTGAATGTATCCTTCCAGGACCAGTCCCATGCAGAGGCTGGTTTAAACTTCCTATGCCTAAAGTACACAGAGCAGCTGTGATGAGTCTGAATGTGGTGATATCTTGATTGTATGAATAAAACTTGTCTGGAGCCGGGCGTTGGTGGCGCACGCCTTTAATCCCAGCACTCGGGAGGCAGAGGCAGGCGGATCTCTGTGAGTTCGAGGCCAGCCTGGTCTACAGAGTGAGTTCCAGGACAGCCTCCAAAGCCACAGAGAAACCTTGTCTCGAAAAACCAAAAAAAAAAAAACAAACAAAAAAAAAAAACAAACTTGTCTGGAGATCAGATGGTGGAGCTTGCTGCTAACTAACCATAAAGGTTAGGAGGTCTGCACAGACAGGAAGTGAGATGGCTGGGCAGACACAGGAAATGAGATGGGTGGGCAGAGACAGGAAGTGAGATGGCTAGGCGGAGAAAGGATATAAGCAGGAAGAAACAGGAACTTGTTTGCTCTTCTTTCTGCTGTGAAGTTAATGAGGTAAAGATGGCTTTGGCTTGTCCTTCTCTCTGATCCCTTAACATTTTCCTCTATGTATGACTCCAAGTTTCTATTATTTAGACCAATTAAGAACTCCATTTACATTCTCAGCTCTACCACATTTTGCACACTGCAGTTCTAACTGTGGTCTTTTGTTCCTTTATTATTGTAAAATAAAACCTATAAAGAATAAAATCTAACTTAACTGCAAAAAATGGTATAAAACCTCAATTTTAATATAAAGGGGAAGTAAAAGAAATGTATAATAAAATAAGTTGCTTTAGGCAGGTGGTGGTGGCACACATCTTTAATCCCAACACTTGGGAGGCAGAGGCAGGGAGATCTCTGGAGTTCAAGGCCAACCTGACCTATAGAATGTGTTCTAGGAGAGCCAGGACTGTTTCACAGAAACCCTGCCTTGAAAAATTTAAAAAAAATTCAACAACAACAAAAAGTTGTGTTAGTTTGTGCATGGTGAGAAACAATCATACCAGAACCTGACTGCTCAAATGGTGTTCCATGGACAACCAGCAGTGGCAGCAGCAGCAGCAGTAAGAGGTGCAGTAGCAGTAGGCACAGCAGCAGCTGGGCACTTGTTATCAAACAGAGTCTCCGTCCCCAGCCTGGACTCACTGAATAAGGATCTGCATGTCAACAACATGCCCACCTGACTTGCGTGTGCATGTGAGATCCTGCATGAGGCTCCATGAGGTAGTCAGACACTTCTCCTGTGCAGATGGCAACTTCCAATGTGACTGTTGCAGGGGTGTTGCAGAAGCAAATCACACACAGTAGGGCTCTGACTTTGGGGGAGTGATGAAAAGCTCTTACAATCTGAACAAAACAAAAGACAAGACCTTCTCATTTTTCTTTCTAAAGAAAACAAAGTAAAATGAATACTATAAAACATATCCTGTATCTACACTAGTATATTTATATATTATATAATTTTATGTTTAACACTAGCCTTCATTTGGGATCATGAGAGAGAAGTTGAAAGCCTACTTAGAATCCTGACAAGTGTTGAATTTATCCATAGTCTTACTGCATACCCCACCCCCACTCTTCTTGAAGGAAAAAACAAATTCCTCTGTTTTGCTCTTTCTTTGTTTCATAAGCAGGAATGTCCTAAAGGTGCTCTGGGATCCCACTCAAGGCTACCTGCAGCAATGAGTTAGTTGCCTGGGAACACACTGACTCTGGTGAGAGATGCTTATCCAAACACGATTCCTAGTGGTAATGGTGGCTTTTGTCCTTCAACAAGAAGAAGACTGCTAATTCTCATGGACCCCCAAGCCCCCAAATTACTTCAATAAACATCCGAGATGTCAAATACAACTGCTTGATCACAAAAAAATGGGGAAAGAAACAAGCTAACAAAAAAAAATGAAAGCAACAAAATGTCAAGGCGGCTTGGCAATATATAACAGGGCTGGAATTCATGTAGAGAAGGGCCGAAGAGGCCCGTGCCAGAAGCTGTGATGAGCAAGCCTCACTTGCAGTCGAGATCTGGATCTTAGAGATGCTGGAATTAGGGATACCTGCTAAGAAAAATTGCAGACACGAAGTGGAGTTGGTCCAAGAGAGAAGTGCTTTGGGCAACAGAGGCCTGGATACCCAAGCCCTTTGGGACTTATATGTACAACCACATGCAGAGTTGAGTCTGGGCCACAGATTATGTTTACCCAGCTGGGCTTTTAGAATGGGAGTGTTTACTCTAGCATTGTGTCTTCCAGTATGTACCTTCTCTGATTTTACAGGCTCACAGATAAGATAGCCCAAGTCTGGGAAGGGACTTAGGACTTGGCAGCGCTGGGACTGTTGACTGGAAACTCCTAAAGATAGATGAAATGTGCTTTGCCTTGTGGGATAGGGGTTAGGGCAGATTTGTTTTGGTCGGGTCTGAAATGTACCTCTCATGATCATATATGTGGACAATTAGGTAATGGAAGTATTGGGATAGGCTGTAATGCAGTGGTTCTCAACCTTTCTAATGCTTCAAACCTTTAATACTGTGGTGACTCCCAACAATACAATTATATTCATTGCTATTTTATAACTGTTTGATACTGTTATGAATCCTTTTAGCCTATAGTGGTATTTCTTGAAACCCCCAAAGATATTTTAAATTGTGTTTATTTATTTAAAGGGCTACAAACACATGCGGTCCCTTCAATGGAATTCAAGATTCTAAGTACTTTTCCCAGCCTAGGCTACCTGTTACAGGAATCTTAATGTAAATATTTGATGTGCAGATGATCCTTGGTTACCTCTGTGAAAAGGTGGTTTGATCTCCAGACAGGTTGTGACCCACAGGTTGGGAACTACTATTGTAAGGCCTTGCTGGTGTAGAAGATTCACTGGACAGATAGTATGCCCTGGCTGGTATACAGGTGAGTCTGTAGGGTGAGTCTTTGATGATTTTAGTCCTGTCTGGCTTCTGGCCTGTTCTCATTCTGTTTCTGAATTCATGAGGATGAGAGGAACTGTTTCCTCATGCTCCTGACACTTTGCATGGATTTGCACTGTGTCCGCATCTGCCACAACGTCATGAGCTACCTATGGCTGAATTGTGAGCCCAGCTGCATCTGTCTTCCATAACATCCCTTCCACCCGGTACTTAGTCACCGTGACGAGAGCGCTGGCTAACACAAAGGCCGATGTGAGGAGAAAAGATGGACAAAGCAGGTTATGAGGAAGTCTGGATGAGTGGAAATCCAAAGAGAAGAAGCACTGAGAGGAAAGTGAGGCATCAGAATCACCTAGGATGGACAATGACTACGTGCAGGGATGTCTTTATAGTAATCACATTTTTATTAAGTAATCTAACTTGCAGAAATCTAGCCTGTAAGATTCTAAAACTGTTGCAATCAAGATTCATGATAAGTGATTGTACTGAAGCATACTTTTATAACAAAGATTATATACAACATAAATGCTCCAAAATAGGGGATTTTTAAAGGTAAGTCATGGAGCAGCCATACAATTAAGTATTAGGCGATCATGAAATTATGTTTATGAAGAGCTTTTAGTGGGCAGAAAAAATGCTTCTAAGATAACATAGTGTTAAAATAGCATACAAAATTTTATATGCAGTATGAATTCAATTATTAATCATACGTACTCACTGAAAATGCTAGAAAGAAGCTGAGATCCTTGGCATAGTTCCCTTTAGGTTACATAGTTGTGGCTAATATATTTTGCCCCTCTACTTTCTTCTAAACTGCATTTCCTCTCTAGGCAAAAACGTTAAATATTTCTTAAGTTGAGTTGAAAACTCTTTTATCTAGGTCCTTGAGTCTCCCCAGCTCTTACCCAGGTCCTTGAATCCTACCAAGCCTTTGTAGAAATGAAAAGGTGAACAGGTAACATCTTTTTTCACAGGAGAGTGTGGAAGATTCGAATAGAGAATCTAGTTAGACCTTTGCTTCTACCTGTGATGTGTATATCACCGCCCCAATCTCCAGAGAAGTAGATCACTCGTGTCCCCTTCATATTTCCTAATGAAGTCCCCTGTGTCACATGACACCCACTTCCATTTCCTCCTGTGCCAAGTGAGTAAACTGTTGAAAAGATGACAGTTTCACTAAGCACTATGCAAACTGGGACAAGTGCATTCTTGCAAGGATGAGAGCAAAGAGAGTGGAGAGAGAAGAGAGAGAGAGACTGTGGAAACAGGAGTTTGTGTAATGGTCACTTCCACAGCACTGGTCATGGTCAGTCACACAGGAACTGTGACAGTTGCTTGCGCTATTTACCTGCGTAGTTTAGAAGAAGTGGATTGAAAAAAATATCTTTGGTGTGCTCAAACAACATATGCAGATGTACTGGTTGGTTTGTATTTTCAATTCTGCAAAGGTTAGAGTCATTATGGAAGGGAGAACTGTTGTAATTTAAGAAAAGCAACTCATGAGAAAAAGACACCATGTGACAGTGTAAATGGATGTTTCTGTTCTGCCTGGTCCTGCAGCTGTTTGGACCCAAATAAACACACAGAGGCTTATATTATTAATAAACTGGATGATGGCTCAGGCTTCTTATAGGCTGGTTCTCTCCTAATTCGTTTCTATTCATCTGTGTATCTCCATGTGGTTTTGGCTTACCAGTGATGTTCAAGTGCCCTACCTTCCCAGTAGCTACATTGCATCTCTCTTGTGACTTAATCTATGTGTCCTTCTTCAAGTCTTCTCCTAGTCTGTTAGCCCTGCCTATACTTCCTGCCTAGCTGCATCATGCCTGCCCATTGGCTGAAGCAGCTTTATTCACCAACCAATAAGAGAAATGTATTCAAGCATACAGAAGGACATCCCTCACCAACACAGGGTTTAAACAGAGTTTTTTTTTGGTTAGGGAAAGTAATCATAAAAAAGGGGTAAGGGGAGAGAGGAGACCAGCCTCCTGGGACAGGAGGGAAGAAAGAGAGGTAGAGAGAGGAACAGAAAGACAGACAGACAGAGGGAGAGAAAGAAAAAAAGAAAGACATATATAGAGAGAGAAGAGAATAGGAGGTAGCCAGGGTCCCTTTAAAAAGGGAACATAGTGAATATACACAGGTGGTGCTCTTAGTGGCTGCAGCTGAGGGTGTATCCTGTCAAAACCCCAAGGACAAGCCAGTACAGATGCCTGAATACTGACATGAACCTCAGTTGGGAAAATGCCCCCACCATATTGGTCTGTGAGCAACCCTGTGATACATTTTCTTGATTAATGTTTGATGTGCCTGGACCTGTTCCACAGGGTGGTGCCACTTATGGGTGGGTAGCACAGTGGATGATGGTATAAGCAATCAGGGTAAGCAAGCCATAATGAGCAAGCCAGTAAGCAACACTCCTCTATGGCCTCTGTATCAGTTACTGCCTCCGGATTTCTGCCTTGATTCCTGTTCTGACATCCCTGAATGATAGACCAGGGAAATAAGATGAAAAAAAAATCATCTTCTTACAAACTTGGTTTTGGTCATGGTGTTTCATTGAAGCAATAGAAACTCTAAGACAACAGAATGTGTGCTTTTTACATGGGGTCTCACTCCCTCACCTTGCCCTCCTCCACTAGTGCAATATAAGCCCCAATGATGCTCCCACAGAATCCTGTCATGCAGAGACAGTCACTACCTTTGTCCATTAAATTAGTGGCACCACCAACTTCTGAATCTTGTTCATGAGGCAAGTTTCTATCCTCTTTCAACTCATTTACTTGCTTGGTGCTCTTTGGGACTCTGCCCAGCTTCCAGATGCACCCTGAAAGCCCACAATGTTATTCTAACATTTGCTGGTTATGTGATTTCATCCATATTAGTAATTTTTCTGAGCCTTAATTTCTTCATTTATAAAGTGTGCCTAATTGTAGCTACTTATGGCTTGAGTGGATTAAATGATTTGTCATACAGAAGGTTTGTAACAGTCTATTACACAGAAGAAAAATCAAAGAGCTTGGTTCTTTGCCATTCTCTTCTTCCTCCCACCTTCCCTTCCCACTTACTAATTTACAAAGATTCTCTTGGCTGCTACTTTCTATGGGAAGCCATACTTTCTTTTGTGTAAATACTACCCAACCCTTCACATAACCAGGACTTATGTTCCATGTACTTCCCTGGGATACTTCTGTACATTTATAGAACTGTATTCCTTCCTTTTGGAATGTCTGGATATTTAGTGTGTGTGTGTGTGTGTGTGTGTGTATGTGTGTCTACATATTTATGTGTACATACACACATGTGTATGATTATGGGGATCAAACAGAGAGCTTTGTATATACTAGGCAAGTGTTCTACCAGTGTGTTATATACAAGCCCCTATAATCTATTTTAATTGACTAAGAACACACTCCTTCCGAGCTGGAGCAGCCCATAACAGGGTGGATCTGTAACATTGTGTAATCTGCTCAGACATCTTAAATAGAAAGACAATAATACTTGATAACATGAATGGGTTAGTACAGTGTCTCATATATAGCTTGAGCAGAAGAAAGACAGGGCTTGTGTTCTGATCATTGTGTTAAGTGGTTCAAAAAATTGAAAGTGTGTGCGCTGCTACCAGACTTTCTCCTGGGGCTCTCTGTTGATGGCTCTGCTACTTCTGAACCAGAGGGACAACGGTTTGGTTTGAGCCCACATTGCTAGTGAGTTATGTAGCCTCTTTGGGTATTTCCTTCTGTAGACCAGTGAATCCCTCCTTCCTTGTTTTCCTCCCTTCCCCTTGTTTATCCTTCCCTTACCCTTATCAGCATCTTAGCCTCACTTCGGTGATGCCCTGAGACACTTGGGAAGGGAGTTGTGAGTGCACGGTAAAGACTAAACCACCCATACTCTAGCACTGGACAGTAAGTTTTCAAATCTGATCAAGTGACTTCTATGGGAGGCTAGGCCTTGAGTTGGACTTGCCTTGCTTCTCAGTAGACTTCTGCCCAATCACATGTTTTCTGCTTCCCCATAAAAGAGATTTCAGGGCTTCTTAAACCTGAAGCCAAAATCGCCTTTGTATAACAATGGTCCAACTGTCAGCTCTTGTAAATGTGGGACCTAAGTACTGCTACAATTTTTTCTCTTTCTTGGGAGGGCTAGTTAATTAACTGGCATGTAAATGAGGCATCAGAGCTATGGGTCTATCAAGGGCTTCGCATAGTTCTCAAAGAGTTTCTCATCTAATTTTCAAGGTAATTTGCATACTTTCACTCACAGTTATCCTTGTGCTTCTGTTTGAAGAAACCTCTTATGCCCGTGGGTGTTCTGCGCACTCAACTCCCTTGACCCAAGCTTGTGCTTTGCCCTCCCCTGAGTGCTGACATTGCCTTGGGCCACAGTGGCATATTTCCATCACAGATGAGGCCCCGAAAGACTCAGAGAGCATCTTTGGGTACCGGCTCGAACTTTGGGTATCTGGAGCTGGGGTTGTACACCCTGTCATAGTTAGTAATCCCATGAACAATTTAAAGCAAAAGTGTCCTCTTCTATGCAGAAGTATTATCCCTCCACAGCAAAGCTCTCTTCCATTTGTTCTCTTACAGTATTTAGATGGACTGGACAGAGGGTGTCTATCTTTCCTTCTTCATCCTCACTATTCATAACACCTCAAGCAGGGTTCCCCTCATGGAAGATGAGCCTATCTGCTGCCTCTTGATACACATTTTGAGAACATTCTACTTACCGTGGGACAAAGATTGACCTTGTTCCACAACTGAATCAAGAACTTTCTCATAATAAAAGCCCCATGATCATGTTGTTTTCTGCTTTAGATGGCCAGAGTGGTGTTTATTCATTCTTTTATTTGGAAAGCAAGACCTAGTTGAGTGTCGTTACATACTAAGACACCATGTGGAATTCAAAGCAAGATGGAGTATTTGCCCCTAATGACTTGATGTTTGACAAAATCACTCTGATATGGATTAGGAAATGTGGAGAACAGACCTGGATTACTTTATACTTAGACTCAGGTAAGTCTCGAGTGAAGAAGCTGGATTCAAAATATAACTCCATGTTCTTCTAATTTCAGGTGCCATTGGGCAGAAGATAAGCCTTACTTTATGTTCCACTAGGAAAAGCAAAAATTGTTCAGTAAACTATGATAAAGTTCTCACCCAATGTGGGTTTTATTTTCCACACTCGAAATCTTTTAGGCCCTTAATGAAAATATTAGCATTCATAAATCACGAGTGCTTTCAGGTGATAAACAGACGAAAGTGCAAACCAGATCAGAGAGCCTTCTCTCTGTCTCAGTTTGGTCCCAGTGCTTTTAGTGTCTGAGCACTTCCAACAGCAAGGCTGGCTGACTATGGAGGATGCTGCTGGTATTGCTGGGAAATGGTGTTCTGTTCCCCACTCTGGTTGTAGCCGGGTGACTGTGGAAGATGCTACTGGTATTGCTGGGAAATGTGTTCTGTTCCCTACTCCAGTGTTTTCTTTCTAAGCTGCTGACATTCATTCTGTAAGTTTTCACATAGGCCACTTCTTGTTTTTAACAGATATCACCTGGATAGATACAGGCCACTGACAGGAGTCATATTACTACCTCAAATGGTCTTTGAATGCTTTTTTGACTAAAGCTTCTAGAAATGTAAGTTATTCAGTATACCACCAGCAAGAGCGAGATTTCTAATGCACAGAAAATCACAGCCATTTAAAGTATGCCACCTGGCCTACAATGTTTGGAAGACACCCAATGTTCAGAGATCTTGAAAATGCATATGTGTGCGGGGTTGCATAGTGTAAACAATGGCATGATAGAGTCTAACAAGCTACCCTGACCAACTAAAACTAATTGGAACAGCAATTATAAATGCGACATGGCAAATGTGGCCTTCTCCCAGGCACTGTTCCCAAGGAGCAGGAAGGGGAAGCTGGGGACATGAGACTCTTCAGCTTCAATAATAGGAGTGTAACAATCTAGATAAAAGTAACTTAGGATAAGGGTAATATCCATCCCATCCCAGTACAATAAGTCCAAGGAACTAGTTCTCAGTAGGAATCAAAGCTGTAGGAGGGAAGGGGAGTGAGGAAAAATATATAGTTCAATAAAAAACAAGGCTAAAAAAATTAAAAAAAGAATCATACTATGTAAGCCAGGATAGCAGGGGCTCAGTGGACCAGAGCTTTACCATGTAGGCAAGGATAGATATCTGCCAAGGGATCTCCTGTCTCTGCTTCCATTTTGTAGGCCTACATTTACAGATGTAGACTACCACATCTGGTCTTTTACACAGGTTCAGGGGCTCCAAATCCAGGCCTCATGCTTGCAAAGCAAGCACTTTACCAACTGTTCTACCATCCCAGCTTTAACAACTGTAATTTTTATGGAGCAAAATTTAAAGGAAGAAGACTTTGGGATTCAGAGAGATCATTTGTCAGTGAGGGACTCCAAGTAAAGATCTCTGAAAACCAGGGAGGAGGATGTCTGTGAATCTCAGAGCTCAGGGCACTGCTTCTGCAGTGGGTTCACTAAGGGCAAACAAGAATGATGCCCAATGCTCACCACTCAGTCTGCCCTGCAGAGCTGAAGTGGACCCGCCCGATCCTCACCTCTAAGCCCCAACTGAAGAAGCAACTTGCAGAAGTCGCATCATTTTGGTGCTTGCACTTTAAGTAGAAGACATATTACCTAACGTTTTAATTGAGAAGATGAATAAAATCGCCTTTGTTTCCACAAGAAATGTACTCTAACATACTTTGTCCTACTAAATTTTAATTTTTAAAACAATGTGAAATTTGATTTCAGAAATCTACAATGAGCCAAGACCCATAGTCAGAAATACGCTAATATAATCAAGTGTTGCTTGGAGGAAGGCCGAGGATTTTTAGGACCAAGTTGAGAAAGAGAGAGTATCCCTTACTCCTGTCCTTCAAGAGGTTCAGGATTGTATCTTTAAAGTAGAACCCAGTTTGCAAGAACCCACAGCTAATACAGTCTACCTTCTGCTGCCTGTCTAGAGTACATCTCAAGACTTTTTTTCTAAATAGAGAAGTTGAAGAGAAGGGAGGGAGCAGCGGCAATGGATACTTCATGCAGATCACAACATTGGATTGTTATGAAAACATTTGTATAATCCTTTGTATACATATAAGAGCCACAGCACAGACACTTGTATTTATTTTATTATTACTATTTTACATGCAGATCATTTCCCCTCCCTTCTTTCCTGCCACCCCTCCCTCCCAACCCCCCAATCCACTTCCCCTCCTTTTCTTTCCAAAAGAGGGAAGGCCTTTTCAGAATTAGGTGTTATCCAAGTATGGCTTATCAAGTTGCAGAAAGACTAAGGAGCTGCTGTCTAATTCAGGCTGTCCTAGTTAAACCAGTAGAAGGAAAAGAGTCCCAAAAGCAGGCAAATAGAGACAACCCTTGCTCCCACTGTTAATAGTCCCACAAGAAGACCAAGATACATAACCATAATATATATGCAGAAGGCCTAGGTCAGTCCCATGCAATCTCCCTGGTTATTGGTTCAGTCTCTGTGGGTCCCTATGAGCCCAGGTGGGTTGATTCTGTGGGTTTTCGTGTGGTGCCTTGACCCCTCTGATTCCTACAATCCTTCCTCCCTGGGCTGTGTGTTTCTGTATTTGTTTCCTTCAGTTGCTGGATTAAGACTTTCTGATGACAGTTTGCCTAGGCACCAATCTACGAGTACAGCAGGCTACCCTTAGGAATCATTTCATTGACTTTTCTCTTTTTTGGCAGTCATGTTTGATTCTGTCGTAGGTCTCTAGGTTATCTAGCCCTCCAGACGGTGTCAGGAGTAATCTTTCTTGCTCTCTCTCTCATGACATTGACCTTAAGCTGGACCAGTATTGGAACAGACATATTTTTATCAAGGGAAAACAAGCTAAAGGACCAATATTCATCACATTTTCTCTTAACATGGATTTCAAATGAAGAAAGTGTTGAAATCATCCAAGGACTTACTGGTTTACTTTTTTAATAAAAAAGAGATGAGTGGAGAGTAGCAAAAGACAGAATGGAAAGCATAAAGGATAACTTGTTAGGGGTGGAGAGAAAGAGAAGAACAGAGGGTGGCTGAAAGTTAAGTTCTGTAGTTAAGTTTTTCATAAAATGTGGGTGTATCCAATATTCAGGTAAGTCTCCTGATACCCACACCCTGTTACAGAAACCTTCAAGGAAGAGCTATGCTTCCTTATTTTCTGTAGAGGTGTATGTGAGTGTATGCATATGTATGTACATGTGGGTGTGTATGTGTGTTTTGTATATAATAAAATAGTCTTAACACTAGAGACAAAGGCTAATTTACAGATGAAAAGACACCTAATATTCTTAACTAATAAGTTGGCTCTGCTAATTGAGGAAATGATTGGTTCATTCAATGAGGAGGGCGTGAGTTACACATGGATCACAAGGATGTTTTCTGCATGTGGGCATGGTTTGCACTCATAGGCATCCACACAAGAAGACTTCAGTGGGTCCCTGGAAACATTTTCTCAGCAAGGTCAAGGCTTGAGGAACCATTTGATTCTGTGTATTTTAATGTTTCATCAGGTAATATCTACTGTGGCATTGAAATCTATCTGAGGACTTCAAGGTCTGATCTCACACAGGTCAGAGTCTTATAGTACAACACAATGTTTTCATTTTCACAAATTTGAAAGAGAGTCAAAGAAATTGTATGGGGTAGATGAGCCTCCCCCCCCCCATAAAATAAATATATTCACAGAACCCACTTTGAAAACGTTGTAATAGGAGAGCAGCTTAAGTCACTCTTAGAGGGAAAATTCATTGACATATTATGAAGTACAATCATCTTATTACCAGAGTTCAGCACATCCAGAGAGTTAAAGTTATTGAGAACTGTCACATCAGTGAAGCTCTTAATATACATATCTATATATATATGCACACATATATACATGTATATAATATACCTACATATGTGCATATGTGCGCGCAGGTACTTGTGTGTGTGTGTGTTGGCCAGGCATGGTGACCTCCCATCTAATTCTCTGAATCAGTAACTGATCTTAAGGGATGAAGCTTCATGGAATGAGGTAGTGTATGTCCACTAGGGGGCAGTTGAAGCTGCATGTGTTCCTGGTTACAGCTTTTGTGACACAGGAGTCAATGACCCCTTACTACTCTAAAGACAGTAGGTAAGTTCTCCTGGGTGTTCCCAGTGCAGATGGATTGAGGAATTGGAAGGCAGGGTGGGGCAGGACCTGAAGTTGTTGGTAAAAGCTCATAAAAACCATTTTCTTTGCTTTTTGTGGAAATAGGTCAAACTGGTGATGCATGCAAACTCAAATCTTTGGGTCATAAAGTGATTGGTGCTGGTAGCTAACTAAAGCAGAGTAGGTAAATCAGGACAGGGGACAGAAAATGTTAACAAACCCAATGAGTTTATCCTTGTTTTGTGCAGTAATAACCAGTGTGAAATGCATGCACCTTATATTAGATGTTACAATCTGGATCTTTAATTAAAGTGCAGACCTGATTTCTGCCTATGTAGACAAAGGTTGGCCCCTCCATATCCAAATGTTTAATTACTTTCCAGAATTTATTTCTCTTTTCTGTCTTGGTGTTTGTTTGCAGAGATTGGGTCTCACTATGTGTCCCAGGCTGATTCGAAACTCACTTTGTAAATCAGGATGGGCTCAACTTATAGCAATTCTCTGGCCTCTGTCAACCAAGTGCTGTGCTTACAGGCATGTGACACTATGTGACTTCTGTGTCCTTCTCTCCCATTTCATCACTGTAGACTGAAAGGCCAAGGCCAAGTCTCTTCCTGTCCCTTACCCTCTCCCTTCCTCCCCAACTTCTCTCTCTCTCTCTCTCTCTCTCTCTCTCTCTCTCTCTCTCTCTCTCTCTCTCTCTCTCTCTCTCTCTCTGTCTATCACATTCATGCATACTCATGTGTGTGAGTGTAGTCACCTATGTTTCACTGCATGTGTTGTGTGGAGATCAGAGGAAATCCTGAATGTTGGGTCCTCCCATCCATCTTGTTGGAGACAGGGTCACTGTGGTTCACATATGCATGTACCAGGCTGGATAGCTTATGAGTTTCCCATGATTCTCTTGTATCCACTTCCCATCTCACTGGAGGAATGCTGAGAGTATAGATGCTCTACTTGGTTTCTGGGGAATCTAAACTTAAGTTCTCATATTTGCAGAGCAAACTCTTTACCCATGAAATCCTTTCCACAGCCCCAGGACAAGACTCTATGGTCCCATGCAGTTTTACTTTTCCTCTGATTTTCCAGTCTCTATTCCTACAATCTTCCAGTAGTGTGCTGGGATCCCTTCCTATTGGTGGGTACTACTGCTCTTCCCAAATACACATTCAGTGCTACTAGGGAGCTTAAAATCGGCAGTGGTCAAAATATTCATGCCACAGACACTGGCTGAAGTAAAAAAGCAGGTGTTCTTACTGCTATAAAGCCAGTCATTGAACACTTATAAGAACACCACCACAACTCCTTCAAATTTAAATGCAAATTTCTAGGCCAATGGACACCCCTATATAAATTTATTACAACTTCTCAAGTGCTGTTGGCAGAAAATAAAACTTGAGTCTCAGATATGTTATCTTACTGTTCTCAATGCTCTATCTCTTTTGAGAAATAAACTACATATTTTCAATTAACTGTACCTAAAATCCTGGCATCACTCTCAGAGGCCAACTACTGCCTTAATGACAGTGTCTTTGGTCCTTCTTTTAAAGTCATCCTCCATTCTCATTTCTCTTGACAACCGTCATCATGTCATATCAAATTTAAGAGACTCTCAATTCTTAATCTCAATCTCTCTCTCTCTCTCTCTCTCTCTCTCTCTCTCTCTCTCTCTCTCTCTCTCTCTCTCTCTCCCCCAACTTTCATGGTTTTACTTTGATCATATTTGAGTATGTCATTGAGACGTTGGGAGTTACTTGTTGCTTAATCCGTGATACTCAAGTAGTCGAAAAAGAGTTAAAATATGGAGAATACTACTTCTTAATCTATAAATGATTTATGCAATTCAGATTTTCATGTCAATGAATAAGACCTCATTGAAGCACAGGTAGGTCAGGAGAAGCCCCTGTCCACAACTTCTTCTGCAAGGCAGCAGTGCAATGAGTAGCTGTGATGGGTGCTTTGTGGCTCAGTAAAGCTTTTACTGATCTCTAGTCTAAGATTTCATCATTTTGTGAGTGAGACAGATGTGCAGAATATTAATTACAGGATACTAACATAATTGATTTGGTAGAGGTAGGGAAAAGAACTGGGAATGGGAGAGGACAAGTTTTTTTCCTCAGAGAATGTCTCTGAGGGCAGCATTTGAGATGCTATACATATTGAAGGGCTACTCAAATTTTGGAATGGGGGTGAGGCCCCAGAGTATTAAGGGAAAGGTACAAGGATAGAAAATAGAGGCATTACTGGGGAAGGATATATGCTTGTGTGTCAATAGAGCTGATCACTGAGAGGGACCAGGAGGAAAGGCCTATTGGACATAGCATACCAGTCTCTAGCACATTCTCTCAAAAGAGCACCACTTTAATAGTGAAATTCTGTATCATCAATAGTGTTTTTCTTTTCACAACAGTGTTATTAATGTCACTGAAACCATCCTGAATATTAAAAATACTGCTGGGGGAAACATTATTCCTGATTTCAAGTTGTACTACAGGAGCACAGCAGTAAACACGGCAAGGTTCTGCCATGAGAACAGACAGATAGGTCAGTGGAGCAGAATACAGCTCTCAGATATGGCTTCATGCAACTACAGGCCCAAAACACACATTGGAGAAAAGACAGCATCTCCCAAAAATGATGCTGGACAAATTGAATAGCTACATGTGGAAGAATGAAGCCAAATCTTTATCTCTCACTATATATAAAACTCAACTCCAAATGGATCAGGAATTTCAACATAAGACCTGACACTCTGAATCTGTTAGAGGAGAGGATCCAAAAAGCACGTGAACTTGTAGTCACAGGAAAGGATCTTGATAGTCATTAAGACCAGCAGTTGATAAACAGGACCTCGTGAAACTAAACATATGCTATACTGTAAAGGCCACCATAAGCCAAGAGAGGACGCAGCCTAAGGAAGGGTTAGTGTCTATATTATTTTTTTTTTCACTGTTCAAGGTTTATTTGGTGTTTTCATTGGCATGACACTTGGGTAGTTGGTTACATCATCCATATGCAGATCTTACTTATACAATATTTCAATGTACACTACAGACACATAATACACAAAATAATAATATCCTTTAGAAGAGTTATGACAAGATATGCATAATGGACTTACACACTGGAGCCAGGTTGGGACTAAACGGGGACTCATTGGCCTAGGCATGTTCGGTGAGGTTGACAGTGCAGACACAGGCTCACGGCTAATTGAAGCCTGCACACAATTGGCAGTGTGCCTTGGAGACAGGACTGTCACACCAACCAAGTCACCACTACACAAGTACCACTTAGCATCAGGGTAGAACTGTGGGAAGTGAGGTTTCCTCCAGGCTACCTTAACACAAGCACACTAAGCACAGCTCAGATGAGTAGACAGATGTGTGTGGTCTCCATAGAAACCCTGCAGCAGCCTGGACAGTGAAGCCCTAGGGTATCTGAGGATTTCAGAACTGCAGCTCTTTCTGGATACCCCAGAGCGTATCTGCACTCTTCTTCAAGCGAGCCTCCTCTTCAGAAGTGAGAGTCACCTTCACAACATCTGAGATTCCATTTTGTCCCAGGACACAAGGAACACTGAGGAAGACTTCATCATTGATTCCATAGAGACCCTTAATCATGGTAGAGATGGGATGCACCCGCCTAAGATTCTTCATTATGCTCTCAGCCAAGTCGGCCACAGACAGGCCAATGGCCCAGGATGTGTAACCCTTCAGTTTGATCACCTCATAGGCACTGTCAACCACCTGCTTGTGGACCTCCTTCCACTGCTCCTTGTCGGCATCAGAGCCCAGCTCTGGATTCAGATTCTTCAGGGAGACACCAGCGACATTCACACCGCTCCACACGGGCACACTGGAGTCTCCATGCTCCCCTAGGACCCATCCGTGACAGCTTAGCGGGTGAACACCCAACCTTTCTCCCATCAGGTAACGGAACCGAGCAGAATCCAGATTGCAGCCACTTCCAATAACTCGGTTTTTGGGAAAGCCACTTATTTTCCAAGCCACGTAGGTCAAGATATCCACTGGGTTTGAAACAATAAGCAGCTTGCAGTTTGGACTGTACTTCACAACGTTGGGAATGATGAACTTGAAGATGTTCACGTTTCGCTGGACCAGATTGAGTCGGCTCTCTCCCTCTTGCTGACGGGCCCCCGCTGTGACAATGACCAGCTTGGAGTTTGCAGTCACACTATAGTCTTTGCCAGAGACAATTTTTGGTGTTCTGAGGAAAAGGCTGCCATGCTGGAGATCCATCATCTCTCCCTTCAGCTTGTCTTCCATGACATCAACAAGGGCAAGCTCATCTGCTAAGTCCTTCATTAAGATACTGATGGCACAAGCCATGCCAACAGCACCGACCCCAACAACCGTGATCTTGTTCTGGGGGACCTGTTCTTCCTTAAGCAGATTCACAATCAGCTGGTCCTTGAGGGCTTTCATCTTGGAGGACTTTGAACTTTTGGGGACCGCTAGTGCACAATGAACGGCGTCGGGGGAAACAGCCGCGTGGTCCGAGACGGGCGACGAGGACACAGGCTCCAAGCACTCTCTAGTGTCTATATTATATAAAGAACTAAAAGGATAAACGCCGAGAAAACTAATGATTCAGTTCTTAAAAAATAGGACTTCAGACTAAATAGAATTCTCAAGAGAAGAAATACAAATAAATAATTTGTAATGTTCATGTTATTTATTTATTTATTTTGAGGCAGGGTTTCTCTGTGGTTTTAGAGGGTGTCCTGGGCCTAGCTCTTGTAGACCAGGCTGGTCTTGAACTCACAGAGATCTGCCTGCCTCTGCCTCCCAAGTGCTGGGATTAAAGGCGTGAGCCACCACCACCTGGCAATGTTCATGTTATTAAGTATTAGCTAAATGAAAAATAGAAATACTTTGAGATTTCATGTTACTATAGTCAGAATGGCAAAGATTTTTTAATGACAAAAATGTTTTTATGGATTTGGGATGAATATCTTTTCACTGTCGGTGAGAGTGGAAATTGTTGCATTCACTATGGAAATCAGTGCTGTGGTTCCTCAAACAGGTAGAAACAGTTGTATTATACAATCCACTTACACCACTCTTGCACCCAGAGGACTCTGTATACTTTACAGGGATATGTGAACATCCATGTTATTTGCAGCACTCTTCACAGTAACCAAGAATTTGAAACAGGTTAGGTGTCCATCAACTGATAAATGGATAATGAAAAATAGCATATTCGTAGAATGTAACATTTTTCAGCTATAACGAAAAACATGAAATTTTAAGGTAAATAGATGGAACTGGAAATAATCATTCTGCGTGAGATAACAAAGGTTTAGAAAGACAAGCAAACCAGAAAGACAAATATAGTATTACTCACTCATAAGTGGATACTAGACATAAAGTAAAAGATACCCTGACTGTAATCCACAACCCCAGAAAAGCTAGGAACCTCTTCCAGAAACACTTGGAAGCAGATGCAGAAACTCACAACTAACCATGCTGCAGCAAGGACAATATATGAGGCCACCAGCAGTGGGTTGAAAGTCTAACTCTAATGTCCAAACTGATCCAGTGGAATCCATTATGTATGGAGAGATACCTTGCTCAGCCTAGACACTGGGCTGTGGGGGGTGGGGGAGAGGTGCCTTGGTCCTTCCTCAAAGAGATGATGGGGCAGACTTAGTAGACTTCCTAGGGGAGGCCTTACCCTCTCTGTGGGGCAGATAGGAGGAGGGAGGAGTTGGGTAAGTGGGAGGAGAGGAGGAAGGGGAAACTGGGATTGGAATGTAAAAAATAAATTAATTTTAAAAAGCAAAAAAAAAAAAAAAGAAAGACAAACAGCACATGTTCTCTCTAATCTGTGGATGTTAGATTTGAATCTTCGGATATGTGTGTTTAAATTGGAGTTCCTGTACAAGCCAAAAAAGTAGTGAAGTGTTCTCAGGAGAGGACTTTTAAGGAAAGAGAATTAACATTGAAATGACATGATAGCAGTGGATAATAATGGAATAAGAAGGGCTAAGTGAAGTGGGGGATGGGAAGGCAGGGTAGAGGAAGGCATATGGAGAGATCTTTTAAAACATTATATGGGAATAATATAAAGGTTATTTACTACATTAATATAACACTAAAGATCCTTTAAAATATATGGAAACCTACTACCACAGACGCTTCATAAAATTCAATTCATATACATGTATAAAAAGACTTTAAATGGAGTCATTCTGTAACATGGGGACAATGCCTTTCCCAGATATCATAAGCTATCAAATGAAACTCCCAATGCCATATATGGGTTACCTTTGTTCGAATTGTTGCTCAGTGTACCATAGACCCTTCTAAGTTAAACATTACAGATTGCTGCCATTGCTCTTGGTTACTCACAAGAACTTGACAGTAAGACCCTAAGACTGAGGATACCATACACTTGAGTCATAGAACATGGAGAAATCAAATTGGTACCAACCCAGAGTAAGCCTTCATGGAGCTGGAAAGTATTCTGCATGCTAATGGGCCAGTTAAATAATCAACAGTCTTATCCAGCTGTGAACCCTGTGAACTACCATAATGGCTGGCCTGGCAAAACATACCCATTGGTGCATTAGTGGCACTATTGTTATGCAAACAATTACATATTTTGTTGTTTTTGCTTAGACTTAAGGATCTCTCTACAAGATAGAACTCATACCTGGAACTATCAATGGAGCCAAGACCCCATGGATGAGTAGGTCCTGGGTCCTAGGCCTTAGGGGAGAACTTAGTACTATTATTCTGCTAAATGGATGGAATATTAAACTGCCTCCTAAGTATTTATATTTAAATCCATATATTAGTACATCCTCAACCCCTCACTAGAGAAGCATCTTTTTGTAGTGTATGGAACTAAACACTGAGACCTACAACTGGTCAGTATGCACAGAATAAGAGCATGTGGGGTGATTAGCTCTACATGGGCTGACCTATATCCAAATCACAGATATCCAAATGGGATGTCTGTGTCCAAAAGATTCCTCCCAAGGCTCAGTGTTTATTCTTAAGAGGATGCAGAAATAGTGTAAGAGCCACAGGTAACATGACTATAATAAAACAGTATTTTCTGGACATGACAGGGAAGTTGCATAAATTTCATAACAATTATGATTTCATGTGCAAAACCTAGGCAAGACCAAGCCAGAAAAAAAAGTCTCAGCATAGATGGGGGAAGAATTAATGAAATTCCACTCTTAGCTGAGGAGCTCTTGTCAACTGATGACTTCTGGGAGAGGGTAAGTCAGTTTCCTTCAAGTATGTGGCCACTGAGAGGGTACCCATGATCCAGCAGATAGCCAGTATGGTCAGCATAGATCCAATAAGTACACCCATGCGCACTGACAGCATTTAAGTGGGTCCGTAGATTAAAGAAAAAAGCATTTGAAATAAAATGTTGGGGTATTATAATGGAGGAACTGGATGGCAAGGAATGTGATGTGAATTTTACCTACATACATATGCAGATATGAAAGTTTCAAATGATAATGAAGAAATAAGAAACAAGCTTTCTTGAGATACAGTACAGTTAACCCACTGCATTATATTAGAAATCCAATTCTAGGGCTCCGTATACTCACAGGGTTTTACAATGATAACTAAAATCAATTTCAGAGTATTTTCTTCACATGAAAGAAAACCCCCATTACTGTTAAGCTACCTTTCCCCATTTCTCTCCTTCCTCATCCGTTATTTCCTTAGCATACCCTGGCCTCCAGGCAGTTCCCTGTCAACTTTCTCTATATATTTGCCTATTTTAATTCATTTTGCTTATAGTCTTCATTCTACTTATAATTTTAAAACATTTGAATACTGTTCTGAACATTACTTTTCAGGACTGCTGACCTATGATGGTTAGATTTAGTTGTCCACTTGGCATGACCTAGAATCACCTGGGAAAATGGCCTCTGAGAATGCCTGACTAAGATTATCTTGATTTTACTGATTGATGTGGAAACATCTCACTATGTTTGGAATCGTTCCATGCATTCAGGCTCCTGAATTAGGCAAAAGTGAGAAAGTTGGTCAACACAAGCATGTACATATCAGTTCATTGCTCACTGCTCTTGACTGTGGATCAGATGTGACTTGTGATTTCAGATTCTTGTCGCCTTGACTTCCATGCAATGAGGGACTATAATCTGGAATTGTGAATCAAATAGACTCTTTACTCTTTAAGTTGCTTTTGTCAGATAATTTGTCATAGCCAAAGGAAACAACATTAAAACAGAAATTGGTAGCAAAGGGCTGGGTATCACTATTGGAACCCTAATCATGTGGCTTTTAGGCCTTTGGAACTGTTGTGTAAGAGGAATTTGGGCTTTGGGCTGGAGAATCTGTTTGGTGTTGTGAGCATAGCTTAATAGGCCTTTCTAGGGAAAACATGGAGGACAGGAGTGCTAGAAGAATGCACACAGTGGGGTCTGGCTCATGAGGTTTCAGAAGGGAATGAGACTTACACAGGAGCTCAACTAGGGGCCATTCCTGCATGTTTTGGATAAAAGTCTGATTTCATTTCTCTCTGTGAACTGGAAACTTGAGTGGAGTTGAATTTGAAAATAATGAACTAACTTGTTTGATGGGAGAAAGCTATGTGGCCAAGCTTTAAATTTTGGACAAGGAAAATGCAGGCAATAAATCATCTGCACCTGTTAAAGAGATTAGCCCTATCAAAGAAAAATCTGATGCTCTGCACTGGGAACATAGGAAAGTGTGTCCTCTGGGTCAGCACACAGGAGATATAATGGTTTCAGTGAGATATGCCTCCTCAAAGCATTGGGTGCTTAACATTTGGCTCTCAGTTGGCAGCAGTTTGGGGAGGTTTAAGTGACTCTCTAGATGGAGAATGTACATCACTAGGATCAAGCTGTGGAATTATGTAGCCTCACCCTGCTTCCGTGTTGTTCTCTCTCTCTCTGGCTCTCCCTCTCTGTCTTTCTGTGTGTCTGTGGTGTGTGTGTGTGTGTGTGTGTGTGTGTGTGTGTGTGTGTGTGTGTGTGTGTGTGTGTTTGATACTTGTCATTGAGTATGTAAGGACTCTACTTTTTGCTTCGGCTGCTGTCATAAATGGCTCTCATCCCTCTTGAACTATAAACAAAGTAAATCCTTCCTTCTATTAGCTGCCTTGGTCATGGTATTTTATCATGATAACAGAAGAGTAACTAATACAGAAGTTAGTAACAAGAGTTAGGAATTTCTGTGAAAAACATAATCCTGTTGTTTTTGGAGGAATATGGAAGAATTTGGAACTCTGAACTTTGAAAATGGTTGGATATTGTAAACAGGGTTTAAAGAGCCATTCTAGTAGAATCCTAAATTTTATTTTAGCAAAAGATATTTCAAGACAGCATAATATTGGTCTGTGGTATGGTTTTTAATATCATCACTAATACAGGTCTACAGTGAAATAGAGCAAATGGGACAGAAAGAAGAAAAATGTACAGTTTGGAATGAAAATAAGAGGAGTAGGAAGCTTATTGCTGCCGCCAATGCTTGTACTGAAAAGAGGTTGTGACTGTAATTGTAATCCATTAAGGAAAACCTTGCTTTGCATGGGAAGAAAGGGAGGGGTGCCCTCGGACCAAACCCCACCAACAAAGCTTCCAGTTTATGAAAAAGAGCCTAGGGCATTTTCTACTCCTAGAAAAAAACTGAATAAAAGCATGGATGGTAACATGTCCATCCCGATCTGAACTTCACAGTGTTGCACATTATGCTGGATTTAGAGGCATGAAGAATGCAAGGGTGTGGTGGTCATGGATTCTTCCTCCATGATTTCAGAGAACTTTTGAGACCAAGAAGCATGTGGCAGAGGAATTCGTGCATGAAGACCCTAAAAGGGCAGGAGGTCCTGAGCAGCCTTTATATAAAGCTATGGAAGCGAAGCTTGGGTTGCAGTGGAGACTCCAAGACATTGAAGATACCATAGGCATAAGCCATCTGTTAAGGAAACTTGCAAACTCGGGGTGTGGAGCCATCCCAAGAGACAGGTGTATGTTGTATGTTGCAAAGCTGGGGTGGCAGAGTCATCTAAACTCTTTGACATTAGGCATGAAGCTACAAGATTTGGTGTTTGCTCTGCTGGTTTCCAGTCTTGCTTTGGTTCAGTACTTCCTTGCTATGCCCTCATTTTTTTCCTTTTGGAATGGTAATGTTTATTCTGTACTATTATATGTTGGAAGTATTAACTTGCTTTTTGGTTACACAGGGGATTATAGTTAAACAATTATTTTCAATCTCAAAAGTGATTTTGGACTTTTGAGCAGAGTTGAGACTTTGAAGAACTAATGGGACTTTCGATGTTGGACTGAATGCATCTTGCTTTATGATATATATGGTCATGAGCTTATGTTAGACAGGAGTGGGATGTGGTGGTTTGAATGAGAAGTGTCCTCCCATTATAGGTTCGGGTATTTGAAGACTTGGTTCTCAGTTGGTCCTAATGTTTGGGAGGTTTGGGTGATGTAACCTTGCTGGAGTAAGTACTTCATTAGAGTCAAGTTTTGAGATTATGTAGCTTTTTCTGTCTATTTGATCTTGGGGATAAAATGATGTGATCTCAGAGTTTCCTGTTCCAGCCACCATGCCCATGTACTGTCAATCATCACTGCCATAATGACTCTTATCTCTCTGGAACTCTAAGTCCAAATAAGCTCCTCCTTCTATGTATCACCTTGGCCATGGTATTTTATCACAGCAAGAGAAAAGTAATTAATACAGCTGTGACTCAAGGAGAGAAGGCTACATTTGCAGCTGGCAGCAGACCTTGGTAATGTCATATGTATTTGCTTTAAAGGCATGAATATTAACATACCAAGAGAGTCAGGAAAAGCAGTTGAAGCTGGACATGTTATAGTTAGAGTCTTTGCAAACATGCCTGGATAGACTGTATAATGGAGTGTCAAAGATGAAGCTCAAGTTATATTGGAGATCCAAAGATAGTAGAGAGAGGCCAGACCATGGATTATCTGCCAAGGAGGTACATTTCATATAGTTCAGCACCTCAGTATACTTTCGTTAATCTTGTTTTTTTTTCCTTTGGAACATAATTCTGTGTCCTCTCTTAATACTTTTTCTTTTCTTTCACCCAAAAGTGGAATTGCACAATGGATAAAGGATAGAAGACAGAAGTTGGCTAACGGTATAAATAGTGCTTTGGAATCTATAGATAAATGAAATCATCTTATAGATAGTAGCAGAGAAAGCCAAAGCTGCATACCATCTTTGCTGTTAACATCTGTACAACTAGGACGTGTGATTCAGAATCTCAGTTCCAGAAACATAAATGGAAACTGACTCATGAAGGAAATGTGAACAAAGTCCATCAAAGTTCTGTCCCAAACCATGGTGACGAGAGGCACTAGACAACCTATGGTCAGAGACAAAGCAATTCTTGCTCTGGGAGAGTGTGTGACAGATTAAGAATAGCTGCAAGTTCTTGCTATTTCACATGAAGACTGGTCTCTGGGCTTCTGTCAAGTGTGTTGAAACACTGTGATGCCCTAAGTCTGAGTATCTTAAGATCACTATGTAGGGGAGGTCATCTGGTTGGCGGTTCCATGGAAACTGTCCTCCCAAACATCCTCATCAAGGCACTGAACATACTGAAAAAATTCTCCCTTGTAGGGTGCTGGGACAGAGCTGACTTAGTGGAGATGCCTTGAATTCACTTTTTCTCTTAAACTCCAACATGGATTACAAGTGTATTCATTCTACTTTTTTTTCTACCATCTAGTTGAGACCATTCCTTGTGCAAAGTACCTTGTAAACATTCCATCATCAACATTTTACAACATGTTACTTACTGGTAGAAAACTAATATTCAGAGAACTTATTGTCCATGTATGGAACAGATTGTTAAGTGAAATATCATACTCCAGTACCTGTATGTTCAAAAATGACCATGAGGGAGGATAGGGAAAATCAAAGGACACAGGAAAGGAAAGGAGTCTGTATTAATGAGGGTTTCTATTGCTGTGAAGAGACACCATGACCACAGCAACTCATATGATGTGTATATACATCATAATTTCTTTATTGATTCTTCAGCAATTTCCCTAATTTCATTCACTTCCCAGTCCACCTACATATTCCCTTTAGCCCCGCAGCATCCCCCAAAGGAAAATTTTAAAAATCAAGCCAAAACAAAACAAAGCAGGCAAATAAACAAAAACAAGAACAAAATATTTCCTCCAACCCCCCTCAAAAAAACTTTTTGCTTCTCCATCTTTCCTACCTTGTCAATACCTCTTCATCCATCCTGGTGGCATTGGGAGATGCAGTGTGTCACACAGCATACGCTTTAGTCCAATCAGCTTTTCTAACACACGTTCATTCTAACGAGTCACTTGTCTGGTTCAAGACCTCTGGTTTCTGGTACATCATCACTGAATCCTCCTCAAAACCCTTCTGGGATCCCCTGCAGGAATTCGAGTCATGGAGATCTGCAGGTATTGTTCCGTAGTACCTGCAGATCCTTTATGAGCTCCAGCAGGTCCGAGAAGAGATAGATGCTAGGGTAGGCCAACCCAAGACTTGGTGTAGGCTTGGGTGATATCTGAGCTGGTCAGTATGGGCCACTGGGGATATCTGCATCAGGCTAAGTAGGAGCCAGCTCCCCTAGCTCATTCCATCAGGGTCAGTTCTCCCTCATCTATGTGTGGGGGGATGGAGCTATCTCTCTGAAGTGCAAGGGCCTGCTCTCCTAGTGAGTGTAAGGGACAATTCTCTTGCTGTAGTGTCTAGTTCGAGGCTAGGCCAGCTTTCTCAGGGCTAGCAAAGTACAAGGCCCCAGGGCCAGCTCAGCATGGACCTCTGATTTCATCACACATGGTTCCTATGGCTCTCTGAAGTGACGCAGTCCATAGACATCAACACAGATGCCAGCTGAAGCTGGACTACAGACCCAGACATGTCTCTTGGCAGTAACTCAAACCCAGATGACATCCTGGCTCTGGGTAGAAGCACTGGCCACTCAGGTCAGGATGGCTCTGGTGGCAACATGGCCTGTGGAGACAAACAAGGCCACAGGCTGCAGCCCCAACCCTGGGCTTTTATGTGACCTTTTTTGGCAACACAGGCCTTGGACTTCAAGACAAACCCCAGACACAGTAGGACCACAGACCCAGACATGGTCCTCAATAACAGCTAGGCCTGGAAACCTGACTCCACAGTGACACACTTCCTCCAACAAGGCCACACCTACTCCAATGAAGCCACGCCTCTTATAGTTCCACTCCCTATGGGCCAAGCATTCAATCACTATGGAAGCCATTCCTATTCAAACGACCACAGAGTGCATCACTCTAGGATTTTGGTGAAGTCATTCAAAGTTGAATGCAAATGATTTTGGTGCAATTAATAGAATTCACCATGACATTTCAAACAAGGTTGTTAAAATGCAATTAACTATGCTTATGGCCCAAATTTTTGGTTTTAATCTTACTCTTTTCTCACCTATAAACCTGCAAATTTCTGAGAATGTCATAAGATTACAAACTTTGTTGCAGTGCTAAAATATGTCTTAACTGCCTTACTACCTACTATAGTAAATATTCATTTGACCCTTATAACCTGTCCCTACGTCATCATACTTTAGTCCCATCCAAAACACCTTGGGGGCTACTCTATAGCATCAATTTCAGAAAAAGAGAGAAAGAGTAGGGGGAAACACACACACACACAAAGTGGGGGAAACTGAAAAGAAAATTCCTTAAAATCCTGTGATTGACATAACATCAGGAGCCACCAAAACTGTATTATTCATGTAAATATGTGTATTTTATATATATCTTTATATACTTATATATGTATCATATATATGCATTTTATCTACATATTACATATCTTTAAGATACTTTAAACTAAAGTAGTAAGAAGGCTGGCCTCAAACCTAATTGTATACTGTCCTTGTCCTAAACACATTACCCTCTCTACCATGATATTATGTTTCATACTGTCCTCCCTGTATTCTCTTCTTCGGCAAGTCAGAAACACTGCCTCACCTGTGTAGAGGTCTCTGAGAATATGTCCCTCCATCTTCTGGCTACTGTTACAGAGGGCAGTGTGGAGCTGCATTTCCTGAGTAAACTGACAGCCCCACAGGCTGTCCAGTGGCTGAAGAACCTTATCCCACCCTTCCACAGTCTGGATCACACAATAATAGATGCTTGGTAAATATTGACGGTAAGACGTGCCAACTTTGGTTACATATTACCTTCTTTTTTCATCCTGTATTTTTGGAGAGGATATCATGTATGAAATAAAACGCAACATTTATCTGTTGTCGCTCAAAGAGAATCTTTGTTCTGAATTTTGCCTCAGGAACCCAGGGTTTGTCTTAAAAATACCAAAGAGAGAGGTAAATGAGTGTGTTAGGTACATTCCCTGAAGTTTTATTCCCTGGCCACCACATGGATGTATGAGAAGATCACCTTAAATCTACACATACTTTCCAGTAAAAGAGATAATGACTTTTAGAGTTGGGGAATCTCCCCCAGAAATAGTGTGAAATGGTTGGTTCAGGGTTTGAACAGCACTCCCAATCTTTATTCAGTCAGTCTGACACACTGTGTGTCAGATTCTGTGAAATTTACTGCTGAAAAGCCCTGGGGCTCATATGAATAGATCATTTAAATGCTACACAATGAGCTCCACTTTGGCACTGCACCCAAGGTGTCATTGAAGAAAATGGAAGAAGAAACTACCTATAGCTGGGACAGCTGGGGATTTGATTAGTGAAGTCACAAAGGTGACATTTAAGCCCAAACAGTGATTTTTTTTTTTAAGCAGGTAGAATGTGTTTTATTTTTCAGATTATAGGAAGAAGCATGGCCAAAGGTAGGGAGTCAGAAAACATCATGTCTAAAATTGTCAGTTCATCCTATATGTCCCAAAGTTGTGCGGCTTGAGAGGCATGGTGTGAGGTCAGAAATGTGACAGCTGCTGTCTTCTAATGACTATTTTGTGCCATATACTATGATAAAAGCTTTATGTAGACAGAACTCATTTTTGGACACGTTAGGAAATGGGTGCCATTGGCACTAAGAGATGAGAAAACTGGTCCTCACTCAGTGTGAGACTCCCCTTATTTCAGGCAGCTCAAGTGCCATAGACTCTGAACTCAGGTCCATCAACCAAGGCTCCTCTTTTATACAGCACTCTCTTTCTCCCCCTCCCATCTCCATGGCTAGTCTCTGGGTTATCTGTTCTTTATGTTTTCAACTTTTCAGTGATGATGTGGTCAGTTTCTCAGTTTAAAAAATTCTTTTCTAATCTATCTACACTCGTATACCAACTAATGTGTTCCAAGTTTGTTTCTTTAAAATTAATGACACTTATGAATATCCAATTTTATGTTCATTGGACCTGGATCTTTTCTTTAAAATTATAAGTCCATAACTCCAGATTTAGCCAGATGCTCACAGTATGCCTCATGTACATGTCAGAAATGTGACTCTGAAATTTTCTCTATAACAGTTTTCTTTATAACGTCTATAATTCTAATAAATGACGAGATCAGCCTCACCATTTAGGACATAGGCCTTGCTGTCTGCTACTGGCTTCTTTCAATATCCCACATTCCACATCCAATAGACAATAAGCCATTTCATCGTATCTATTTTCAAAATATGTTGAGTATAAAGCTACCTCTTATATCTGTGCTGCAGCTGAAGTCATGGGAGTGTCCTTCCTGTGCTGTACAGTGTATCCTATAGACAGATTGCTCTCAACACAGCAGCTAGAGGAATCATTATAGAGGAAAATCAAATCTGTTTCTCTTGCCTTCAAAACTACCAAAGGCATTTTAACTCAAAGATTGTTGGCTTATTCTTAGGTAGAGTAATTAATCTAGGAGGTTTGCATTACCTAATGTACAGGAATTCCATGAAAAGGGAGAGATAAATGGTTTTCAGTAGCCATTCATGTACCATCAAGCGAAAAACTCTCTGCAAAATATGAGGGAAAACTGTGGAGAACATGAAAGATTCTCCCACTAGAGATACATAACATGCCCCCTGCTGAAATGACTTAACATTTACTTCAGCAACCATGGGGTAGGGGGGGCTCAATATCTCCACAGGAAGACATGTCCAAGAATATTCGCTGAAGCACTTACCATAACAGCAAAAATTGTAAGAAGGATCCAATGATCAAGAGGAACAAAGACAAACTATGATTTAATCATATAACATCCATAAGTGTTTTATATCTGCATTAAATTCTCAAGGATGTAATTAAAAATACAGTTTCCGGATGATACCATTTTTACAAAGTTTAAATAATACAAAATAAAATGATTTCATGTGTGAACAACAGATAGCAAATTCAAAAGCCTGGGCACTTTACAGGAAGATGTGGGGCAGGATCAAGGATGTGTCTCTAGGAGGTTCATCTGTAATGACATGTCTTATTTCTTTTAAAAAATTTTATGAAGCCATTAAGGTAAGACTATTTAACAGTAACTAAAACTAAGCTTTGGATCACAATGCACATTATTTTTCTGCATATTTGGAATACCTTAGAAGTGGAGGAAAATGACTTGGGCTTTTACTTAAACACTTTATAATTTATCGGGAAACACCCACTGCTAATTTGCATATGGAAGTCTGTAGGTGAGTAGAACAGAGTACTCAAATCAACTTCAAAGTCCAGACATTTATTATAAGGTCAAACAAAGGACATTTACTAAAATCAAAGGACAGAAACCAAAGTATGGCCAGGACCCTGGGGACTGCAAGTCAGAACTGGAAGATGGCTGGGGACCAGGCTCCTATTTCTAGATGCTTCAAGGCTGTTCTTGTTCTCTCTCCCTCATGACTTCTCTGGGCAGCTGCTTTATTCTCTGCCCTTGATATTGCTTTAGCCTTAGCTGTGCTACATCATCTGAAGGACTTAACAAAACACTGCCCTTTCAAGTGGCAACTTCCTTTGTGATTTTGTTTATATTTAAAAAGAGACTACCGTCTTTCTTTCTCAAGCAATGGTGATTGGTTCCAGGACTCCTCATCAAACCACCATAATCCAAATGGGAGGAACTAGTGTATGCATATAATCTATACATATCCTTCTGTGTGATTTAAATCATCTTTAGGTCACTTATAATATTTTATACAATACAAAATGTATAAGCAATTGCTAAACCATATTGTTATGGAATAATGACAAGGCAAAATACCTATATATATATTAGGTACAAACAAAATATTGTCCAAATAGTTTCAATCTGAAATTAATCCGAATATATGAAATTCATGGTCATGGAGAGCCCACTGTGTATAACTGATACATAGCATCATTATAAAACAGTTATGCCAATCTGACACATAAGCCTCTTCCTTTGTCCAGTTCTTTGTTCAACCTTGTGGGCCTTCTCAATACAAACAGAAGTCCATGGCTGTTTCTCTGAGCAGGGTTACAGGGGAGACCACTTTCTATCAACACCACCGTCAGTGTATGTTTAACACTGATTCAGTGCTTGCTATAAACTCGAGCATTTTGCATTCAACAACCCATTAGCTTCATACTACAAAAGTACCCTCTTTTGCAGATGATGAAAATGAGTGTGGAGAAGCTAAATGACTTACCCAAGGCTCATTGTAAATGCCTAGACTTATGAGCAATCAGAGCATGGCCAGTAAATCTATGAACAAGTCCTGTACTCCCTGAGGGCAGGGGCAGGAGGCTGCATCCAATGTCAGTCACAGACAGAGCGCAAAGGAGACAGAGGAAGTCTAAGCAGGGCACCTGTTAAATGGTTTAAACAGAGACTTGGAAATTCAAGGGCACTGTGAGTTTGCCATTAAGTCACTGCCTGGAGGATTGCTTCAAGCACCTGGGCTTCCAGCTGCAGCTGGAGGGAATTGTCTTCCAGCAAGGTAATCCAGAATGCAATCACTTGCATTCTTTCCACAGTGACCAAGAGAACAGAAGCTTCCAGTGGGATGGTCAAATATCCAGGAAAATCTTTCGGTGATTACAGAAAGGATGAGCAAATGCTGGGGCTTGTTGTATACAGTTGACTGCTTAGGAAGCACATTATCTCAGAATTCCAAGGGCTTTCCTGATATTTAGCACCCCCCATTCTGCGGTGTGTGGTGTGTGTGTGTGTGTGTTGTGCTTGTGAGAGTGTGTGTGGTGTGTGAGTATGCATGTGTGTGTGTGAGTGTGGTATGTGTGAGTGTGGTATGAATGTGGTACACTTGTGTGAGTATGTGTGTGTATGGTGTGTGTGTGCTGTGTGTGTGTGTGTGAAATGTGGTGTGAATATGTGTGCGTGGTGTGAGTGTGGTGTGCTTGTGAGTATGTGGGTACAGCGTGTATGCGTGTTTGTGTGTTTGAGTGTGGTGTGAATGTGTGTGTGGTGTGCTTGTGAGACTATGTGTGTGTGTGTGTGGTGTGTGCGTATGCATGTGTGTGTGTGAGTGTGGTATGAATGTGGTACACTTGTGTGAGTATGTGTGTGTGCTCTGTGTGTGTGTCTGTGTGTGTGTGTGTGTGTGTGTTTCAGGGCCATTGAATAGATTTTAGGGTCATTTCCCAGGACCCTATGGCTTTGAAATGGCTTTTTTTCAATTCTCCTCTAAGTTTAAGCTTACATTCCTATAAAAATGAGCTCTCAACAAATTAAATAGTGGTGTCTCCCTCCTCTCCCTTCTTCTCCCACCTTCTCCTGCCCTCCTTCCACATAGCTCTCTCCTTTTCTCTCTGCCTTTCTCTCTGTTCTGCAGATGATCTAACACGTGCTCTATCCCTGACCACACGCCCAGGCTTTCACTGTGTTTCTTTTCTTTTTTTTTAACAGATGTATTTTGTCTTTAATTTTGATCTTGGCAGTATTTAAAGAGGCAAAACTATAAGAAATTAACATGAATACAATATATTATTTTTGGCACACAGCTTATCTACATAGGCAAAACTGGTAAAAACTTAAAGGCTAATTAATATTAAGAGGGAATGTCTAGAGAAGTAAGGAGGTAAAGAGCTGACTTCTATCAGTATAGAGTTTTTCTTGTGCTGCATTTCTAATATAGTGGTGGGAGGGCAAGCTTCTACATGCTGTTCCTGGAGCAAGGACACCCTCCAAGTGAGAAACCTGCCTGGCTGCATCTGGAGGGCAGGAGCCACAAGGCTGCATTGTTAAACCTAAGTTTCTTTTACTGTGAGAGTTGAGTTGCTCTGTTTCCTGGGGCCTGACCTTCCCCAACCCATGACCTTGACTTATTTTCTTGTTTTTGTAAATACCCTGACCCTCTCTGACCCTCCCTGACCCTCTGTAATCACATGGTGACCACATGATGGGTTTTTTTTTTAGTTTGTTTTGTATGTCCTTATTGCCCTATTGTCTCTCTTCTGTAAAACTATTGATGATTTTACTTCTTAAAATGGGCCCAAGAAATGGATTTGGGGCTGTTCTCTTTATCCTTACTTAGGAGGCAGTCTAATTTGGCTCAAACTGTGGTAGTGGTCTTACTCTCAGTGTTTGGGATTAACATACGAACAAGAAAAAACATCCCCCACATCACTGCTCTGGGACAGGAAGCAATGTCCTGAGCCCTTCCTTGAAGCAGCTCCTGCAGCTCCAGGGTCTTCAGCAGATTTCCTGAGCTCACTCTCACTCCAGGGGTATGGGAAAGCAGATTTAAGGTATTCAACATACACACATCATTGCTTCTTCCACTCTATCTAATCTGTTAAACTTGCTGTCATGATTCATCTTCTGTAATTAGCTTCTCAAAGGATAAAATCTTTTCAATGGAATACTTCCCAGAATTTATCAATTAAAAATACCTTTCCATTTTTTTTTTCTTTAAATACCAGCGCCTATGCAGAGAAAGAGGAAGGAGAATAAAAAAATCCAAGCATGGTAAAAGGATACAAGCTTCTAACCGCTTTCCTCTGGGTCCACTCCTTTTTGTAGAGTAACCCTGTTTAACAGCTTCTTGTAAGTGTTTCTAGAGAACAAAGCCTCTGTTGTTGGGGTTGTACACACCACAGTCATTTGCATCCTTTAGCTCTGCCATCAAGGGTGGGGGAGGGTGTGCCCACAGGGACCCATCTGCCTTGGAGTGGGACAAAGGTGCTTTTTGCTTACACACCCTGTTTCCTTCTCCTGTCCCCTTTACCTTTTGGTGATCCCTGAATTACCCCTGAGTAGAAAGGCCTAATGTGCACAGCCTTTGACAAGTGCCCTGCCCTGCTCTGCCCGGCTCTACCCTGCCTGCTGCTCTGATATTCCAAGAGGAACCCAGCTCTGGCTTTGCTCAAGTGTTTCCTGCATCTCAGTGAGTGTCCAGCATCTTCCCAGGGGTAGCAATTGTTGAGGAGCTTGCCTCCTGCTGCCCTTGCTCCACGACAACACAAGTCTGCAGTATCAGCTTCCCAGAGTGTTTATCACATAGTTGGAGTGCAGTAAATAGAATAAAAGAATAAGGCACCAACAAGGGCTTCCCAGATGGCGACTAGAATCTCACTGGGCTGGGAGGTGACACTGGCTGGGACCTTTTCAGGAAGCACTGACTTTTCCACTGTGGCTCTCCAAAGGGGCCTGCATATCAGAGGCCTCGTGTGCGGCCTGCAACATGGTATTTTAATGATGCCTTAGGTAGGAGGCTGCGCTATCACATGCTAAGGGGTGGGGAAAAGGGGTTCTTCCTTTCCCAGTTTTGAAAGTTATATGATATTTTGGAGAAAGATGCAAATATCAGATCCCTCTCAGACACAGACACAGGCAGAGACACATACGCACTGGGAGACGCTGGGCCTTTGCTAAATATAACCCTTTGTGGCGACAGTGTCTCGGCAATTTTCAAGTGAAGAGATAAGGAGGGGAGCCAAGTCTCTCATAATGAATGCAAGCCTATAGCTTTTAAACAGGGCTAACATATGGGCCACTGATGTGAATGTGAATGCAAATTAGATAGTTCTGATTGCTTGAAATAAAGTCAGCAGAATCAGCCTCACACAGCAAATGGTGAGGCTTTAACCGCGTCGGTGCCAGGCTGGAGATGAGAGCTCTCAACACATGCTCAGAATATAAAGGGCTTCAGGCTGGCATTTTGGACGGAGCCCTTTCTACACAGGGCAATTGCCAATGTGGTTCTTTTTTACTTGGAGTCTTCCATTTGTGTTGCACAGAAATAGATGAGTTACTTTGACCGCTAACCTTTCTGACTGACTGTAGATTGTAGACTGTCTCAGTGTGTTGGGAATCTCTAAGAAGTCTTTTTTTTTTTTTTTTAATCAGATCTGCTTTACCTCCTGGTAACATCTCACATTTACTATGGCAGGCCCTGTCCTATGTGGGGAGTGGGGGAGGAAGAGGACAGAACCGGTTCTTTGTTCAAGGACAACACGGATACATAAAACCAAAACAAAGTCTCAGGAAGGTGTCACGTAATGCTATGAAAGAGGCAGTCCTTGAAGACCATGGGAACTCATAGGGACTTACAGGTGGGGCTTCATTTCTCCTCCGTCCCTCCGTCCCTCCGTCCCTCCGTCCCTCCGTCCCTCCCTCCCTCCCTCCCTCCCTCCCTCCCTCCCTCCGTCCCTCTCTCTCTGTCTCTCTGTCTCTGTGTGTGTGTGTCTCTGTCTGTGTGTGTGTGTGTGTGTATACACGCACCCACACGTACACATATACTTGTGGTCCTTGGAAAGGTTCATGGAGGAACAGCTCCTGAGTCAAGAACAAACAAGAGAAGGAAGCAAATGAGGGTCAGGATCTATCCTGCCCCAGGCACAGGTGGAGAGCACAGACGTTGGCAATGAGAAGGGTTTCTATTGGAGTGGGAAAGTGGATAGGTAAGCTGCTGTCTGAGGCAGCCCTGACGGCTGCATAGCCAGACTGGCCCCTGAAATGCTTCCCAAGAGTTGTTAGCTGAAGGAACAAGGCCAACAAGAAACCTTTCATGAGAGGCCTTTGTCTCCACTTAAGTGGCCAACACAGCATGCTCTGCCTGAGCTCAGGCAGGAGAAACATATGGGCCAGAGCTGACCCCATGGCCCTTGTAACCCTGGTGTTTATTCCCAGACCTGAAATATGCTTCTTGGAGTTCATTGTCAAAGCAGCCCAAACCTGACACCTTCCAGTAAATGAAGGTCCTGCCTGGCCATCCTCTATCCTTTAGCTCAGTGCTTCTCAGCCTGGCTTCTGTGTAGGCCTGAGTAAGGCTCTCAGCAAGGGGGTGGGAGGATCCTCAGCAGATATCTAGTGTGTCAAGGTCAAGGTCATAATTAGCATCTGTAATGAGAAAATCTTGCCGTGGTGAAGACTAGCCAATCAAAAATGTCAGGAATCGCAAGGCTGAGACACTTAAAAGACACTTTGTAACCCCCAAAATCACAGAGAGATGGGAGGTACTGCCTATTGCTGGGGAGAAGAAAGCCATATGAACCTCAACTTGGGTTATGTTCCCCCTTCATATGTCCTTTGCGCCATGGCCTCACTGAGCAGAGCAAGAAGATAACAGTAAAACAAGATACAGTCTGAACATGAAACAGAGATGCAGCTGTGCTCCGGCAAGAGGAAATCAATTGAGCATCAGTTAGAAATCTGTTTCCCTTCTTCTGTTCCTTGCCATTGTCACCTCTATCATAGGCACCATGAGACAGACAGCTCAACCAACCTCCAGAGCCTTCATCAGTGTTGTCTCAATGCTTTTTCGAGACTCGGAGTGGATTTGTATCAGACGTTGGCAACACTGGGGAATTTACAGTTTTTCAGGGCTGAGAAGTCAGTCATAGGTTTCCAGTTTCAGGTTTTAATTAGCTGAGACTTTTAGCTTAGTTCATTGGTAAATATGGTGTGCACCCAAGGATAATGCGCTCCAAACGATGTACTGCCAGCAATGCTGATCCCACCCACATGTAGCCTCTAACTCTGATGGAAAATCCCTTTGGAGAGGAGGAACCACAGTGCAGCACTGTAGCCTTCTTTTTTCCCCTGTTCGAGGGCTATGCTTCACTTCCCTTGCCTCAGAGAAACGCCATCATACTGAGTTCAGTGGAAGCGTTCCTTGCACCTTCATTTGTTCTTGCTGCCCCAGAACACAGCTATAATCTCCAAAAGAGAACACCAGCCTGCCAACCGTGGCTAAGAGACAGGATGAAGGAAACCAGTTCCAGGCTATCTAGCTACCTCTTTCTGCCTGACCCATTCAGACCAGTTTGCAGGTGCTCTGTGGGTAGGATAGGGTCTGCTCTGATTCTGGAAACAACCTTTCTCTGGACTGTCTGTGTCCCCTGCTGTGGGAAGTTGCCCGGCAAGACTTCAACTGTATAGCTGCTTAAGGTTGCTGGCAAGCTGTTCTCATCCCCTAAACAAATTGTTATTCCTGCTTACTAAACACAAGACATCGCTCACCTGGTCCAGAGCTGCATTCTTGTTCAAGGGGACTCGGGAGCCCAGACTAAAGTGAAGTTAAGACATCCATACTCACGGTTCTCCAGAAACAGGAGACACAGGCACTTACTGTGGGGCCACAAGGGAATCGCCAGGGCTGGTTAGATGCAGAGAGGATCAGCAAAGGGCAGAGGAAACGGTAGCCAGTGCTTTCGCTGTGGTTTTAGCTGGGAAGAGAAGCAGATCTAAGACATGGAGGTGTAGGGTAGGCTTGTTGAAATAATGTCAGCAGGTCCTTTGGTGTGAGAACTGCCTGTACTTGGCTGTTCTCTGGCTCTGTGGTGATGAGGGGTGGGGTGGGGGTCTGTGTGTCTCTATGCTATGGTGTGGTTGGTGTGGTGTTCACACAGAACAGAAAGGGAAAGTGTGCTCTGCCGAGTCCTTTACTTTATCTTACTATGCTCTTGCTATTGATACATTACGCGGTTGCCTAGCATCAGGATACAGAAAATAAGAGACATGCTTCATACTGTCTCCTGCCGAGGCTGTGAATGGTGAAGTGGCTCTCACCCTTCTCGGGTTTGCTTTATGCTATATAATCCTTTATTCAAACAAAACACTGCTTATTAGCACAACATATAAAATTATCACCACCAAGGGCTGCTCTGGTAGACACAGGACCATTGCCCAGAATATGAAAGACACTTTGCTTTTTAATTTAATGTTAAGTATTTATGTGTATACCTAAGTGCCAGAGTGTGTATGTGTATGACACATACATGCAGGATCCCATGACGATTAGGAAAGGCATTGGATCTCCTGGACCTGGAGTTACAGATAGCTGTGAGCTGGCATGTGGGTGCTGGGCACTCAACCTGAGACCTCTGAAAAGGTCAGTGTTCTTAATGGCTAAGCCATCTCTCCAGTCCCCCACCCTATTTCTGGAGACAGAGTCTCACTAGGTAGTTCTGCTGGCCTGGAATTCATTGTGTAGACTAGGCTGGCCTTGAATTCACAGAAATCTATTGTCTCTATCTCCCAAATCCTGGAGCTAAAGGCATATGCTATCACACCTGGATTCCTGGGTGGTTGTTAAGAAGGGAAGTGTGAACTAGATAACTGTGGATGATGTCTTGGGGATGTTATACCTGCATAATGTGGGCCTGGGCTGCCTGCATTCTACTCTCTTGTCTGTGGAATTTTTCCAGAAATCCTACACCTGGAACATAATTCACTCAGAGGACAGATCAGGAAGGAGACATCTTAACTGGGCATTGGATTTGCCTTGTATATTATATCTGGATCATGAAGATGTCTTGAGGCAGGATAGAAAACAAAAGCATGATGACATGGGGAGGAAGGGCTGGGAGAGAAAAGACTTTGCTCTTGAGACCTGATCTGCTTTCACTGATGGGAAAGGAAGGAAACTTCAGAATCTGTAGATAAGGACCTCATGGCCTACCGTGACAACATGTACTTCTCAAAAGATGTCTTATTCAAGACAATAAATAAAGTGTACCCAATTAGGGACAGACAATGCCTTTCTAAAGACAGCCCATCAAGGAAGGCGACGACAGTAAGTAGGCCATGCTTACTTAGGGCTGAAATTATGTGTAGCCTTATATTCCTAGAGCTCCTACCTCCTAGACCTGGATGATGCCCCCCTATCACTATCCAGCTTTGTTTACTGAGAAAAATTCTTTAACTCTTTACCTTTGCAATAAAGTACACTTTGGACAATGTTAGTAGTGGGGATCCATTTCTTAGAAAACTCTCGGAATGTAGCAACGGAGTATGCGATCTACTAAAATTCCATTGTTAAGAAAGCTGCTCACCACTTTTCCTTAGAGCAACTCACAGTCATTCAGTAAGGTGTGACTTACTCTCTCAGACCTCCTTTCTTTCTTTCTTTCTTTTTTCAACAAGCCCATTTTTTTTATTCAGGTTTAGCTGGCTCTGAAATCCATTTCTTTGTCAAAATCCAGGAACCCTGGGTTGTCTGGGTGAAAATCTCTGGTTTTGGAAGTGTAACCCAGTTGCCAGAAACTGTCTATGACCTAGAACAAAGCTATGCTCCTTTCTTCTTGAATTCCCTATGCTTCTGAATTCCTGCACGTCTTCCTACTCTAGTGGCCAGGAAGGAACTCTCCATAGAAAACTCAGATAGCTATGGAGGAGTAAAGCAAGACCAGGTCTCAAGGTCAAAACAGGAGTAGCCATGAGCCATGATGAGTTCCTAAAGATTGTCCCCAGGTCTGCCTCATCTTAGCAAATCCAGAAAAGAACAAAATGTTCTTATCATTTTCTCAACTGACACTGCTGTTAAGATCAGCACTGTTTATTTATTGTGATTGTCTGAATTCCCACGCTAACCCCTTTTTGTTTAGAAACAGTTATCATTAACACAGTTGAGTATTGGAGAAACTACAGCTCTTGTCCTATTGACCGTAGTGTATTGAATCCCTGTTCCGTCATGTGGTGTAGTGTGATGTGACATCACTTACACTGCTTTCTTTCATGTTCCTTGCTGTGTCCCATATTTGCTGGCAAGCTGGAGCATAGTCAGTCAGAAATGCTCACTCGTGGGCTTGCTTCAAGACCTCTGTTGAAGCTCATCTCCCTCTACTCCTGTGTTAGAGGAATGGAGGGCTATTCATCCCTGATTGCCCTTCTGTATCCGTTGTTCCATTTCCATCTTTTTCTTGTTGGCACAGGATCCTTTGGCAGAGAAGAATGCCTTTCTGTTTGGAAATCGAATTAGGAAATGGTCACCATTGTTTTGTCCCATGGAGTCCTCAGGTAACAAGCCTTTGGAAGCAGCGGCACTGGCCATACCAACTGATGGGTTATAGGAATAATGGCGGCCCTTTTATTTGTTCTTGATTCTGAATTTAGAATTTGGTACTGGGATGTTGACAGCACAGGCCAGGAGTCTAGTTTCTGACAGTGAATAACATCTTTAGAGTATCACGAGCGCACAACAAAGTACCTGAGTTGATGCTACCCCAGGAGACGCTAGGCGTGGCAGAGACAGGTGGTGTATTAGAGCACTGAGCAAAGATGTAGAAGGCTGTGTTTATAACCCAGATGTTTCTACTTACTGGCTGTCTGATTTTAAACTCCCTTTCCTTTCATTCATACCAATATGAATGCTGAATGTTCAAGTGAGGTTATTCATATAAAAATGTCTCAAATTTACATACCAGGCTCCTTATACAGCCTGTTATATCGTTATCTAAAACCAAGGCAACAGATGTGAAACTCTGAACTTGCTTTCTTGGCTTCTTAGGGTCATATAGAAAATTAGAAATTTTATTTAATTCTTTTGTATGGGCAGATGACGTGGAAAACATAGTCTTGTGATAAGGACAGAACCCTCCCAGCGCAAGTGAAAAATGATGAAAAATGATAAAGAGAAGCAGTTGGTATGCCTGGGCTGTGGTATGCCCGCAACCTTCCCTTAAGATTCAGTTATGGCTTCCTTTCGTGCAAAATTTAGGACTAAACGTTTAGGTATATAACAGCAATAGGAAAAGGGCTTTGAATAAGACACCTTCAGGTTAATTTTTCAACTTTTTCCCCAAAAAGGATTGCATAATTGATCTTACCTAGTTTTTGGGACAGACACAGAGATCTCTAAGGCACATTGTTATAGAAACCAACTCAGAAACAAACCGGTCCATAGTGTGAAAAGGAGATTGTTGCACACTCTGTAGCTCTGGCTTTGCACCTATAAAAACAAAACAAAACAGCAGCAGCAACAACAAAACCTCTGAATAACAAAGAGATCAACTGACTCGATCATTTTGTGATCTACATTGAAAAGATGATTTTCAGGGTGGAGACTGAAATCCCCAAGGTCTAAGCCTGCACTGTGCAATCTGGTAGAGCCACATGGCAGGCGCTCATGACCGTGGCGATTGAGACCTGGGAATGTGATGAGAGTAAATGAAAAATGAATCTTCAACTGTATTTTATCTACGTTAATTCAAATTTAAAAATGGATAGTTGATTCATTTCCTGGAAAATCGTGTGTGCAGTTAGTGCAGTTTGGATGTGTTAACCTACTTTTTAAGCTGTAAATCTAAATACAGATCAATTATTTCTGAGGAAAATTTAGCATCTGAATTTAGGTTGTTGTAAGGATAAGATGGAAGTCAGATTTCTAGGACTTGGCAAGAATTTTAATACATTTCAACAACAATTTCATATTGATCACTTGGTAAAATACCATCTTGGATGCATCAAGCTAAACAAAACCTATTAAGATTAATGCACCCATTTCTTTGTTCTGTGTTCCAATATGGCTACTGAACTTTTGGACAGCATTAGTCCGGAGAGTAAAACGAGATTGCAAACACAGTTTTGTTTTGTTTTGTTTTTTTTTTGGGCTCTTGATTTTAATTGCATTGCTTATTTAGAATAGTGTTCACTCTTTTCCAATATCCCAGAAGAAGTTTCCATAAGGGCATTCAGCACAGAGGACCGATAAGGAGAATGAGCCTAGGCCCTTTGCTGGCTGTTTTGTGCATTCTCCTAGGCCCACCACAAGTTAGACCTTAATTGTGCACTTGGTGCGGATAACCATGACTCTTCATTTCATTCTCTGTATTGTTGTTTTAACAACTCACCAGTCCTCCTCTTCCACTCCAGCGTAGTCATGGCATTTGCTCTGGCCAATGAAATCTGAACAGCAGTGATATCTACCTCTCTTGAGTGGAGGTAATAGAGCTGTATGGGCTATGCCTAACTTTGTTCTGTTTGTTTGTTTTTCTGACAAAAGCCCAAAGTTATCACGGACGAAGCTGTTACATCATTCTGGGATCTTGAGTATGATGATGAGGGCACACTGGAAGCCCGCATGATTGAGAGCTGCCCTCTGAGAGGCAACCCATGAACTGCAAGAGTCATGTATTATTGAACCACAGCCAAGATCTCAGTGTTTATGGACTTTGGAGATGTCAGGAGGTGGGAAGAAGAAAGAGGGAATCATTATGTCAGATAGGTGGTTCCTATTTTTTTTTCATAAAGGCTTTTGAGAACTTAAAAGCAAGCAAGCAAACAAACAAAACTAAAACAAACAAACAAAAAAACAATCCATTTTAAGTGGTTTCCACAAGGTCCAAGAAAAGAGGTTTTAGTGGAAGAATCTTCTTCATGGTGACAGTTGTTGGGCCAAATTTTCCTTTTAGGAATAAAAAGACTGCCTCTGCCCTTGTGTACCTAGAATAAAACTGTTGCAAGTTGAATGAACACTTGTTCCTAGTTGAAGGGAGAGAGGTGAGGTCCAGTTCTCTTGATTATGAAGATTTCAGATGACCCTGCTTCATGCTCTTCCACAAATTTTTGATGGTTATACTGGACCCAGGAATAGCAACAGATGTGTTTACAAGTCAGTTATATTTGGTTATTATTCCTAAACATCTATTGCCAGGGGCTAGAGAGACCTCTCAGTGGGTAAGAACACTTGTTAGCCTTGCAAAAGGAACAGGGTTCGATTCCCAGAACCTACATGACAGCTAACTACTGTCTGCAATTCCAGTTACAAAGGTTTGGGCATTCTATTCTAGCTTCCTTAGACACTGTACAGATGTGGTACATAGATGCATGTGCAAGCAAAACTACCCACACATGTAAAATATACAAATCTTAAAATAAATCCACCTTATTGGTATTAGAGTCTACAAACTATTCTATGGTTATTGAAATCATTCTCAATGATACTTTGGTCATACTAAAATTAAAAGAAACCTACTTCACTCTTCCTTTAGTTGCACAGAGTTATTCCATCTGTACAATCTAAAATTTATTTAATTAATCTCATTGTGTGGTGTCTTTAGACCTTTATTATAAAAATGTCACACAAAAAACATTTCTTTCTCCACTCTTCCTACACTGTGATGCTTGGGTGTTTATGCATTTATGTTAATGTGCCTAAGTGAGAAATTAAAGGAAGGCAGTTCAACTAAAAATTCCTTTAGACATTTTAATAAATACTGTATCTCAAAAGACAAATGAAAGTGTTAACTTCTGTGTGTCTTATGTTCATAATTTTGATTTTGAATTTTACTACTTTGGCTGATGAACAGTGGTATCCCAGTTGATATAATTTACTTTGTATCATAAATGCTTTTATGTTTTACAGAACACTGTGACCAGAAATCAGAGAGCCCAAGAGTTTCCTTGGAGACTTTACCTAAAAGTTTGGAGTCCAAGTTCTCTGGAGAATAATATCAGACTCCTAAAGGATACATTCATCCTTGACTTCTTTCTGTGTGTCCAATGCTTTATTGGGTACCATACATGGGAACCATTCTTTCAATGATCGCTGAGTGAATACAAACAGGTGCGAGAGTGTAAGAAAAACTGGAGGAATAAATATGGTAGCTTCAAAAGAATTGGAAACACACTGTTATAGTCTAAAGAATTAAAAGATGACCTTGTGAAAATTACAGTTGGATCTGTAATTACAGTAGGGTGCGATGTCAGGGGACCCCATCTTTGGAAGGGTTAGATGCCTAGTTTAATGCTTAGTTATTGCTACTTAAAATTTTTTACTAATTTTCTTACCAAGCTGTGTCTTCTTTTTGCCGTGGACCCTGTGAATTATTTAGCTGGTGGGGGGTAGAGATGATGAAAGAAAAGCTTCAGCACCAAGGGGAGTTGCTTCACAGTGGATTTGGGGGAAGAAATATGAAGCTCTCAGCAGGGGAGGGGAGGAGTTTTCTTTAAAGCCAGAACAATGTGGCCAAAGCTGCCAAGTTCTACTGCTTGCTGGGGCTGGAACATGGCCCCCTTGTTAAATTACATCTTCAAGATGGTCTTAGTTAAGGTTTACTATTGCTATGAAGAGACACCATGGCCACAGTAACTCTTAGAAAGAAAGCATTTAGTTGAGGGTGGCTCACTTACAGTTTCAGAGGTTCAGTCTGTCATGATTATGAAGGGGGACTTGGCAGCATGCAGATGGACGCAGTGCTGGAGATGAGAGTGCTACATCTTGCAACAGGCAACAGGAAGTGGACTATTACACCGAGGGAAGCTTGAGAAAAAGAGACCTCAAAGCCTGCTCCCACAGTGTCACACTTCCTCCAACAAGGCCTCACCTCCTAACAGTGCCACTCCCTTTGGGGGGCATTGTCTTTCAAACCACACAGCCAGCTTTCTGTTTTCCATCACTGCCTAAACTTAGCTGTCCTGACACTGGATTTGTAGACCAGATTGGCCTTGAACTCAGATAGCTTTCAATCACGTCTTCACCAGCTTTCTATTTTCCATGGTAACCTTCACTGACTGCCTCAGTTTGGCTATTCTGGAACTTGCTTTCCTCAAATTCAAAGAGATCTGTCAGCCTCTGCCTATGGAGTGCTGAGATTAAAGGCATGCACCACCATACTCAGCTTTAAGCTTTTCTTTAAAACTTAGCTGGGTGGGGTGCCCTGAGGTCACCACTCTGTTTATTCCATTTCTTTATCTGTTTATCTCCTTGAACATAGCATTTAGCTGCATTCTACTTCCTGCTGTTCCTTTTCTCCTCAATTTGTACATTTTGTGTTTTTACTTTCTCAGCTTGCACTTTTTCATTATCAATCTCCATTAGAGTTAACATTAATAACTACATGACAGAGTCTATTATAGGCTGCTTTGATATTTCCTCAGCCAATGGAATTAATTGCAAACCCTTCACTTTAGCCTCAGGCAGACTTTTCAGAAAAGAGCAAAAACCAGCCACATTCTTCACCAAAATATCACAGGAACAATCTCTAGGCAACATACTAAAATTCTTTTCCTCTGAACCTTTGGAGCCAGCCCCAGACAGCTCAAATCACCTTCAGCATTACTGTCTTCCATGAGCCTACTAGGATGGCGCATTAAGCCCCTCTGAAAGCATTCAACTGCTTTTCTAATCCACAGTGACAGGATCCGTATTCCTTCAAACCAAAACATGGTCTGCCCTATCACAACAATACCTCAATCCCAGTACTAACTTCTCTCTTAGATAGGGTTTCTATTGCTGGGAAGAGACATTATGACCATGGCACCTCTTATAAAGGAAAACATTAGTTGGGTGGCTTACAGTTCAGAGGTTTAGTTCATTATCATGGACTAAATAGTGGGGCATAGCAGTGTGCTGGCAGACTGTGTGCTGGAGAAGGGCTGAGAATCCTACACCTTGATGTGGAGGCAACAGGAAATGAACTGTTTCACTTGGTGTAGCTTGAGCAAGGGTGACTTCCAAGTCCACCTCCACTCTTCCTCCAACAATGAGGTTCCTTCCTATGAGCTTATGGTGATAATTACACTCAAACTATCACATCTAGTTTGGTTTAAAATGCTACAATTGAATAGACCAAAATATATAGCAAATCAGAGTGACAATAAGACATTAAAAAAAAAAAGCTGAAAGAATAGCAGTGCAGTTCTATTAATAGTAAGCTAAAGACATAGTATAGTTTTGACTATGCAATGCCCCCTACTGGTTCTGTGTTAAAATCTTGGTTCCCGGCTAGTGGTACCATTATTGGAAACTCGAGGAGGTAGGACCTTAGGTGGGCTGTCTTGTCCTTGTTCCTTGATTCACTGGGCTTATGAGGGCTGTCTTGTCCCTGGTTCTTCCTCAATTCCCTCCCTCATTTTCCCACTCTGCTTCCTAGCCACATATTGCTCTTTTCCACAGTGTTCAAATATTCGTATATTTCCTCCCATGCCCTTTTCTGTTATGTATAAATATTTCTTCAGAATTGAAATTATAGCGGGTAAGTAACTTTTCATTGTGCATTATTTTCCTCCACATTGCAGCTACAAAATTCTATGAAAACAACTCACTTAAATTGTGAAAAAATATATATTCATATGGAAGACAAGTCAGGGGTACACCAAGGTGTGCCTTCCTGTCCCCACACAGCCCTGTTTCATTCTCTTCAGCAGATTTTGCTAAAATATCTGCCAGACAGCAGCTCTTGCTGTAAGAGTAAAACTTTGATTATAGGACCCTTTTCTTGCTTCCAGCATACTGAATGTACAGATATAGGAGCAAGACTCAGTCTAAAACTAGATTCCCTCCTGGACCAGGAACTTATCTTCCCTGATACAGATTTTGCCTAACTCTGAAACACTTTCAGGTCTGCCTGGCATTCCAGTTGCCAAAGCCAGTTTCTGCACTTGGTCATTTCTAACCCTGGAGAACTTGCTCTCCTAGAGGTTCTGCCTGTGCGGCCAGTCTGTTTTTCTCTTGTCTCTCAGGGAGAGACCTCATGGGTTTGTATGGAGCTCTGTGTGAGTATTTTAAACATAGTGTTCTTGCAAGCTGATAAAAATAAACTCTAAGCCAAAAGCCCCCTGTACCTCTCAAGCCTCCAGTGTCTGCCCTTGTTTTTGAACTAGTGGGCTCTGAGTCTGACTTGACTCATCAGCAACTTTCCTGACTCACTTTGTTTTCTGTCTCTGGCTGGGTCATTCCCATGGCCTTCTGGCCTTACCTGGTGTCTTATGTTACCCCCTCCTTGACCACATTGCCTTGCAGAACTTCTGCTTTTGGCCAGGGTCAGCCTCTCTTCCTCTTTCTGTTGCTGGGATGGAGCAGATTCCAACAATTTTGCCTCTGAGTTACTGAGAATCTCATAATCACACCTCCCACTGTCCAGGACCTAGGGATTGAGAATGGTGGAGAAAGGACTATCACCTTCACTGTCCAAAACAGAGACCACTGTACTTAAGTAGTCACTGCCTTGAAGCTGCCACCACCCTCTCATGTCTCCTATGGAAGTAATTCCTGGATGAGGTCAGTGTATTTCCAATCTGTTAATCCCACAAGACAGAAGCAGAAGAAACACGCAGGCTTTGCAGACTGCTCTGTTGAATAAGGCAGAATTGAGGCCCTTCTGGGAAGATTTTCCACACTATGATTGTGTATTTTCTTTAGGGTACAGGATTGGTAAATTGTTCCAGCATAGAATTACGCCCTAGTAAAAGAAGGGAAGGAGGGATTCTCAGATGACTTCACAGGGTTTCTTCAACAAGACCCCTGTGGTCTCTTCTGTTCCCTAGTGGTGTGAATACAATGGGAAAACTCCTCAGTGCTGTGAGAATGCTTGGATGACCCTGTGTCCACTTGTAGGAAAGTGTATTGTAAGAACATACTGGACCAGTACACAAAGAGCAGCTTACAGAAGAATTGACCAGAAAAGCAAGAGACACTTGAAGAGGGAGAAAGGGAGAGAAGAATGACAGAAGAGATTTTTTTTAATGTCTCACAATATGGAATTGGTTAAATAAACCATGGTCCATCTGCAAATGAAATACTATAATACTATGCGACTTTAAAAAATGATTTTAATGTGGTTCCTACCCTGGAAAATGTTCTTGTTATATTGTGAAGGTAGAAAAAGCAGGTTACCAAACAGTCTCCATTTAAGGAAACACAGTAAATGTTAACAGTGGTTAGCCGTGGGTGGTGTGATTTCAGTTGACTTTTAAAAATTATTTTTGTTTATATGCTTTTTTTGAAATCATCCACAAAAACACGCGTTACTTCTGTAGTTACAAATGACAGCCTGAAAACTAATAATGCAGTCGCTGAACACCCAGCCACTCTGATACTGTTTTGCGTGAGGTGTAAAAGCACCACAGAGACCCAGTGTCTTGTCTTTGAAACATTTTGTTCCCTAGTTAGAGTGAGCAGAGACTTAGACTGAGACCTTGTACTCGCCAGACATTGCCTCATATAAATCCCTGGTGTTGGCAACCCTGGCTTTCAGCCGAATCCCCACCTGGGGCCACTGTGAGAAATGAGGTTACAAGAGCTTGGTGGCCGTGGGGGAGGGACGCCTTCTGTTGAGCAGACGCATCTACACAGCGCCACCCAGGGGACAATCGAGGAACTCAACTCTAATCTTCGGTCCTGCCAGAGTGGTTTCTGATAGCCGGAATTGTACACAGTGGTCTATCAGTCCTAATGTCAGGGTCACCATCTACTTTTATCAAACTAAGGCCTGTGGAGATCACTTGTGAGCAGCTTAAGGTGTGCTTTTGGGTGCTACTTCCTAGCGGGATTCAGGGTCTCTGAGGGAGGTGTCTGGGGATATTTCAATAAGCTGCTCACAGTGCTTCTCTTGATACTAAAAGTTGTCAGGCAGCCAGGGCACCCCCAACACCCTCTCATGTCTCTGTTGGACCCCTACTCCCGGACCCAGCTTTTTCTTTCTCTCTGGAATAGGTGGTGGGGTGGGTGGGAATTTAGACAAGTTGCTCCCCACCAACAATGCGTGAGTCCCTTTCTTCATCCAGTCTTGATTTGAGACACCATTGGCAAATGATTCAGCCATAGGCAAGCACACCTCCCCAGGAATTCATTTCTGGAGGGGACTTTGGCAGGTGACCACAAAGTGACCATACAGTGGGAGAAACCGCTGTGTGGCTTTATCCCAGGCCAGGAGACATTGGCCAAGTACTGAGAAGTGACAGAAAAGGTCCTGTGTCCAGAGCACCAGTTTCAGGGAAAGGAAGTTCTTCAGAGCCGGTGGGAGAGGCACAGGGGCCCATTTCACAGCTGAGACTCCAGAGTAATTGGAGCCAATCATTTGCTTGCGGTAACACAGAGACATATTATAGAGATTTTTTTTTCCATCATTGGCAATGATCCTGCTGTCCTGCTACGTGGTTCTGCTCAGCTCTGAAGCCACAGAGAAAAAGATTTCTCCCCACTTTGCCGTCGCGGAGCCTCTGAGGTTCGGATGGGATATACGAGTGTGCACACATGTCCCTCTGAAAGCGCGAGGGATGCATCGAGCCTTCTAGGCTTCCAGGGTTTACAGACGGTAAATCCCTGGTCCCCCATAAGAAGCAGAGAGAAGCCAGGAAGGGTGCGAGCGCGGGGAGCTGAACTCGAAGAAAGGGTTTCATCATTACGGAGGGAGAAATGGCTTCGTGAAGGGCAAGAGCAAAACAACAGCGTGAGGAGGCTGCGCAGTGTCCCTGTCGCTGCCAGGAGGGCGTCCAAAGCGATGGCAGCTGACGTGAGAGCTGTATTTTGGGATTTTTTCACCCACTAGCACATTTGTCACTTGGATATGCTAACAAAGGCCCACAATGGAGATCTGCTTTCTTCGAAATGAAAAAAAAAAGCATGAAAACAAAACAGCACAAAGATTGTATGATGGCCGGTGCACATTAACGGGCTCGCTCAATGCCGTTTATGCAGGATTCCAGAACATTCTCATTTTCCCGTAGGCGTAGAGCTTACTCTGCAGATACCTATTATCTGAGACAAGGGCAACCATCGGTATCTGCCCTGCCCTGCTTGGCCTCTACTGTCAGGGATTTGTTCTGTTCAAGTAATGATGATAAACTCACTCAACAAGTTCCGGAGACTGTGGATAATGGACCCAGTGGCCGCTCCTCAGATGACTGTGAACCGAAGCAGTGCTTACAGTGTCTCCTTTACAAGGAACAAGAGATGTCATAATATGACTGATAAAGATAATTTGGAAAAAATGACCAAAGGTCACGATGCTATTATCTGTCAGTGTCAGTGGCCATCCTAAAGCCAAGCTAAAAAGTACACAGATCCAGACTTGGAAGGGTTTCTCAGTATCCTGTCCATTCAAAGCTTCCCATGGGCAGAGAGCCTTAATCGACAGGTTCTCCTGGTATCACGGGAGCCTGGAAGAGAGCCTAGGAAGGCAGACTGGCAGATGAAGGTGAGCCTCTGCAATGGGGCTCATATCAGGAGTTTGGGCTTGCAGGCTCTGAGCTTTATGCTTCTTATCTGCAAGATGGGGCTATAAACCTATGTCACCCAGCAGACCATATAAATTAAGTAGATAATTTACCCGATTTGCCAATCATAGATAGCATCAGGTAGACAGTAGCTGCTCACTGTTTTCCTTTGAAGTAAACAACCCTAAGTCATGCTCCAGGAAAGTGGCAGAGGCAGGTGTTGCTGTGGCCAGTCCGGGAATCCTTCCATAGGGTTCTTCCTACCCGGTCTACATCTTCTCAAAAGCATGGTGGAAAGAGCTTCCCAGCCCCAGATGGAGATCTGGTGACTCACCTTTCACGACAAGCATTCTTGCAGAATTAATTCAAAGCATTGACGAGGTGAGGTGTTGGTGGGTATGAGTGATTTTTTTATAGTGTTACAATAATTTATCATCTCCCTTACAGCAGCTCTACCCTGGCTGGCAGCTCTAAAAACCCCACAGTCGACAAGAGAGCAGTGAACAGAAATATTTTCAAGAGCAGATGGGACATACCTTCAAAACGCAGGATTGTCCCACTGAAACTGGGACATCTGGCAACCCTAAAAAAGCCCAAACTAGATGAAATAAAAATTATGAGATGAAGGAACAGAAAAATATGTCTTTGCATTGATTAGCAGGGAAAGTAATTAATCTCCTTCAACTCCCTTCTCAGTCCTGCAGTGTAAAACAAGGAGAACTTGCAGTCTTACTGGGTTCCCCTGTGACAGTGCCTACGTGATAATTTCAAAGCAGTGTGAGTTTTGAAATTTCATAGCAATGCCTCCTAGTCCTTTGGCTGGCACTGTTCAGGGAGCAGTGAAATTCACCCCTCAGCTTCCTCAGCATGAAGTTTTCCTTGCTAACCTGGGCAACAGTGACAGAGAGGACATAAAAGGTGGTTGACTTGAGCCAAACTTTACAGCTTCATTAGAACATTCGGGAGAGAAATCTTTCTGTTTGTTAGACGATTTTCATTCCAGATTTCTCCCTCTTTCTATGCCTTGCTTCTGTCCTCTGCTAGGGTTCAAACCAGGGTCCCTTATAAGTCCTGTGGCAGGCCTGAGGACAATGCCCAGCCATGAGCTTGTTTTGATAAACTTCCAAGAAAGACCTCCTTGGGAAACAGAAACTTGCTCCGACGCTCTCCAGCCGTGACTGATCACCTAGCTCCTCCTAAATGCGTGGCATCTTGCCATAGTTACCCATCAACTGGGTCTACTCCAGCCTCTCCAGTCGGTGAGCACAGCACCCGACGCTTGCTCATGTCCAGTCCTGTCACGGCTCTTGGTCTCTTGGCGTTAGCCATTTTTATTTTACTCTCCCCTCCCATCTCTTCACCGCCGCTTTCCCCATACTGCGTGTGCCCGGTGTGCCTGTGTAAAGTGGTAACGCTCCTCAGTGGGGCAGAGCAAAGGTTCTGGCCCGGAGTTTGAGACTCACCCTTGCCTCACGCTAGTTCTGTGCTGTGTGCTCATTTGGCGATAAGCACCCAGTGTCTTCATATGGGAAGGAGGGAAGTCGTTGCTTCACCTGATCACTCTGAAAATTATTTGAAAATAAACGCAGTTCAGGAAATCTCTGCTAACATCACGGGGAGCACCACGGCAGGAGCCATGGTTACTCATTGTTACTTTTATTAGTGTTGTTGCTGTGATTCAACTTTCAGGTCATAGACTTAACAGCCCTCTCTATTTAATAGGAAATGGAGGTAAATGTGGATTCGCTTTCAGAACCAGACTCTGCCAAGCAGTAGGAGTTGGGTTGAGCACTTCCCTGGGAGCAACTGGACTTGGCAGAGGGTGGTGCATCAGGCTGATCAGGGTTTACATTTCAAGAGAGATTTGCAGACTTAATCTCAAGTAGCAAGTTGTTAGGAGATTGGAAAGGACATTAGGGACAAAATATAGAAATATAGGTCCTTTCATAGGTAGGTATGTGGGGGGGGCTATGTTTGGGAACTTAGCCCCTTTCCTGCAGACTTAAGCACTTAAGTGTATACTGCAAGATCATGGTAGTGTATGTTTGGCAGAATCGTGGGTTCTGTCATTGGTCTACTCTTGCTGCTTGAGCATCCTCACTCTCTGATCAAAATTCTCGCCCACCTCTCTGGCCTGTCGTCCATAACCATCCCATCAAGTTTGTTTACCCAGAGTCCCCCTCTTTCCTGATGCTTCCACTGAGGCTTTTTCCATCCACCGAGATTCTATTCAATTCCTTGATTATCATTCTCCATTGTCCTAGCTGCATTCAGACAACAAGCTTTTCATCCACTCCATGACAGCTGATCCCTACACATCATGTCATGCCCCGCCCTGAAAGACAGCGTTCATAATGACCTTAGCATGCACATACAATCACCTCCTCTTTAATGTCAGTCAGCAAACTGTGATCATGAGCTGGAAGAGCTAGGGCTGTATCTCAGGCAGAGGGGGCACAGAGAGGGAGCTATGGGGCCAGAAATGTGAGACTCAAGACTTGGCAGGGCTTAGTGACAGATTGGTCGAAGGAAGAACTGGTGAGGAAAAGATTGGGAGTGATTGATTCTTGATTTTTAGCCTGTGCAGCCAGACAGATGGTAGTTATATAAGTGAAGTTTGAAAATGGAGAGAAGGGGAATTTTCTCGGTCCCTAGATACATGTGGGAATACCTGAGAAGTGGCTGAGAAGAACGTGTGGGTGGAGTGCTCAGTGGAAAAGACCCAGGCTGGGACTGAAAGGTAGGGATTCGTCATCCCCTGTAGATAACAGGAGAAATGACAGCAGTTGAGAGCACCAGGCAGAGCCAGCCGAGTAAATGTGAAGAGTACTAGTACTCAAAACCACGGATCCCTCTCTCCTGTTGTCTGTGTAAACATCTCACAGGCCAGGCTTATAGATCCCTCATTTCGTTCTTGGCACTGGGTAGGCTCACCAGTCTGTCTCAAAGATTCTATAGCTATGCTGCCCGAGTGTATAGTTCAGTGATGGAGCGCTTATCTACCATGTGCAAAGACCTAGGTTTGGTCCCAGGTACTGCCAGATAAATAAATAATATATAAAATGGTTCTTGAAAGGAAGTGATCCAGAAATCTTCTAGGACCCCAACAAAATCAATCTTTTCATAACATTGCAAATTAACAGACCTTTGGCTTAGGGTTCCCAAAATAATCCTGACAAGATTCCAGTCCTTTGGCACTGATGCATAAAGGGACAGGATTTTTGCTTTTGTTTCCAGCATATTATGGATGGAAATGGAAGACATCTGTCACCTGCAGAGGTTCAAGCCTGGACAATTAGGACGAAGTTGGAAGAATTAGATGACATAGTATATTATACTTAATTGCTTATTATCCTTCCTGGCCACTGCAAGGTTTACTTTATGGTAGAGTGTCTTTACATTTTATACATAAGGCATGGATACACAGGTCCTGAGCACTGTGAGATTACCTATAAACAGGGACCTACTGGAGGGGAATTACCAAGCAGAATCTTGGCCACACATCTGTAGTCACCAAAAACTCAGTGTCCTGTGGAGAAGCGTGCTCAGGTTGAGTTTACCAAAGACTGGGCTCTGGAGAAGAGAGAACAGCTGGGACTGTCATAGCCTGCGTATTTGTGAGGTAGACAGGAGCACCTGTGTGAAATAGAAGTCTTCTAAGAAAAGTGAGGCATCTAGAGACCCGTGAGTGCTTATTTTGGTCTCATCCCAAGATTTCACTTTCCCTGATACATTAGCAGAAGGGAAGGAGATGAACCCCTTGACCATGCTAGTCTGGGTCTTATTGCTTGCGCATCTCTAATACCTGTAGCTATACTCTGAGCACAGCAAAGGGGTGGGAAAGGACTTGTTGATTAAATACTTCTGCATCCTAGTTAGGGTCCAGGTTCTATTTTTTTTTTTTTTTTTGGTTTTTACGAGACAGGGTTTCTCTGTATTGTTTTGGAGGCTGTCGGTCCAGCCTGGCCTCGAACTCACAGAGATCTGCCTGCCTCTGCCTCCTGAGTGCTGGGATTAAAGGTGTGCGCCACCACCGCCCGGCGGCTCCAGGTTCTAAATGAGCACTCCTTCCCTCCTGTCCACTTGTCCACTCTGATGTAGCCTACTAGACCTTAGGAATCCTTACTTCCTGTGTCTTTTCTACTTCTAATCACATCTCTGCCTTGCGATCCATCCTTCAGCATCCTGTGTTATGCTTGGCAATAACACTTTCCGCTGATTGATTTTGATATAGCAACCGCCACTCTCTCAGCTAAGGGATCGTCAAAGACCTAGGGCTGTCAGGTCAAAATGGGGCCCCGATTGGGTGTTCTGTAGCTGTGTCCCATGGAAGGTCTTTCAGTCGGTCTTCAGGAGATGATAACAACATGAACACCACATTGTCATTCCAGAAAAGCTACATCTACAAGTTGTCTAAGGTGGGGACTGGGAATCTGTGGAAAAACAAAACAGTCCCAATTAAGAGAGCTGGCTTTAGCTCTGTAGCTGAACACATTGTGTGATGTGGGTGAATTAAACTTCTGTAAGCTCTCTTAGCCTCTGCAACCTGAGAAAAAGTGGGATAACAATCTCTTGCATAATCTCTTTTAAAGACTTATTGAAGGAATCAAGTGCATAATACTGGTGAAAAGCTTAGAGATATGGAAACTTTTCTGTAATGCGAGGGTTCCCTATTCTTTTGCTACCAAAATGATCAGTAATAAAGTGAGTGTCACAAAGACGCTTAGGATGGAATAATAATACTCATTCTCTATCCATTTAGACTCTGAGTTAATACTTTCTAAGAGACATAGGTATATTTAAACTGCGCCTCATAAACTTTTAATCAGACACACCAAATGTCTTACGGTCCACTTTGGCAGGAGTAACTCATCGCCTCTGTCATTACTTCTATAAACAACACATTGAGGGCTTAAATCACAACCAAGGATAGAGAGGATATTTGCCAAGGATCCCATGGTCTACCAGCCTCACCAATTGACAGTTATCTGAATGAGGAAAAGGATGAGGCACTTGGATCTGAGACGTCTGAACTGACTCCTGCCAAGTGGCAGGAACAATTTTAGTGCTGCTGGGAACCCGACTGCTGTTGCCGCCTACTCCGCCTTCTTCCTTCCTCCTGTCCTTGAGCTCACAGATGCTGCCTGCCTTCTGCTCTCTCCTTTACCAGCTTCTTGCATTTCCATGTTTCCTTGCACCCGTTTTCCTCACTGCAGATTGTCATTACGGAGTTTTCCTCTGTCTCCCTCCACACCATACACGGTCGTAGACTGCCTTCCCGGTGGGCCTGTGCTATTCTTCCCTCACCCCCAATGAACGTGTCCAGACAAGGTTTGGCTGCCGCAGGGACAATGCATCCTCTTGATGAATCATGTCCAGTGTGCCAGCATCTTGGCTCTGCTTGTCCTGCTTTGCCTGGACCGTCCATCCTGCTGTGGTTGTTCTGCCCGGTTCAGTTTACCACCCTATCCAATAGTGCTCAGAGTGAACTCTCTAAACATTAAACTTGACATTATCACTTCTAGAATGTTTTAGTAATTTCAGTCGGAATCCAAATCTCAGCTCTATTTTCAAGGTCACGTGTCATTTGGCTTCATAGTGTTTCAAACTATTCATCAACAGTGACATTTGATAGCATGTTTAGTGAGCGCATGAAGGAATCAATGAATATACAAATAGTTGCTGTTTGCGGGATGCAGTGTGCTACAGTAGAAACTCGGTGGATTTGGGTTTAGGGCTCTGTGGAGGCTTCTGCTATGTATTTACTCAGTTTGAGAAATGCACCTTTAAGTCTACTTTTGTCTAAAAGTAAGAGTAAAGCTTGCATCCAGTCTCAAGACTGTATCAGGGGAGTCCTAAGTAAACAGTTTACTACCATGGACACAACAATTAAGGACACACACACACACATACACACACACACACACACACATACCTCCCCCCCACTCCCTTAGGAATCAAGAAAATAGTTTAAAACTCATGGCAAATAAACTTCAAAACTATAAGGAAACACACCGCATGCCCCATTCTTACCAACTAGCCACTCTGGCTTTCCCCACTCTCCTTTCCTGTTTCATATAACCCTACCCCTGGTTATAAGTTTGATAGTGTGTATCACTCAAGTTTTGATGAGCAGCGAATCATAAATAATTTAATGAAAATATTCCCTCATCACAGGTTGCCTAAGGAACATGGCTCTCAAGTTCAAGGCAGCCCCCAAAGCTCTGTGGTTTTCTAGGATTGATTCACTTGTTCCTGAATTGTTGTGTACTGTGGGAGACACGGGCTAGACAATATTAATGCCAAGCCTGGGGCCATTGTAGTCTATGAACACAGTGCCCCCTGGTGTTAAGATCACAGAAGCCCTGCATGGGTCCTTTAGCAGGTGCTCTTGAATCTCCTTTGGAATACACTCCCTACCTATCCTTTCAGGTTTTAGTCTTCTCTTTATGTTCCTCATTTGCCGTTGCACTCGTATGGACAATCTATCCCTCTGTGTCATTACCACTTCCCTGAATACCGACTGAGTCTCTGCTGTGAGCAGGACACGTTCAGACATTAGAATAACGATGCATGAATCTGACATGGTACCCGAGATCAGAAAGATCAGACTAAACAAAGCAAGAAGACAACTGTATCAATTGTTAATTTGCAAGGTAGCACAAGCTAAACGGCTCTGATAAGGACCGAGTGAATGAGGCTTGCAGACATAGGATTCTCAGAGAAGACCCTCTAGGACAGAGCCCTGAAGGATGCCAACATGTTAGGCTGGCAGACAGCAAGGCAGAAAAGTCTGTAGGCAGAAGGAATGGGAGGCATTAAAGCCTTGGGAGGGAGACAGCCTGCTATGTTCCAGTGCCTGAGAGGGGATCGGTGTCCTAGACATAGAGCTGGTGAGGTAGCTTCCCACACTACACAGCGTAGGGAAGCTACTCGTGTCATACTTTAAGTGCAATGAGAAGTCTTTCTCCAGCTTTGACTGGGATGCTGCTTAAGACGCTGTTGTGAGCTCACAGAGCAGCTCTGCCGGTGAGATACACTTTTAGCAGCACCAGGCTCTGTGGTCATCAGTGCTGTGGGGCTCCTCTGTTGTCCTTTCCCACAGATTCTCTTCACACTGGTTCTTATTATAGTGTGCCCTAACCTTTCATTCCCAGGGAATCCAGGCTGGACAGTCACCATATTCATATAAAGTCATCAGTCAAGGAGAACTTTGGACCCCAGGCTGAACTCATGCGATTCTACCTCTGAAGTATATTCTAGCTGGAATCGATAGTAAAGGTGATATTCTCTTCTTGACTGGACTCTTGTTTAACTGCCCATGGCCACACTCTCTGCCTGGAGGAGAAACTGTGTGCTCTCAGAGAGAATGGAGTAGATAAGTCTGGGAGGGGAGGGTACTGGAAGTGTTTGAGCCACAGTCCCGGACCATTCCACAGTGCTCGTTCCCTCATTCCGTGTCTTTCCCCAGAGCATCCTAATAAATTCTGTTCACTTCTTGTTTTGTGTCTCTCTTACAAAGAGCAGGCCTACCTGCCTAGGATTGGCACTGCCTACGGTGGTCTAGATCTTCCTCTATCAACTGCCAATCAAGAAAATGACCCACAAGTATGCCAACGGGTCAATCTGGTGGAGGCCATTCTTCAGTTGCGCCTTCTCTCCCAGGTGTGCCAAGCAGTCAACCTAGACTCAGCAGCACACAGTCCTTGTATTAAGTACAGGGAGGGAAACCCCACTTTCCCAAAGCAGATCTGTCAGAAGTTTCTTATAACCAGGCAACTGAAATGGAGAATCTCCCACTTCTTTGAGCAGTGGCAGAACTGAAAGATGATAGGTCAGATTCCATGATGCCCCTCAGAAAGAATCTGTTAACGCAGCTTCCTGCGAGCCTGCAGATACTCTGAGTTACAGGTTAGGGTGTGTGCTTGTGCTTGTGTTTATGGGGGCAATTGTCAGTCGCTGCTTTTAAGATGGTCACATTTTGTAAATGAAAGGTCTTCCGCGGGCTCTGGTCAGCTTGGAGTTCTTTAAGGCCATCTGGAGCATGATTTTCTTTCTTCTTACAATCTCTCTGTGCTATTTTTCTTTAAGCTCAATGGTAGCAGAGGAGGGAGAAAAGTCCCTAGAAACCAAGCCAAATCTCGGTGTGAATCCTAACAGCAGGTTCCAAAATGCCAAATGGGAGAGAAAGAAATGGAAACATTGACTTTTTCCAGAGTCGTGTAACAATTCATCTTTTAGCAGATTTCCATGTGGTCTGAGGCTCCGGAGCTCTCGGAGGCAGCCGAGCCAGCAGGAACAGTTTGTCTCACTGGCTGCATGGTATCTTGTCCCCATCTATCCATCCATTTCCATCACTCCAAATCTGGTGACCTTTAGGATTTGCTGTAAAATCCAGATGTTCAATCTGGCTTGTAACCCCCTGAGGACTGGCTACTGGAGCATCACAGAGGGGCACACAGATATTTTAAACTGAAAATGATTAGTTAATGAGGAGGTGGCCTGTGGGAGCATCAGGAGGAATGATCTACTGCTGGGTATTGGGTTTTCCTGTGGCTCACTCCATGTCTAGAAATGAGTTCTCTCGTTAGCCCTCCACCCACTCAAGATATACTGCCTGTGAAAGCTGTTTTGTAACTACCAGGCTGCCCTCCAGCCTGAGAAAACCATTTATACAAAAACCTTAACTTCAAAATACAGTTAGTACATACTGGCTATCCAGATGTCAAAACCTCTGGATTGTTTATCAAATGATATATACCTTATAAGGATATTGTGTCTCTATTGCCTTTAAAATAGGAACAAACCAAGTATGGTGGTTTTCACCAGTAACTGCAGCACTGTGAAACCCAAGTCAGAAGGGTTGCTACAAATTTGAGGCTAGCCCAAATTACATAGTGAGTTCCAGGCCAGTTCGAGCTACAAAATGAAGTCCTGAGTAAATAAATGAACAAGGAAATACATTCTGATGGCACATATGTATTAAGAAAAAAAGTTCTGAACAAAGTACAAGCGTATGCACACAAGCATATGAAACAAGGGTCCAGTGGTGAGATTTAGTCACCATTCTCCATCGTAAGATTTGACAGTTAGCCTGCCTGAAAGGCTTTTCTGTACTTGTGAGGGTTCACACATCTCTGTGGTTGAGCTGAAGGTTCTAGATAGAGATTCATGGATGATAGGTTGTGTGGGCTGCTGTTGGAGGTGGTCAGCTAGTCCCTGACCAACATCCTTTGATTCTCCTTACCACCTGCCTACTGGATGCAAAAGGGAGGAAGCCTAGAGCAGGACAGAAGCCTGGGTTTATTGTGGGTTTTAGTGTCGCCCACCCAGCTCATTCCTTGGTTAGCCTTTCTATTTCTCAGCCTCAGGCATCTGGCTTGAGGGGGAATTATATCTGCTTGAACTCTCTGTAATAACAGGTTTGAATGAGATCAGACATGCAAAAATGCTTCCATTCTTATAAAACAATTTCACAAAAGATAATTATCATTCTCTTAATGTTGCCCACAAAATCATAATCCTCTCTTTGCCTGAAAAACCTTTTCCTTGAATGCCAAAAGGTTATATGCCAAGGTTTTAATGAAAAAAGAAAGAAAACCATTACAGGGTCTAATGAAGGTGTGTGTGTGGGCAGATGCATGGGTAGGGTTAGAGAATACGCAAGAAAGGGGAGACACCTAGAGTTTTGGAACAGCCAGAAGCTATTGCTACCTCCATAGGTACAGGTCTCGAGTAAGGTCTGGGTCAGTTCTGTTCTGAAGTACAGGAAGAGCTGGGGTCATGGGGGGCTACCCTAACCGCACCCCATGGGAGCTTCCATCATAGTATGGCTGAACATAATTTGTTCTTTTCTTCCCGAGGAGACTGCAGAGCTAGTAAGGATGACAAGGAGGTAAAAAGAATGGAAACATGTCTTGCGTGCAGTATGTAGCACTAGAATGACTACAAAAGTTGAGCATCATGGGGATTTGGGCGAGCCTGTAGCTTCACATGTAGAAAAGCACTTTAGGGGTAGGCACATCCTCCAGCATGCTCAAGAAGAATAGATGACAGACATATATTTTATGGGTATGCTCAGTATGTGGGTCAAACCATGTGCTCTCAGTATTAAAATGAAAGACAGGAAAACTTCCAAGCATACTCATTGCCCAGCCTCCACCCCCACCACCAAAAAGAAGAAACCTTAGCTAAAATGACAGTGAAGGAAACTTTTAAGGTGAAGTATCAGAGGAGATTTTCTCCTCAGGGTCTTACTGTTAGCAGTAGAGGGCCAAGGTCTGTGCAAAGCCTCAGGTCACAAGTAAGGGAAGAGGAAAGACCAGCTTGACCCTGCCAAAATCATTGACTCCATGGTGGAGTCCTATCAGGATCCAGCTGGGACCTGACTCTTGATGACATTCTTTGTAGGGTCAGAGGACAGCATGGGTAGACAATATGGGTGGACACAGATGGGGAGACCAGCCCACCTGCCTGGTTCCATCATGGTATATCACCCATGTTCTTGGATAGCTCTTCTGGCTACCCAATTAATAAACCAGTTCTTTGTAGGCTATAACTCAAGCATCTTGTATTTTCTTCATAAATTCAATTGCCATTTGAAATCTATTGTGGCTACATATTCCAGTAATCCTCCTGCCTCAGCTTCCTATCACAAGTGTGTGTACCACTTTGACCAGTCCAAACCATCTTGCCATTTATTTTATTGGTTGCTTGTTTCTTTCCTCTACTAGAAAGCATGCCATATGAGGTCAGACACCTCTCTTGTCACTCCTGTAATTTATAGGCTGGAGCATTAAAAAAGTCCATTAAATGTTTGTTGAATATCAGATGATGACAGAGTAATTGAGTAAGAAATAACAAGACTAAGCATGCCATCCAGTGAATACTTGGGCTGTAACTATTTGGCAGAAAAAGCTTTCACTCCTGACCCTTGGATAAGTCACCAGTCACATTTTCCATTTTGAAGAACTCTGACAGCCCACTCCTGCTTGTCCTTAGCCTCTGAAGCCACCTTAACAAATGGCATGTCCTCAAGGATTATATTTCCATATTGTTCTTCATGCTCTGGATACTGGCTATCCACCCTTGCACCCTCTCCCCCCCCCACACACACTAATGTGAGAAAAAGAACCAAGGCCACTGCTTTCTATTTGCATCTGCAAGTGGGGACTCTTTTATATATTTAGAGGTGTGTGTGTGTGTGTGTGTGTGTGTGTGTGTGTGTGCTCACACGTACATACATGCATGCAGGTGTCAATGTAGATCAGAAAAGAGTATGCGGGAGTCTCAAGTGGTTGTGAGCTGCCTGCTATTGAGAGGGCCTTGGAACGGAACTCTAGACAGACCTCTGCAAAAGCAGCAAACACTATTTACTACTGAACCATCTCTCCAGCCTATCAACCATGTCTAACATTCCTCCTCCTATTGGCAAAAGTGGAAATCTTATTGTTGCATATAAGTTATTGTCCTCTACTGCTGGAATCATGGCACAGACAACAATACTGGCTTATCCTGAATGCAGAGTGCTATCTGTGTTGAAAGGACCTGTGCACTGCTCTGTGCTGACATGTTCCATGAGAGCAGTTTCATTTTTCTAGTGTCTTAGACAGTGTCCAGTGAGATTAGTTGGGTGCCTGATATGCAAAAACTAAGCTTTGTCTCAAAGCCAGTTCCCCAAGATCTGTCTCCTGTGTCAATGTCACTGAAATGAGTGTGAAACATTTAGACAAGACTCTCTGATGAGGAATATCTGTGACTGTGGGCCTGAAGAGCCTTTCTTGACAATTGGCATTGACTCCAGAGCATCTGTTGGTGGATCGGCTTGTCAAGTTCCAAAAACTTGGATTTTGGACTTCAGTTTAAAGCTTAACCCTGAAAGACACTCACTTTAAATTATAGACAAGTCATTTCTCTCTAGGCATCATTTTCTCTTCCCTGAAATGGGATTAATGTAATTCTTTCAGAGTCATTCTGTGAGTTAAATGTCACCGTGCCTATAAATATTTGTCACATACTAGGCACCCAATAAGTGCTAGTTCTCCCCATTTACCTCTTGTGTGCATTAATTTAGCCAGACATTTTCCATCCCCTCAGCAAACATTCAGAGAATACAACTCTAAAACAAACAGGATGCTTGGTTAACATCCTCAGTGTGAGCTTCCTTCGTGGATCTCAGGCAGCTATGGAAGGGACCTGGCACTATTGAATTCACTCTTGAGTTTGCTCCATCTTGTTCAGGGTCCAACATACCTACAGCCTTTTTTTACAAATGTTACTAAGGCTTTGAAGGAGAAAGAACAGCATCTGCAGGTAACAAGAGATTCCGAGTTTGACTTTAACTTCTAGGGAGAATTTAAGATGAGCCTCCCCTAGCCTTTCATGGTGTATGAGGTGTTCTATAGCACACTTTACACAGATCTCCATACTTCAACTTCAGAGCAGCCCTGTGAAGGACAAGTGTTTTCACCTCTCAAGGATGATTGCTAGCTTGTCACAAGTCACAATGACACAAAGAGTGAAGTTAGAAAATGAGCCCTTGAGTTTGACTCGAGGCAGTGAAATTGTCAAGTCCCCTTAAATCTCTCAGCCAACTCAAGGGGCTTCCTCCAATATTAACAAAATAAGAGAGGCACAGGAGACCCAAGAGGCCTGACTTAGTAAGTTCTGGACCTTGGAAAGGGCTGAACCTGCCTATAGAGAAAAGGTTGGAAATGAGGCATCCACACTTGTCACCACGAAACTGTGCCTTAAACAGTCCTCATATTTGCCTCTTGCAATAGAATGGGATGTTTAGCAAGTTTATGTATTTCTCTTGTGATTTTCAGTTCTCCTCTCTAAGATGGGAATGGAGATCCCAGGACTTGTTTCAGTATGAGCCATGGGGCCTGGCATGAAACAAAAGAAGGATGGCTCTCCTTTTGCTGTTCTTGCTCCGCTGCAATAACAGCTCCCAGGGGAAGCAGCACTCACCGCTGATGTGAGCATAAACAGCCTGGCTGCATCCTGTAGCTAACGGGAAGCCCTTGCTCCTCGGGAGAGCAAGTGGACACTGCAGTTAATCAAGCAGCTGGGTGGACGTTGTAGTTAATCAGATCAGATAGTGTGGCATCAGCTCTATTTGAAACAAAAGAAGGGCAGAGGGCTCTAGTGAGACTACAGGACCAGAATGGTAGATACATTGTTTCCACAATGAATTGTTTAGAAAAGGATGGGGAAAAATACTGGGTTTGATTTTGATCTAGATCACAGCTATTCGGGATTTACTTGGAAGTTACTATTGTGAGGCAAAAATGGAAATGGACTCACTATCACCATCAGAACCTCCCAAACTGGAATCTGATGTTACGAGAAATGAGATGTCTATCATACGGTATGGATTCATTCATTGATGACAGATACTGATCTTCACAAGATTTCAATGCTTCAACTTCCCAGTGAGAGTAATAGTTCAGCAAACACTTTCCTGGTCACAAAGCGTGTAATAATGTGCACAACCACACTTTTCAAATCAGTGCCCAGGAAATTGTTTTAGATGATGTCATCATTTGCCTTTTATAAATGAGTATAACATTGTTAACACACTTTCCAGAAAAAACCTCTGAGGTTCTTGGAGGTTGCCTGAACTATCAGTATCACATAGCAGTTTTCAGTGGACCTGGAGTATTTCTGAATCCGTGTACAGATAAACACGGAACAGGTGTTCCCCTGAAAACAAATTCTTCTGGATTCCGGATTGCCACTAGGTTTGTGGGGGAGTGAGTATAACCTCATCTCCATGATTGACACTCCAGTAGCAAAGGGCGGATCAACAATAGAAAAGCAGAGTAGATTTATGTAACCGAGTTTCTATGAGCCACAGGAGCCTTCAGAAACAAAGACCCAGACAGCAGAGAAAAATATTTTTATGCTGTCTGCTGAAAGAAGTGCATAGCTATGAGGAAGTGCGACAGGGCACAAAGGGTACGACCTAATCTTGTATTGTGTTTGTAATGACAATGGAACTCTGAGAGGCTCCTTCATTCAGATTCATTCTTGAAGCTCTCTGTGACATTTCTTTTCCCAATGACTATGGGGCAGACTGCCTGCTACATAGGACATTCAGAGGACAGAGGTCAAGAGTGGCCTCTGAAGTGTTTGTGTCTGGCTTTGGGAAGAGGTGCTATAGTTTCTGTGACTCTTGAAGGAGAGGAAACTATCACCGAGAATGCTCCTCTCGAATCTTTCAGCTTCATGTACTTAGCATGTCAAACACCATGCTGATACAGTATCTAAGACAAGACAAACTGAAATTCTTTCCCAGAGTTTTATGGAAGAAATTTCAGAATACAAGTGTTGGCCCAGCATGGTCTTTGGAAGTCATTTGACTCAAGACCTCAAGAGTTAAATTATGGGCCTAAGATCCCCACTTAAGGTGCTCATGAGAATTTATTTCTTGGATGGAGGGCATTGTAAGATGTAAGCTGTTCAGTACAAAAGTCCAGAACAATGGGAATGGCAGAGGTGTGGTTAGTCAACCCTCAACTAGTAATTCACAGCACAGGCCCAGATGGTCCCCTCATGTAGGTCCTAGCAAACAGTAGCTCTCAGCTAAGCATTCTCCTTGGGGCCTGTTGACTTGTATTGTTAATATGAGAAGCTGACTCCCCAGTGACACAAAGTGTGGTCATTGTTCACTAGACCACCCATTCTTTGTAAGTGTCTTTAGTGCTTAACACAAATACTCTGCAAACGAAGTGTTCAGCCATCTTGAAAACCTCGAAGAAGAGTATGGACAATTTTCTTCAAATAATGGCTGTTTGTGGAGGATCTGTGCATTAGATAGGGTCAACCAAACTTATTATCATCTATAAAAATATTTGGCAGGAAATGAGGCTCAATTTGAAAGTTGGACCCATAGAATATGAGAGAAAGATTAAGCTATTGGTGGGGAGGAAAAACGGGTGGTGCTATGGACACTGCGGTACAATTGGATAGAAGTAATAACTTCTAATATTCTATGTCACAGGAAGATAGCCAAAATTAACAACAATCAATAGAATATTACAAAATAGCTAGTAGGGAGATGTTTTTAATGTTCTCAGCACAAAGAAATGGCAAGCAATTGAAGATAGAGCTGCCTATTATCCCAGTAGGATTATCACACACTTTACACATATGCTGAATGTCACACTGTACTCCATAAACACAATTATCGAGGCAATTAAAAATAAAAACATATCTGAAAAACATAATGAAGCTTCAGGAGAAGGAGGAAGCCATTCTGCTAGATACTCAAGTGGATTTTTTCTCACCCAAATCCTCACAACAGCGTGACAAAGCACACATTGCTATTGACAAGGTCATAGAGAATGAACGTGAGGCTAGGCGTAATTTAATACCTGGTCACACACATTGTTGGTCTGCTCTATTCACAACAGCCAGGGATGGAAACAACCTAAACAGCCATCAAATGATGAATGGGTAATGAAAATGTGGTCCACATGTCAACGGAATACTATTTAAGTGTAAAGAAAAGTAAAATCATGAAGTTTCAAATCATGAAGTTTCAGCTAAATAGATAGAACTAGAAAATACACTGAATGAAGTGCCCAGATCCAGAAAGATAGATACCATGTTGCGTTCTGTCTGTGGATGCTTGCTGGGAATCCTTAGATGTGAGCGTGTAACCTGGAATAACTGCAGAAACCTGGAAAGTAAGCAGGGACCACGGCAGGGGGTGGAGGTATTGGAGCAATGGAGAGCAGAATGATAGGACACATTTGCTGTGAGAGGGAATGAGGGAAATGGGCAGGGTGACTTACTTGGGGAGGAAGGGTAACACAGAGGAAGAAGGAATGGTGAAGGATGAATAACAATAGGATGTTTGAAAAAGCCATAGGTAATTACTTATGCTAAAATTACATTAAACCTATTGAAGTTGTGGCACTTGGAGTGACAATGATCACCCCAAATTATAGACTAGCAAAAACCCTAGTGTCAGATATGGGGAACTTCCTTTCAAGTCATTGGTCAGCGGAGTTCAACAGACCACCCTTACTATAAAGGGTGTTGCCCTTGCCCTTGGTGTCTTCCAGAAACAGAGAATAAGACCCTATTACTAAAGATATCAGTCACTCTGGACTCTGGACTTGAAGGAATCAACCTGGTTCTGACCTGGAAGTCTCCTCTCTAAGGATTAGCTCTACTAATACAGGAAGGTGCTATGTAAGCTGCCCAGGGGGGAAAGCCATCAGTAGTCCTAACCAGCTGGAATGCCTATGAGCCTACCATGACTTGCTTGGCAAGATATCTATAAAGGTTCAATAGCTGCATTCATATCCTGGGAGTAACCAACAGCCACTTAATTGGACATAAAACCTGCTCAGTTGGAGGGAATTCAGGCCTGACACTGTCAATTTAGCCAACTACCCATGCCTAGTGACATGGGCCTTAAAGCAAAGCCTTCTACTGCCGCTTTCCTAAACCAGTGTTATTGCCAACTGCATTCTAAGTGCTTATTCTCATACCCACGGGTGAGTTCCCACCTCACCCACAAAGTTTCTTTTCCCAGCAGACACTGACCATAACTGGTCACAAATCAGATCAATTGGCCATGGGGTGCCTACCCCCAACTCATACATTTACAACACAATCACTGCATTTAAGGCTCCAGGAGCACTGTGGAAGAGTGGATGGAAAGACTGTAAGAGCCAGAGGAGCAGGGCATCTGCTGTAAGGTAGTCTTTTCTTTAAAATTAATTAGTAATAAATCAATAACAGTACACAACATAGGGGAGGGTAAATATCTTTCAGAGAGCATAGAAGAGACAAGCAAGGGAGATGAAGATGATAAAACTAAAGACAAACCGCATAGCGCTCGTTAACACTTTTTGCTTCTATGTGAAGCCTTGAGGAAGACAGAAAAGTGACTAAAATCAAAACTCTTCGGAAAGAACACACTCTGAAAATTCCATGCAAACTTGGGGAAGATATTTGGATTAAAACAAACAAGCCCAACAAAGATAAAAATCAGTTACACACCAAATAAGAAAAACAGGTTTTTCTACAAAGAAACAAACATTAATTTAGCTCAGTTTCTTCTTTATTTCTCTAAATGTCAGCAGACAAAAAATATTTAATGTTCTTCCTCTCTCAATGAAGTTTCAGAGCTAAGTGTTTTAAGCTCAGTTAATTGTAAGAAAGCAATAGAAATGTATTTTCCGATAAGCAAAAGATAGCATACAACCACAAAATATGCACCATCCCTGAAGAAATTACTTGAATGTTCATTCCATTTGACAAAAGAAGAAATGAAGTCAGATCAAGAAGGAAGAGACTGTACAAAAACAAGGTAGAATGGCTGAGAATGTAGCTCAGTGGCCGAGGTTACACGCATGAGGCTCAAGGTTCAATTCCTGACTGCTGCCAAAATAATGATGATGGTAGCGGTGGTGGTGGTGATGTGGAGAGGAAAAGAGCAGGCACTGACCTCTGGTCTCCACACTTGCACATATAGGTGAGCAGTCCTACACACACACACACACACACACACACACACACACACACACACAAAGAAGGAAGAGACTTAGTAAGAGATTGTTTAAAAAACTTGTTTGGTCACTTCAGCAATCCTTTGAACATGGGCAAGTGTAGGCACACAGGCAGGCACACACACACGCACACACACTTTTCATGCATGCATATTTGTTATATAGGAAATGGAAGCCTAAACCAAAATATATTTTTTTATTTTGACACAAATGTAACTTCTTATGTCATAGTTATGATAATTGTGATTATTGTGATATCATAAAGAATACATTATTGGTCTTAGTCTCCATTCCCTGACAGAGCTTCTAAAGCTCTTGGAGTTTTACAAGAACTGTGTGCATCAAGGGCACTCTGTTGCTCTTGATAGGCCCCTTCCAGGCACACCGAGTGTCTGCTGATGCTGTGTCTCTGGAGAACATGGTTGCCTGGCTCTCCAAGGCAGTGGTCACTGCTGCAGTCTCTCATGCAAATGTAACCAGGTTTCCACAAAGTCCCTCAGTGGCAGTGTTCAGAGGTACTGGTGAGGGAGTAGAAGCCCTGTCTCCCCCTGACACAACTTGTGCTAGGCATGTCTTTCATGTGTCTGCTCTTGACTCTGATCCTCTCTAATAAAACACATGTAGCAAACACACTTATCCCTAAGCTCTGAGGTCTGAGCTGTGAGAGCAACTCTCAAACCGGAAGGTGCAGGGGACCATTCACTTCCTAACCCACAGGCCAACAGGTCAGGAGGCCTAGTTTTCAAGTGCACTACAGCTTCAATCTCAGAGGCAGGAGGGTGTTGGAGAGAATTCCACACTGGCAATTTAAAGGGAGGTCATCTGTGAAATTTAAGGCTAGGTTTATTTTTCATATCTTTTGCTGCTGAGTAGTAACTTACCCTTCAGATCTAATGACTCTTGTAGACCAGGTAAAATACTTTGTAAGCCTGAGAGAAATATGACTTCACACATTCAGAGTGTTTCCTGTAGAGAGCTGAGTGAACCGGAAGCATTATAGGTACTTTTGCACTCACTCACTGACCAGCTGCTCCATACACAGACCACTCTACCCAATAGAATTGGGAAGCTCTATGGATATGTCACACTGGGCACTAGGTCCTCACAGCCCTCTTGCTAGGACTGTGTGTAGCGGTCATACCAGTTACTGACCAGGCTTTGCTTACATTGAACACCAGTATTGTGGATATGGTAAAGGGTCTCCAGAAGCTCTGGCTCTGGCTTCTGGCTCACACCCAGGTCCTGCATGCCAGAAAGGCCTGGGGTACGGGTCAAAGACCTGTGTGACATATCCTTTGCTATGTTCAAGTCCAGAGACAGGATGGTTTTGAGATTACAGGCATGCTACCATGCCTAACTGACAGGCATTATTTTTTCTCTTCATTTTTGATTGAAAAGATCTGGTCATTTGGTTTGGTTTTCAGGGAGTGAAGCTTTGAGTGTGGTGTGAATCTGTGTGGGTAGCACTGTAGAGCTAGTACAATGACACCATAGAACTCTGATGGCTGTGAGTCCAGAAGGACCTGGATTCACTCCCTGCCTTCCCATGTAGCACTTGCATGACCTTAGACAAGAGTGTTAGAAAAGCTGGGAGAACTGATGTGTTTATGGCTGTCATTATGGAAAAGAATTTTTGAGGAGTGAAGTGAGATAGTACAGCTTATGTCTCCTAGAACAAGAGTCAGAAAGCCTTTGCTCTGTCAGTGTTGCCTGTGTTACTTTCAGCTGTACTTACACAAGGGAAGCAAGGTTGATAGGCATTAAGATGGAGAAAGGAATTCTGTCATGCCTCAAAATCTTTTGTAGGGAAAGGAAATGTTTATTGCCACTTCCTTTCTTCCGAGATTCTCAAGCTGTGAAGACAGTTTATGCAACACCACTAACCTGCTGTAAAGGTGGGGGATTCATCTGGCTTGGGGGGAATGAGGAAAGGAGCCACAGAGCAGCTCTACCCACAGTTCCCTAGTAATCCTGTGGTGATGAAAGACCTGGGCAGACGTCCTGTTAAATTAGGCCAATGTTCAGGCTTATATAGTTGTCGTTCTCAAGTGGAAACAGTGTGTTATCTCTAGATCAAGCTGGTCCCTACCTGCCTGAAATGGAGCATTGCATCCAATCCCTGCCTTTGCCTTTTCTCAATATAATGCTTGGCCAGTGGCCTAAGCTATCTGACTACTTGGCTATGTCAGAAGGAAATTAGATTATAACTGAAGTGATTAACCACTTGGTAAGAAGACCTACCTTTGCTGGGGTTTGGGCCACAAAGGGTATAATGATTACAGCACTTTTTGAAGCCCCGAAGACGAAATTAGCAAGTGAATTTGAGTACAGTGATCAGATATTAATAGCAACTGGAAAACAAAATGCCATGTCCATTCAAGCAGCATGGGCACAATTAGGATGAAATGGTTTCTTGAGATTCTCTGGGATATTACACACTATACTGGACTTTCCGGAGAAAAATCCCTCTGACACAGATGCTCAGGTATCCATATAATTCATTCACAACCAAGAGAGCAGCCACTCACTCTTGCCTGTTAAACCACTCTATGAGGTATCATGGCATTGCTATCCACACAGACTGAGAAGGAAATGGAGGATGAAAATATTGGATGGTCGGCCATTTCCACACAGCCACTAAATGGTTGCCCAGTCCTTAAATCCATACAGTTAACAAAAAACAAATTTCCTGGTGGCCCACTAGCTGCCAACTCCTGCTGTCCAGCCCAACGTTCTTACTCCCATACCACAGAGTGCTAGCTGGGCTTCATTGTCAGTATCACCTTGAGTGACCATTGCTCTGTGATTCCATGAGACTGACACTCACAGTCACCAGTTCTACCACAAAATCCTGCAAGAGCTGTTGGCAGGCTTTTAAACTCTTAAAATATTTTTTTCTGAGCCTTTGTACTCACCCTCTCTGTAAATCTCTAATCAGGGCGTACTGAAACACTACTGTGTCCACATGAGATATATTTTGTTCTTTGTTCAGCATGGAGATGCCAGTGTAAAAAAGACTTCATTTGTGTCAAGTATAAACTGTTAGACATCTGAAGGTTACCAGTGAATAGAATGGCCACATAATATTAATGATGCTTACTGACTTTTGACATATTAGTCTCCAAATGATTTTATGTAGTATTTAACTTTTATTTCGGTTTACCCTTTTATTTTTTGCTCTTATGAGATAGGATCTCACTCTATAGCCATGGTGACCTGGAACTCACCGTGTAGCTTATGGTGACTTTACACTTATAGCGATCCTACCTCAGGCTTCCAACTGCAGGGGTTACAAGTGTGAACTAACCTTATTTATAGTTATGTTTAACCTTCATAAAAGCAATAGACATAAAAGCAATAGACAAAGTAGAAAACTAATATGGCCTCTGAGTCTTGCTATTTGGGATTTTAAGTGTCCCCCAAAGAACAAAGCATTGGCAGCTCAATCCTCAGGGAGATAACACTAAGGGATAGTGAAATCTTAGATGTATGACCAGGCCGTGGTCTTTAGGCCACTTGGTTCATTCCCTTACTGGAATTCTTTACCATGAGATAGGAAAATCTGCTGTTCTGTTCTGTCACCTGTTTTCCTCCATTAATACATGGCACCCACCCAGAGACTTAAACTTTTCCCTTCATTAACACCTGACCCCCACCCTGATACACCTGGTTATGGACTGGAGGCCTGAAAGTTGTTAGTCCAAACAGTGATAGAAATCTGACTAACATGTCTTCTTTTCCGGGACCTCATCCTAACAATTCTCCTGATGGTGAAGAAAGGCAAAGACAGACCCTCCCAACTTATATAAAACACACAACACTCCTGAACAATCACATGGCCACAAGCAAATTCAAGGAACTTGGGAGGGAAGGAGATTCACATGTTCATCTTCGTTCCCCACGTTCCTCTGGGAAGACTATTGTTTTCCCTCTTCCCTCTGAAAGTTAAGGTATTAGTAGCTCAAGATACTTAACAGAGGAACTATAAACTATACTAGAGAACATCATGAATTAGAGAAAATGAGGATATACACTGCAAATATTGATGAGAAAACTGAAAAATCAAATATTAATTATTCAGTTATTCCATAAGTTAAACACAACATGAACTAAAAACCAATATGTGTGGTAAATTTCAGTTAGAATTTGTTTATTTCAGCAAAGTCATCCTAAATGTCAAATGTGGTGGTTAGAATGAGAATGCTCCCCGAAGGTTCTGGTATTTGAATAACTAGTCCTGAGTTGGTGAAGCTATTTGGGTAGGTTTAGGAGGTATGGTCTTACTGGAGGAAATACATCACTTGGGGTGGACTTGGAGGTTTCGAAGCCCTGCATCATCCCCAGTTCATCTCCTCTCTGGTTCCTGCTTGCATTTCAAGGTGTGAGTTCTCAGCTGTTTCTCCTGCCATGCCTGCTCTCTGCTGCCAGGATTCCGTGACATGATGAACTTTTACCCCTCTGCACCTGAAACCCAAATAAACTTCCTTCTACGAGTTGCTGTGATCATGGTGTGTTACCACAGCAACAAAAAAATAACTAACATAGCAAATCTGAGGACAAAGGAGAGGGTTTGCCATCCTGTTTAAAAAAAGACTTATCTTCAAATTTCAGTAACACAAAAGTGTGGTGGTGGTTCAGACCAGTGAGGAAATAAAACATACATAACAGCAGAAAAGCTCTGGGATTTTAGACAAATGGCATCACACACAGAAATAAAGGGGGCAGGGGGGGGGAGCAGTGCTAGTTCATTTGGATTGTATTCAGAAAATCAGCTTTTAGTATTCACTAAAGGTAACTGTGGGTCTCGATTTTATGCCATATATAAGGTATGCAAGATATAAATGTAAGACCATGAAACTTAAGGTAGAATATAAAGTTCTTAAAAATAATTGGGGCGAGGAAACATTTGTTAAATAAAAAAAACCCAAAGTACAAGTCATATAGTAAAAACCGATTTTGACAAAATCAAAATCAAAGACCTCTGTTCAGCAAAGGTTTCTGTAGAATAGAGTAGCATATGGTGGCAGATTAGGACAAACTTACACCTGCAAAAACCAATGAAAGACTGATTTAAAAAGTGCAAGGGACTCTTAGGGCCCAACCAAAAACAAAGATAAACAGTTGAAGTCACTGTGTCCGCCCTCCAGTCTACCATCAGAGAGAAAGTAAATCAGTCTGTGGCAGTAGGCCTATTAGCAGTGGTGTGACTTTCAGTCTTTGAGACTTACTGAGCCCTCCAAACTCAGTGTCTCTTTGAATTAACAAAAAAACAAGGTTCTAGGATGCTATGCACATTCATAACACCACAGAGTCCTAATCATAAGCACGACTTTGCACAAAACAAAGTATTCTCATCAATTATTGTCTGAATTTCATCAGTTGACTGTAAGTCTGAAATCTGCCAGTAGGTATATTTCTCAGACATTCTTAGAAAAGTTCACGAGGATCAGCTGTGAAAAACAGTGCTTATAATGAAATTGTTGTTTAGTGTGTAGTGTTGGAGCCCCACAAATTCTCCTTCCATTTTGTAAAGAGCAAACACATTCAGCTGAGTGACCTGGTTCTTAAATGATATGAAGAACCTTATAGGCAAAGACATCAGACAGAGGGGCTGGAGAGATGGCTCAGAGGTTAAGAGCACTGACTGCTCTTCCAGAGGTCCTGAGTTCAAGTCCCAGCAACCACATGGTGGCTCACAACCATCCTTAATGCGATCTGGTGTCCTCTTCTGGCGTGCAGATATACATGGAGGCAGGATGTTGTATTCATAATAAATACATAAATCTTAAAAAAAAGAGATCAGACAGAGTTCCACTCCCAAAGAGGAATCAGGATGCTCCTGGGTGTGATGCACGGGAGAAAAAGCCCTTTAGGGTACTTGAAAATGGGACAGGACATATCAGATCACTGTTAGATATGGGAATAGATTGGAGTGGGAGGCTCCCAGAAAGCAAGAGGACCAGCAAAGAGGCAGTATGGCTTAGAAATGTTCTGACTTGAACAGGTAGTGTAAGTAGATATGGATAGAAAGAAACATCTGAGAGGACTTAGGAGGAAGTGGTAAGAGGACATGTTATGATGAGGATGAAGAAGGCATAAACTAAGGATAATGTAACGTTTTGGGGTTGGATTTAAGACAATGGTCACATTATTAATTGAGATCTGACATACAAAGGAGCATTTCCTGCAGTTTATAATTATGCTTATAAGTAAAGAAAAATCATTGGTTTTTATATTCAGAATCTTTAATGTTTTGTCAAAAAGAAAATCACAGAAGCAATTATTTACTAATGATTAGTGTGTTGTTTCCAGTGCAGCCTGATTCTATAGCCCTTGCTAGGAGCAGTGAGATAATGTACACCATATAGAAATACAGCACAACATAGAAAAGCAGGGGTTGGGGGGCCATGGCCACTCTGATGGAGTGGCACAAACTACCACAGCAACCTGGAACCACAGTGAATTTGCTATGTATGGCACAGGAGGAGGAATTGGCTAGTTTGGTAGTAGCTGCCTGTAGCTGAGTGGTGTCAGGCTGTAAACACCTGGGAGGAAGAAGCAGCAGTTGCTAGTTCTTGCACACACCTGTTGGTTATTCATAGTCACTCACACTTGTTCACACTGTCAACATACATAGTAGGGCCATGGAAAGGCTTTGAGCCTCACCCCAGAGGGAAGGCTTTGACAAATTCCCATGATATACCCATGTCACACAATACACATTCAATCAGGACGTCATCTACAGCTAACACATTCACTCAAGGAATCCTCCACTCCCTATAGATGCGGTAACTGGTATTATGGAATATATGTACAGTAATGATATGAGGCAGGAGACATCAACACTGCATTGAGAGGGGCAGAGAGTAGAAGCTAAACTGTTAAGCTGTATGTTAAACTGTAGACCCAGATACCTGGGTTTGCATCTGGCTCTTAACCCTGAGTGCTGATGTTCCTTTGTCATGGGCCTATAATCCAGGATCATCTACACAATATGATTGAGACATTCTTTAAATCAGAATGTGTGGAAGATGTAAAGCGGGTGAGCCAGGATCAAGGGAAGATCTATAAAAGGTACTGGAGCCCAGTTTGGCAGGTGTTGAGAACTTGGTGACCTGTGATCGTGTTAAGAGGCTGTGGAACCTTTAAGGAGTCTAATAGAAGTCTTCAGGTCCTGGGGAACACTGGCTTTGAAGAGATAAGGTAGCTCTCCTGGGGCCCCTGAGATTGTTACAAAACATCAAGCCCATACATTTTATATACTCCTTGGCTTCCTGTCTTGAGTTGCCTCTCCCATGCTCCTGGTCTTTGATTTCATACAACACAAGGTGATCTAGCCAGGAGAGACCCCATTGGATACACCACCGCACTACTTAAACTTTTGGCCTCTGAAACTGTAGGCTAAATGACTCTCCTGTCAACAAATTATCCACTTTGGGCATTTTCTTAAAGCAGCAGAAAACTTCCAAATACATGGGCTAGCCTTGAACCTGTCAAACAGACAGACAAGTGAAAGAATACATGCAAATTCATGGGGCCAGACAGAAAAGATGATCTGGGAAAATTTGATTATTGCAGTATCTCTGGAAGGTATAGTGTGTACATCTTGTGTCACAGGCAATTGGGGCTGGACATGGCACCCTGTGTAGGATTGGTTTTACAAAACCCAAATCTGATAGTCTTTGTGGCCCTCCCTTCCGTTGCCTGCCAGGGCCCACTCCAGGCTCCCCTTCCCTTGCTTGCTTTTTGTCTTGAATGGTTACTCATGGATTGACATGGTTGGTTAAGATTTTGACCTATACAATTCTCTCTCCACTTCAGTTATGATTGCCAAGACAAAAAGCCAAAATTTCCTTGTTAGAACATTTCCTGGTTCCCACAACATCCTATTTCACCGTTACCACTAAGGTGGACCTCCCATCGCTCAGGACTCATTCTGATCCTGGGATGTGAAACACTGTATTGTGTTATTGGGTTAACCCTGGGTTTTCTTTTGATCAGTGTTCAGATTTTTGTGCTCCCTGTCTGCTCCATGTTGTATCTGAAGAGGTTCTTCCAGACTCCTGTGCCCCTTGAACTTGCGTAGTCACACGGTCAACAAGAAATAGCTAGGAACAGTTAGAGTCTAGCTGTGCTTTTATGGGTATGAAATGGAATGAATGCTTCTGTAATCTTGCTCATGTTCTTTGGGCTAACTGAATCTAAGCCTGTATTTCCAAGAAGATCCACCTCAATAGCAGGTAGCTGGAAAGATAATGAACATGCTGACCTTTGTTTCATAATCTGAAGTTTTTTTCTTTTGAGACAGGTCTCCTTATACATACTTGGCTGGACTAGAGTTAGCTCTATAGATCAGACTGGCCTTGAACTCATAGAGTTCTGACTGCCTCTGCCTCCTAAATTAAGTGCTGGGACTAAACACATACACTACTCCCAGCAGAAATCTATAATTTTTATAGGAACAATTCAAAAGGATATATTGCCAGACAAACTGAGGACAGATAGACTGACTAAATGTGAATTGAAACTTTAGGTTATTAGGGGGGAAAAGTAAGTCTCAACAGAGAAAGGAAACAAGGAACTGCCAGAAACAGGTTTTCTTTCTAGAACAGGAAGGTCATCGTCAAGGTGGAGGGAAACAAGTTACTTTAAAAAGATCATGGCTTGACCACTGCAGAGACTAAGGAGGTGGACACATGGGGACTATACACAGGGGCCATCCCGAAGTATAGCAAACTGACACCAGGCGACTCCTGTGCGGAATTACCCTGGAGGACCTGTAACCTTGTCAAAAGGGCATCCAGACTCCAGACTCAAGAGACGGAAGGAAAAGCTGTAATTGCTGCTAGGTGGCCTTTGGCAAAGCCCCTGCCTTTTTGAGCCTTAGGTTCTCACATGTTTAACACAGGAGAGGAAATAAAACAAACAGCTTTTCTGCCTTAGGTATCCAAGAAAGTCCTAACAAACGAGAGAAAACAAAGGGGGAAGTGCTGCCTGAGGCTGCAAAGCCAGCACAAAGGGCATACATTGCAGTCATTACTGCGGTGGCACAGGGGAAGAAATATAAACAGAAGCATGTACTTGATTTTCAAGCGTTGGCCCGTCTGTGGGAACAGGGAAATATCAAGGGCAGAGGTCTGACCTAGGGATAAAATTACCAATTCATTCCACCTTCCTCTCAGGGTTCTTATGACAATTAACTTGCCAAGTTTCAACCACAAGACCATATGTTTGCTAGGTCACGTGGAGGAATGGGGTTTATTCTGATATTTGTTTGTAGATTCGAGATATCACACTGGACAAATTCAATCTGTCAGGAGGCTTCCCTGTACATGAACCTGTGAAAGTATTCCATATGCATATGAATTAAGAGAAAGTTTAATTTATTGTATTTAGTGTGTCTGAGTGTCGGGCCTATGTGTAGTGTATTAAGTACCACATGTATGCCTGCTTCCCATGAAGCCAGAGGAAGTGCTAGCAACTGGAAAGTCTTGAAAACCCTTCTGAACTAGCAAAAAATATTCACATATGCCATGGACAGTTATGGTATTTAATGGACATTAATATTCTAATTGTTTTGTCAGTTGCTAATTGGTGATGTCATCCCAACTAGGTTATTTGAGCAACCAAACCACTCATCCATCTGAACACAAGGACGAAAACATACTATTCCCTTAGAAGCTTTGCTTTTGTAACTACATGCAACATTACTAAGTTCAGACACTACTGGGGCCGGAGACATAGTTCACTTGTTAAGAGAGCTTGTTACCCCTCCCAAGGACCCAAGTTCAGTTCCTGGCATGCACATTGAGAGGCTCCCAGTTACCTGTACCTCCAGCTCCAGAAGACTGATCACTCTCTTCTGGTCCCCATGGGCACCTGCATACAAATACACAGACGCATAGCCACACATAAGTAAAACAGGAATCTAAAATTAGAGATGGAGCCATTATTCCTAAGCGAGATTTCTGAGTTATTAAGTCAACCCATCAGACAAAATTCCCTGCTTCTCTGGCCTTCCCTCTCTGTTTACTTTCGTACAGTTTGTTTTTACCGCAAAGACTCTGGCATTTTCCTAAAGGCGCCATCCTATTCTGGAGTCAGAGATAGTGCTCTCTGCCTTCAGAATTCTCCAAGCAGGGCGAGCAAAGGTTAGCTCTCCGCATCCTGTTGACTAATGCTTTGAGACTCAAAAAAGGCCTTATCCTCTAGACCCCTCCCCCCACCCCGGCCTGGCATAAATTCATCCTCTCTGGATCTGGGCCTCAACGTTTCTCAGGGAGATCTCACAGCTAATCTGCTTTTCTGGTGCCCCAATCTGCAGGCTCCTGGGGATGAAGAGTGAATCGCTCATCTTCATAGTCCCCTTTCCCAACCTCGAGTCCACATGAAGTACGGCTCAGGGCATCTTCAGGGCACATGGATGCCAAGGGCCTCCTCTGCTTAGATTCACTTCTGAGGGGGGTTTGCTGTCCAGATCCCCTCTTTTGAGTGTCCCTGTTGGCTCAGGAAAACGAGTTTTTCCTTAGAACAAATGGGCGTGGAGTATGAAAATATCATGCAAGATTAGTCAAATGCTGCACTGCTTCCTCCAGGCCCCGCCCTGAGCGTGACTTTCAGGCAGTTTAGGAGTGGAGCTTTGTGGCAGGTGGATGGTGCTGGGGGTGGGGGAGAGCAGTTGTGTGGCAGGGTGAGCAGCTGGGAGACTGGTGAGCAGTTTCAGGAGGACTTGTGAGCAGCTGTGGAGTGGGCCCTGGTGAGCAGTGACTTTGGAGAATCTTGCTTGTCCCCAGAACTCTGTTCCAGCTGGGAAGGTAAGATTGCCAACGTTTTGTGTGAGCCACAGTACCAGGCATGTTCTTGCAGCTACCTGAGTTCTCCTGTTGCCCTAAACCTATTGTGGTGACTCTTGGGACTGTAACCTGAATAATAGGCTCACATGGAATGCAGGTGAAATTGGCCAGACTGGGGTTGCTAGAAACAAACAGGACATCGATGTTGTGGGTGCTGAAGGTGTGGAAGAATTCACTGGGAGAAACACTAAGCGTTAGAGGAACTGAGAATTCATGGGTGAATGGTGCAGACCTAAGTGATTCCAGGGAAAGAGAAGAAGAAATGGAGGGAGTGTCAGAGGATCAAAAGATAGGACAAGCAGGCCGACAGACAGATAGACAGACAGACAGACAGACACACACGCGCACGCACACACACACACACACACACACACACACACGGAAAAGCTCAATTTCTAAGTTCCAACTGGTGAGGTTTGTGTGTGAACATGCCATTCTAGAACAATTTTCAGAATGATATTTTGATACATCTCTAACAGAGATGGATTGCTAACTAATGAAGCACCTGTTAAACATTAATGAAAACGTTCCAACTGAACAGTAGAACATACTTGTGCATATTTGTGTGTGTGTGTGTGTGTGTGTGTGTGTGTGTGTTGCCATTACAGAGGGACAGTCAAGAATGTGGAGTGAGAAATTTAGAGACAAGTTTTTGTTTTGGGGTTTTATAGAGAACCATTGCAGGGATACCTTTTATTCTTTTTTGTTGTTTCTCACTAATTAAAAGAATCATAATGCTATAAATACAGTGAAGGAAATTCTTTGCTTTCTGCAGCATCAGTAAAAACCAGAGGCGATGCAGTAGGCTACTATACGGCCTCTAAAATTAAGCATGTGTGTGCGTGAACATACAGGATGTGGTGAAATGAAACGCCCGAAGCACAGGTTGGGACGGCAGCTTTTGATAGCGCCTTACACGCCTGAGGGCAAGGCAGGCGTACAACCCTTTTGCTTAGCTTTACCTACACGCTGCTCTTTTACAAGCTCTCTATGAGCCAGCCTGGTCTACTTCTTACATGAGGAACAATGTTAAGAGGGAGCACACACGAGAGAAGGAGAACAAGGAACTAGAGAGCAGACACCAAGTACCACCAGAGTGAAGGGAAGGTGTGGGTTGACCCGTTTCATGGTAGGAGTGGATGAAGTTGCTGTACTAATTGAGAGGCTGTGCATTTCCAACAGCGCTCAACAGACACTTGCTGCTAGATTCATAATTAAATATTGACCTTTTACAAATTAAAGTGTACTGTTAAGTGGAGGAGGAGAATACAGTGAGGAACAGTAGGCAACACACAGACTCCTAGACATTTTCCAGAGAATCAGGGACACAGAGCTGAGTAGGATGTAGGGGCTGAGAGCTGAGAGATAACACCTTCTAAACTGCACATTCGTCTGTTATTAATTTTCAAATTTAGAATGCAAAAATTATGGATTTCCTTGTTTGTTACATAGATCCCTCTGTACTTTCCACATATCATGTATCAATTACCAATTTTCCCTCTTTACCCCTCCTATAATCATCTTCCACACCAAATAATACCCTGTCTAATTTCATGTCATATGTTGTATATACATGCATATATTAAAATCTAGAGCTTACATATGAGAGAATACATGATATCTTTCTTTAATCCCACTATTACCCTATTTTGTTCCCCTTATCTTTTCTTTCTGATTTCTTCTTTCTATCTCATACTATTTTTTTTACTTTCTACACACACACACACACACACACACACACACAGGCACTACACATTTAAATCTAGATTATGCATTTGAGAGAAATATGCAAAATTAATCTGAATTTGACTTACTTTGCTTAACATGATGACATCTAGTTCTGTCCATTTTCCTGTAAATATTATAACTCCATTCCTCCTTATGGATGAACAAAAGCTCTTGTGTATATGTGACACATATTCTTTTGCCACTTATGTGTTAGACACTGGTCTGGTACCATAGCTGATATGAATGGTGTTGCAATCAACATGAATGTGCAGGTATCTCTGTGGTATGCTGATGTAGAATCCTTGAGTTTTATATCCAGGGATGGCATAGCTCCATCCTGGGGATATTTCTATTCTCAGCTTCGAGAGTCTCCATATTGATCACCATTGTGGTTTCAATGGTTTGTATTTCCACCAGCACCATGTAAAGCTCTCTTTCCTGAATTTTTGCCAGCACTTGCTGTTTTCTTCATGACATACACTCTAACTGGTGTGACTTAGAGTTTCAGTGATGTTTTGATTTGCATTTTCCTGATGGTAAAGGACGTCATACACTTTCATGTGTTTACTGACCCTGTGTGTGTACATGTGAGTGAGTGTACGTATACGGCAAATGTTTGTATTCATCTGTGTATGCAGGGTTGAGTGCTTATATGAGTTACACATGTGTGGAGGTCAAGGGCTGGCATAGTATGGCTGCTTAATTTGCTATCAACCTTATTTTTTAAGACAAGGTCTTTTATACTAAAGCTCTGACTTACTAATTGGCCAGATTGGCTGGCCAGCATGTTTCAAGGATCCTCCTATCACACTTGTCTCTCTGACCACGCTGGAATTGTGGACATTCACTTCCCAGTCTAGTTTTTAAGTAGGCACTGAAGTTCAGAAAACTCATATTCTCATGAATGTGTGGCAAGTATTTCACCAACTCTGAGTCATCTCAGCCCTTGCATTTCTTCTTTTAAGAACTAAATCATTTTCTCATTTATTAACTGGATGACTTGTAAGATTTGTCTATGTTTTATTTTTTAATCCTTTATAGACTATAGGCATCAATTTCCTGCCCAATGCAGAGTTGTTAAAGATTCCCCAATTTCATAGGATATCTTTCCACTCTATCAATTGTTTCCTTTGCTGTGCAGAAGTATTTATGTGACATTCAATAGTGCTATCAACCCTTGCTTTTGTTTCCTGTACTGTTGGAGAACTTCCAGAAAGTCCTTGCCTGTGTCAGTACTTGAAACATTTCTATTATGTTTTTTCTTCTGCTAAAGGTTTAAAAGTTTCAGGTCTAACATTAAGGTATTTGATCTACTTGGAGTAGAGTTTTATACAAAATGTTTGGTATCGGGTTTCATTTTTTCATCATAGTTTTCCCAATAGAGTAAGTTGAAATGGCTGTCTTTTTTCTATTGTATGTTTTTGGTGCATTTGTCAAAAGATAGAAGGTGGACCTCAAACTATATTACAGAGCCACAGTAGCACATTATTTCATGCATTGGCACTAAAGCAGTCAGAGGTGAACTTATGTAGCTACAGCTTTTGACATATGGACCAAAACCACATCTTTTCCTGACTCTAGGACATTTTCTGTTATGAATGCTTTAAAAATGTTTCTATGCCTTTAGAATTTATTCTTCTCCTTCTTGCATGCCTGTTAGCCATGGACTTAGTCTTTTCAGAATGCCATGTCTATGTTATTTTATCTCTTCCTGGGTTGTCTTGTTCCTCTACCTTGTCTTCAAGCCTGGCTGTTCTTCCCTCTCCTTGGTCTAGTCTCTTGTAGGAACTTTCCACAGAGCTTTTCATTTAACTTAAGTTTTTCATGTATAGTACTTCAGCTTCTTTTTCAGTATTTGTATCTTGTTGAATTCTTCTTTCATAACTTACAGTCTTCCTTATTTCATTTGGCTGTTTGTGCTCACAGTAATGATCTTAATTTTTTTCTTTGATTTCTGAACGGATATAAAATCATTCTTGGAGAACTCTGGGTGTCTTTGCTACTGTCCTATTGCTGTGAAGAGACACCATGACCACTGCAGCTTATAAAAGGAAGCATTTAGTTGGAAGCTTGCTTATAGCTTCAGAAAGTCAATGCATGATTATCATGGCAGGAAGCATGGCAGCAGGCAGGCAGGCAGGCATGGAGCTGGAGCAGTAGCTAAGAGTTTACATCTTAATTCACAGGCAGTAGGAAGAGAGAAAACACGATTGGGCATCACATAAGCTTTTGAATCCTCAAAACCAACCCCCAATGACATACCTCCACTACCAAAGCCACCCCTACTCCAACATGGCCACACCTCCTAATCATTCCTAAACTGTCCATCAAACGGGAAACACACATTCAAATATATGAGTTTTTGGAGGCTATTCTCATTCAAACTACCACACTGAGATTTTGCCCAACTTATAGTCACCAGATGCCAATACTATAAGATTGATAGTTTTTGGAGGAGTTAAAATTGCCTTGAATTTTTTCATTTATCCTCTTATTACATAGAATGCCTCTGGTGTCATCCCTTTTCTTGGTTTATTTTATATCAGAAGTATTCTTTTAGTTGAAATATTTTTAGTATTCATGTTGAATGTACACTAAAAGAGCTGAGTGTGTCATTCAGAAAATAGTACCTCAGATGAGTGGTATAAATGTTAATCAAAAGAGTCTGACTTGTATCTATTAAGAAGATATGGAGATTTCTGTTGGGTGTATTTATGAAGTATATTATGTTTATTGATTTTTATATGGTGGTCATCCTTGAATCCTTGGAATTGATCGTGGTTCATCATCTCCATAATGTGTTTTTAAATCCTATTTGCAAATATTTTTTTGAGAATTTACATCTGTGTTCATCAGTGAAGTTGGTTTTTAGTGTGAATATCATATTTTAATGTTCATAATATTTCATTTTAATGACCATAATAATCTATCACCTGAACATCATTTGGGAGGGATTTAAGTACTATTTTGAGAGAAAGAGAAAGAGATAGACAGAGAGAGACATATTCTGGGAAGTATCAAATTTTAAATATTTTCAGAGAAAAGAATTGGTATAGTACATAATACATGCACACTCCTTTGGAAAAGCTATTAGAATGACTTTATAAAGTGTGCTCAACTATTATGATCTTACTCATTTTAAACTTATTTTTCTAAATCTATGAAATTCAGTTATGACTACAACACATTTCAGATAGTTCAGATCTCACATAGTGATCTCAGGAGTGGAGAGACATCCTGTAAAGGGGACAGAAAGTTATAGATGGGTCAGAAATGATATGATTAAGGGGCATGGGTAATAAAAGATGGACCAAGACTTCAGTATGTCTCACTGAAGTTTATTTAATTGAGAGAAATAAAACTTTCTTGGACACAAAAGTTTCTTGTTCTCAGAGAGCCATGATTAGAGCCTTGCATGTCTACTACACATGAAACTAACAAGACAGTGACTTGTAGAAAATACATCAAGTACCCAAGTCATCTTACTCATAGGCACCTGTGAAACCAACAGTATCTATTCTGTCGAATGGTAAGAGATGAACACATGGAGTGTCTTAGTTGGGGTTCCTATCGCTGTGATTAAGCACCATGATCAAAAGCAACTGAAAAGGAAAGGGTTGCTTTTGTTTAAATTTGCATGTCACAGCTCATCATCAGGACAGGAACCTGGAGGCAGGAGCTGATGATGCAGAGGTCATGGAGGAGTGCTGCTTACTGACTTGGTTCTCATGTCTTTCTCAGACTGCTTTCTTATAGAACACAGGTGGACCACAAGTCTAGGAGTGGTACCACCCACAGTAAGCTAGGCACTCCCCTATCAATCGCTAGTTAAGAAAATGGAAAATGCCCTATGGGCTTGCGTATGCCCAATCTTATAAAGGCATTTTCTTAAGTGTGTGTGTGTGTGTGTGTGTGTGTGTGTGTGTGTGTGCACGCGCACATGTGAGTGCACATGTAGGAGCTGGTAGGTAATAGAGCAGTGGTTGTCCTCACTCTGGGGAAAGAGATAACCTGGTAGCTCCTCCATTTATGAAGCAGGACATCTCAGCAATCACAATCCAGTACTGAAAGGCAAGGACATCCAGACTAGAAGACTAAAGAAGCTGGCATCAAATGCAGGCAGAGGATCAGAGGCAGAAAAGTACAGGAAGCTCTTTCCTCGGACCTTTCCATATCTGGGCTGGTTAATAGAAGGTGATACCAACTTTGAGAGCAGATCTTTCCCTTCCCTTCCCTTCCCTTCCCTTCCCTTCCCTTCCCTTCCCTTCCCTTCCCTTCCCTTCCCTTCCCTTCCCTTCCCTTCCCTTCCCTTTCCTTTCCTTTTTCCCCTTTCTTTTCCTTTCCACCCCCTCCCTTTCCTTTCCTTCCCCTCCCTTTCCTTTCCTTCCCCTCCATTTCCTTTCCTTTCTTTCCTTTCCTTCCTTCCTTTCCTTTCCTCCCCCTTTCCTTTCCTTTCTTTCCCTTCCTTTCCTTTCCTTCCCCTCCCTTTCCTTTCCTCTCCTCTCCTCTCCTTTCCTGAAATGCTCTCACAGACATATCCAAAGGTGTTATCTCCTAAGTGATTCTAAATACCATCAAGTTGTCAATTAAGACTAACGTCAGCCTGAAAACAATTTCAAGATGCTGCTCTGCAGGTTTTGGTTGTGGGCATCTTCTCAACACCGAAAAGGAAATGAATTTCCCTCCAGTTTCTAAAAGACAATGTAACTTGTCTTAGTCAGTGTTTCATTGCTGTGAAGAGAAACCATAACCAGGGAAACTCTAACAAAGGAAAATATTTAACTGGGGTCTTGCTTACAGCTTCAGAGGTTTATTTTATGATCATCATGTTTGGAAACCTGGCTGCATGCAGGCAGAGCTATATTCTGGAGAGATAGAGATAGATATAGGTAGGTAGATAGATAGATAGACAGATACATAGATAGACAGACAGACAGATAGGGAATCTAGGCTTGGCATGAGCTTTTGAAACCTCAAAGCCACCCCGACCTTCACATCCTTGAGTGATGCATTTCTTCCAACAAGGCCACACCTCTTAATCCTTCTAATTATATCAAAGGGTTCTAATGGCTTTTGTCTAAACATCTAGCTATATGAGCCAATTGGGATCCTTCTTATTCAAACTACTACAAAGTCATTCTGAGGCCTTGATTTTGTTCATTATACTAATTTTCTGTGACTTCTATAATTATGAAATAATTTTGTGTGGTCTTAAGCAATTAAAGTTGTCTTAATTTCTTATCCCAGTAACAGCAAGTGAATACAATCAGAAATAGACTTATAGGTGACCTTGGTGTTGCAAGCATAGAGCATAGAGAGAGCATCCACAATGAATAGGAGTGGAATGGCAGAAGCAAGTGGCTGTGTAGAGGATAGAAGAAGCAGGTCATTATATGGGGTTTGAGATGTATGGATCAAAAATTGGGATCTCTTATTATTATTCCTTCACTTTGGGGTCCACAGAAAAATAAGATGCTGCAGTTACAGACAGTAATTTGCACAGTACACAGAACATTTTCTGCACAGTGTAGAGAATGACAGAATAGTTGCACTGGGATAAAAGGAGTAATTATGCTTGCATTTAATCTATGTTTTAGCTGTTCTTGTTTGTTTAAGCCTTTGTAAACCTGCAAGGACAAATTTAACTGCGTACAATCAATTATTTAGAACTATGGAAAAGATTTTCTGAACCAATTTCCACAGAGCACACATTTCCTGAATCTGAATTTTCCATCACCGTCCAGGGGATGTGAAAGAAGTTGGACATCGCACAAGATCTCCCCGAGGTTCCCATTTGTGAAATTTTGCCCAATTCATCAGCACAAGCAGAAAATCTCAACTCTTATGTCCAGGATGAATGCTAGAGATGCCAGTTCATATTTCTCATTTTATCTATAACTAGCACAACGAGTGAAGCAGGGGGCCACGGGTTGTGCCTTGTGGGCAAGGTTGAAGTGAATTGTCTTGGTTTGATGATTGATGTAGGAAGGGTAAGCTCACTCGTGGTGGTTCCACCATTGAACTGGTAGCCTTGGTGCTATCAAAAATCCCAGCTGAGAAGGCTGTGGAAACTAACACGTAAGCAGTACTCATCCATGGCCTCTGCTTCAGTTCTTGCCTTCAGGTTCCTGCCTTGAGCATTATAATGTGGAAGTTTAATCAAATAAACCCTTTCCTCTGCAAATTGGTTTTTGATCATGATATTTCATCACAACAATAGAAACCCTAACTAAGATTACGTTTGTCAAGTATTCTACAGCAGAAAATAAGAGATTTAGAGCTGAAAAACATTGGTGTTTAAATCCTGCCACCTACACGGTATAGGGAAATACACCTAATTTAAATATGCCATTTCTTTAGAGGTAATGCAAGTTTAAAATGAGATGTTGTTTGTAAAGCACTCAGTGTAGCACTTTGCACTTTTTCGATGTCCATGTTAAGTTCTTTCCCCTTTGCCTTTCACATTTTGTTATCTGAGATGAGAAGGCTGATGGAATAGATGCTGTGGAAGGTTTCAAAGGAAGCAGACTTGGAGTAATCGGTAGAAATTCAGACATTGTGACTCCTGCTCACAGAATTGAAATACATAGATTTGGCGGGGAGGCTGATTCCCAGGAAATGAACATGAGGCTTTGATTCTGGCTTTTCAGATAGATCTAATTGGTTCTCTTGACATGCTGGCAAAAGAGAGATGGCATAGAGAGAGATGTTTATCTGACTCCTAAAACACTGGCTACTACACTAAGGGTGCCCAAAGAGGTTGAATGGTGGTCCATGAGGAACTTTCGGTGCTTTTGGGCAGGTTCATTTTTAGGGTTAATGTGGAAAATACACTCATAAGATGTTCCGTTCCCCATTAGGATTTCAGAAATCTTATTTGTTTACTTAGTTGTTTACAATTTATTTTTGTATATCATTCTAGTTTTGTTGTTGCTCTGATAAAGATCACGACCAAAGGCAACTTGGGGAAGACAGGGTTAATTTCATTTTACAAATCCAGGTCACTGAGGAAAGTCAGAGCAGGAACTCAAGGGGAGAACCTGTGTCTGCGAAATGTGGCTGACTGGCTTGGGTCCTGTAACTTTCTTGGTTTGCTTTGGTTTAAAGACTTATTTATTTGTATTTTATGTGTGTATGTAAATGTATATAAATGTACCATGTGAATTCCCAGTTCCTCGGAGGTCAGAAACAGGTCCAGGATCCACTGTAACGAGTTACAGACTGTTGTGAGCTGTCATGTGGATGCTGGGAACTGGTCCTGGGTCTTCTGCAAGAGCAACATGTACTCTTAACCATGGAGTCATCTCTTTAATCACCTTGTTTTGTTATATACACAAGCCCACCTCCTAGGGATCGTGCTGAACCCTGTGAATTGATTCCTCTTACATCAACTAGCAATCAAGAAAATACTCTCACAGACATCCCCATATGCCAATCTGATGGAGGCAAATCCTTAGTTGAAATTTCTTTTTCCCAGGTGTGTCAGTTGACAACCAAGGATAGCTATATCATAGGCAGGATATCTATCTTAGGCCAACCTCAAATTTGGGATTCTTCTGCCCAGCCTCCCAAATGCTGGGGTGATAATATACCATCTTGTTTGGCCCTTTCTTACTAATTATGTGGGGCTTGTTGACATAGCTGTTACTTGTAAGGCTGTTGGTTCTTCTGGAGACACAGAGGAGCGCATTGGATCAAAATGCCAAAGAACTAGAGAATTAGCAATGCGGAGTGCACTCTAGCTCAGGGAGTTCATGGAAGAAGTAAGATAAAAGGCAGTACAGGGAGTATGCCAGTACAGAAGCAGCTATGCAATGTCTCCAACACTGCTGCATACCTAAGGCAAAGTGTTAGAAGTTGTAGATTGTAGGGAAAGATCACATACCTGCAGTGCTGACCACGCCCATCACGGGTATGTGGGAGGATTTAGGGAGAAGAGATGGTTGAGGAGGGGGTGCTCTCTCTCTTGGCCCAACCAGGGTTCGGAGACCATAGAGCGCTGACCCAGCTCTCAGCTGTCATGTGAGTTACTTCTATGTATCTTAATAAATATCTAACTACCATTTTCCCGGCATCCTTAGTGTGACTCGTTTTCCCGTCACAGTAGATACTCATTGTGTTCATGTGAAATGTGCCTGGACTTTTGGTAGTGGACTTTCCAATCAGACATGAAGGTTTGATAGTAAAGAGGGCAGAATCAATACCTACTTCCCACAGAACTACATGAAGTCAGTTTAATCACATCTATCATCTATTTATTGAGCAATTGTTTCCTATGAACCAAGTATATGAGTATATTGTTCAGGTGCCTGAAGTGTTCTAGAAAACATTCCCTAAAATACTCCTTTACACTCAGAGATAGTTTCTACCTTATTTACAATGACAAACAATATATGAATGTGTACATACATTTAAGTCACGGCTAGTGGTTCTATTCCAGGATTGAAGGTTAGAATGTTGTTTTTTTTCTTTGACTATAAGGGAAGATTTAACAAATCCATTGTTAAAAAGCAATTTCAATTTTCTTACTGCCTTTCATCTATTTTGCTGAGTGCTTAATCGGAGTCATAAGAATGTACATTTTCCCCTTTGGGGATCAATATAGCAAGGTAGAACAGGAAATAATTTTTGTTGCTAGTTATAATGCAGCCCATAAGTTTTGTATATGTGTTGAACTGACTTGCTTTGAAAACATTTTGTACCTATCTCCTGATAGCTTCTTTTACATATTATTATAGCCATTGGTTTATGACTTTATCTGCATTCTTAAGAAGAGCCTTAATACAGGAAATCTCTAGTATTTTCATACCCAAAGCTCCTTGAAGAAGGCTAGGCCAAAGATGCCACTTGGTAAACCATGTGGAGATGAAATAAAAGTGAATAATAGGTTCAGATTTGAAAGCCAGATTCCTCAACAAGCTCCAGGACTATGCATCCATTTTCATTGCATAATTACTATCGCTATCATCATATATCTAACACCACATAAAATGATTGTATCAATCTCAGAAGCAACTCTTTATGTGTTATTGCTTTGATTCTTTTTATTTATTTATTTATTTTTCAGTTTAAATTTAGATAAGAAACAAGGTTGCTTCACAAGTCAGTTCCAGCGCCCTCTCCCTTTCCCTCCCCTCCTCCCGTGCCCTCCCCCCAACCCCCCCATTATCCCCTCATTTCCCCAGGGAGAGTGAGGCCCTCCATGGGGGTGTCCATAGTCTGTCATTTCATTTAGGGCAGGGCCTAGACCCTTCCCCAAGAGTTCAGGGTGAGAGTGCATCTCACATTGTTGGATGGGAGTCCAAAGTCCGTGTGTATACTCGGGATGGGTACTCATCTGCTGCCCAAGGCTCAATAGATTACCTAGGCCTCCTCACTGACACCCACATTCAGGGGGTCTTGATCAGTCCCATGCTGGATTCCCAGGCTGATGCCTGGGATTCAAGAGTTAACCTTTGTCTGATCAGCTGTTTCTGGGGGTTAAACCAGCCCAATCTTAATCCCTTTGGTCATCAGTCCTCCCTCTCTGTTACTGGCTTTCTTGAGTTCAGCTCAGTACTTAACCGAGGGAGTTTGCCTCTTCTTCGATCAGCCACTAAATAAAGTTTCTGTTTCCCAGACTCTCTGGCCATGGGATTGTAGGCTGGCACTCCCCAGATCTATGTCTAAAATCCATATATGAGAGAGTACATGCCATGTTTCTCTTTTTGTGACTGGGTTACCTCACTCAGGATGGTTTCTTCTAGTGTCATCCATTTGCCTGCGAATCTCAGGATTCCATTGTTTTTTTTCTGCTGAATAGTACTCCATTGTGTAAATGTACCACATTTTCTCTATCCACTCTTCGGTTGAGGGACATCTAGGTTGCTTCCAAGTTCTGGCTATTACAAATAATGCTGCTATGAACATAGTGGAACAGACATCTTTGTTGTATGAATGGGCATCTTTTGGATATATGCCTAAGAGTGGATGTTCTGGGAATATCAAAAAAAGCATGTCTTCTCTGTAGTGAGTCTGCTGCTCACACTGTCACCTGCTTATGCTATGACAGCCAGACAAAGCCTGAACTGGAGTTAAACCCTGAGACTCTAAGTCCTGAGATGTCTGTGTCTTGTTTTGTTTAGACTGTCATTTGAGATCTGGCTTGCCCCTTGTCTTCAGTGTTTCTCAACCCAGAGTGTTTGGTATTCAGTGCAGAAGGTCTATGTATTCTTCTGTCCATTGTCTCTGTCTTCTAGACACTGATAGTATCATTCTTCCCATTGTGACAATAAAAGTGCCTTCCAGCCATTGGGAAAAGTTCTCTTGGGGAGAAACCAGTTCCAGTTGAGGCTCAATGCTATAATACCAGGCACAAGGTAGTCAGTGCTTGGGACAGTCACACAAAGAATGATGAAGTTGTCCCCTACTTCTTATGGAGGCCACATTTGATTTACTATAAAATTGAATTGACTTAAAAGCTTATTGTGATGAGAATAAATACAAAATATTTACTGAGCAGGCATGAAGTGTCGAATCAAAATCTAAGGAGAGCAATATACAGCATTGTTAAATGTCTTCTTAAAATGAAACACTATCTTAAAGTCCATCTAGTGGAACATAGAGCTGTTTGGGACCAGTCAGTCTCATGATGGGCACTTAGCGGCTAGATTTACTATATTATCTTCTGAAGATTAGTTAGAAAGGAATTGCCTTCCTTTTATTTTTGTGGCTTGCTAACCAATAAATCAGTTCCAATCATTGTTTAATTGTATTGTCCATGGAGACTGTGTTGTCAAGTAAGTTTCTGGATCACTGGGACTGTTCAAAACATTTCAAGTTTTAGTCTTTTTTGCATGAAAAAATGAGGGAAGGAACATATTCCTCTAATCTATTGATTTATGTAAAACTCCAGGAGGACCTACTCACAACTCTTTCCTGTTTAAATTTATTGAAAATGAAGATAACCCCATATTTATTGAGCAATAGAATAGACTTTTCTCTATTACAACTATTGTCATATTCTAGTTTTTGAATTCTGAGCATAAATTTGGGAGTCCAATAGATTATGCTTATGTGGTTCATTTTTGTCAACATGACACAAACCTGGGAAGAGGGAACCACAATTGAGGGATTGTCCCCATCAGATTGGCCTATAGGCATGTCAAAGTGGGTTTTTTCTTGATTAATGATTGATGTGGAAAGGTTCGGCTCACTGTGGGCAGTGGCAGCCTATGTCAGGTTAAGTCCTGAGTGTTACAAGAAAACAATCTGAGCAAGCCAACGGGAGAGAGCCAGTAGGAAGCATTCCTCCATGGTTTCTGCTTCAGGCGGTCTCCATGTTCTTGCTTTGAGTTCTGCCTTGATGTCCCTCAATGACGGACTATAGTATAGAAGTATACTATAAGACAAATAAGCCCTTTCTTTCCTAAGACGCTTTTGGTCTGTGTTTATCCTATCAACAGAAAGCAAAGGGGAACCGATCAGGACCAGGTATTTTTGGCCACAACTCACAGGGTGACTGGGGATAAACTAACATATGTGACCCTCAGTTTCTTCATCTATAAAATGATGCAATAATAACTTTCATCTAGATTTGTTGGGAGAATCAAATAAGTTAATGACATAAGCTTCCAGTGTGGGGCTTGGCACAAGTGATTAATAAATGATGGGATTAAATATCATCTTGTTGCTGTATTTTCCATTGAAATGGGAACAAGAGTTCTTTTGGAGCTGTTCTGGTGTTGTCACTTTGCAAAAACAAAAGAATCACTTTAATTTGTCTTTGTAAGAATTTCATCTGGTGAAGGGGATAGGGAAATGAACTTTTCTCCCAGCCCAGGATCTGTCCTGCATACTGCCCACCCCCCATCACCATCCCAATGACCTCATCTGAAAGGTTTTCTCAGGTGGCAGTGGGAGAGCAGCACAGTTCTCCAGCTTAAACATGGTATTATGGAACTGTGTCCTGTGAAGGAAGGATGTGGATGAGAGACACAGGTCAGAACTCATTCAGGAGAAGAGGCACACAGACATGAAACAGCATGGGACTAGCTAGAGAAGACTTACTTTCCTGGCCAATTCATGTTGTTCATCCCACCGCAGGCTACAAAGACTATTGAGACTATTGACCCAACGTTCTCAATGAACCAAGGTTCTCTATTCTCTGAGCTAGGTCTTGGCTACCCTAGAACTGAATGCTTCTCCTTGATAATCTGAAAGCATTAGCTAGAGAGCTCAAGAACACAACTGGGTCCATTCTAGACTTGTCAGCAACTGGATGGTAAGTTTGGGTTTTTGTGTAGATGAGAAGCCCCAGATCTTCATGGCTGCAGCCCTACTTTGATATTCTAACCTTCCCTCATTTGTTCTTCCTGGATTGGCATCTGCTTTCCAAAGTGAACTCATTTATTTCCTTGGTTTTATTTATCAGCTATTCTTGTGGCTAAACATACAGGTCAGCCCATATTTCATCACTCAACTTTGGACACTCATATCTACACTCTCTTCTTTACTCCTTGATACTTTGAAGGGAAACCCAAACTTTACATTTTCATGAAAAACCTCTCCAGATCCTTCCATGGATGTTTGACTCCCTCTCCAATATCTACTAGATAAATAGGAACATTGCTATGTTGGAAACCTGAGAACAGTCTTTTTTGTTTGTTTGTTTGTTTACTATTGCTTCCTCCTACATAATGGATCAAAATAAGACCTGCTGAATTTTCTTTCCACATTAATACTAAAGCAACTCACTTCTCTGTTTACATATCTGTGGATTGTCTGTCACTGGTATGTTTTACCTGCTCTCCAGCTTCCTGTCTTCAGTCTTTGATTTCAATCACTCCAATCTCCATATGCCATCAAAAAGGCACTTCTTGTATAAAAATCTGATCATGCCATTTTCCAACTTCCTTTCAAATGAAGTCCAAATTCTTACTATCATATGAGGTGCATCAAGTGTTCTAATTACTCTATCCTTCTGTGATTATGTTACTTGACTTGACCATTCCTTTATTACTGATTCTTGCAAGATTTCAGCTGGACCATTCTCTCTCTTGCATCCAGACTTAAGCACACACTGGCTCTCTCTACTTATCCTCTTCCTTCTGTTCTCTCTTCCTCCTGCCATCTCTGCAGAAGAAATAGGCTTATTATTAGTTTCTCATACCCATGGGAAATCTATCCCAGACAAACGTATCATGCAGGGTTCCTTAATACTGATTCTTCCCACGACAATTCGTTAGTGATAGAACCATTATGTCAGAGAAAACCCTTGTCAGGTTCCAGTTACCTTAAACTAACTGTGGAGTATTCCAAATTTCCATTTGTGACACTGTCAAACTACTGAGCTTCTGAGGTCTTGTTTCCTCAGCGTTATATCCGAGTGTAGAATTACAATGTGGATCCCTAGAGGTCAAAATAATGAGAGTTATTATTTAGTGAAAACGTGGGAATGTGAGGCATCACTGCCAGACTTGCTGCTCCCACCTTGCCCTGGGCTCCTAGAAACTGCAGAGCCTCTGATTTTCCTGTCATTTTTTTCAGGACCAGCATTAGAAAATTCACAAATTAGAACTTTCAGGCTGCTTCATGCAAACTCCCAACCGGCAGTGTCCTCACACTCTAAGTAACCATGTTATCATTTTCTTTACTTCTTTATCTCTTCTTATCAGCTTACTTAAGTGCATCACACACACTGAAGTCCTGTGGACAGTAGGAGCTCTTGGGATATCCTCTTAGTTTGGTCACCCTTACAGGACTGAAGCAGTGTGTGTGTGTGTGTGTGTGTGTGTGTGTGTGTGTGTGTGTGTGTGTGTGTTTATGCTTAACTCCCTTGGAACTTTCCAGTTGATGTTTCTGTGTATTGAATCTCTCAGACCTGAATGCCAAGTCCCAACTGTCCTTGTTTCCAGTGATGGTTTGCAATGCAAATCATTTGATCGGTAACAGGCAGTACCATAACCATGGTAACCAAATGAAGACAAGTTGCTTGCCTTCCTCAGGAAAGTGCTGTCCAGCACTGCATTCAGATCAGGTGCCTCTGCCAGCTGGTCAAAGGGTGCTGCAGGAGCAGGCTGCTTCACAGAAATAAAAAGACAGCAGAGCCATTGTATCATTCCCCACACTCTTCCTCACTGCCCAGGATTTGTGACTAATAACTCCTGTCATTTGTATTTTCTACTACCTTTTTTTTTTCTTGTAGAGAAGAAGGATAAGGGAATGAATCATTGTGAGTTTTCTCCTTGAACTTGACGATGACTCTTGGCGAGCTTATCATTCTGGGCTGTCACTTTGGTCACTTTGGTCACCAGGATTTTTCCATCTTAGTGATGGTGAAGACAGGAAACAATAAGTACTAAGACCTCCACATTCTCAGAGCAACTGCAGCAAGCTGCAAGTCCTATTGTCTGCTGTCCCGCTGCAGTAAGTCTTATAATACGGGTTACCCTAGCCTGTGGGGAGATGGTAGAGCTCTGCTCTCTTTTCCTCTCTGTTGGAATGACAGGGCAGCTCGAGCTTGTTCTGAGAGTCCTTACCTGCAGCCCTGTGACTGGGTGACCCCCAGGAAGAAAGCCATTAGCAGCAGGTAAAGTGATCCAACTGTCAGAAATTAGGGCCTGAATTCCTTCATGCCCCACTGCCTGGGTGGCCACTGTTAACATGGAAAGGTCTAATGCTCTAGGCTCAAACATATGAGGTCTTATCCTTAGGGACTTAAAACTGTTTCGAGCAATATGTTCAAGGAGTGATGCCGAAATGATGCTGTCTTCCTTTGGTAGCTCTTATTTGCTATTTGGGATCTTTGTGTCTTTTTTTCACTGATTATTTTCATTTTCAACTAGTCAATGAATTCATTAAACAAGAATAGTGAGTTTAATGTACAAGAGCCATGGGGAATGTGTGTGTGTGTGTGTGTGTGTGTGTGTGTGTGTGTGTGTGTGTGTGTGTTCTGCAAGTGCGTGGGCATGAGCACATATCATTCTATGGAAGCAAAAATCTTGACAGAGAATAGAATGTCCCTTCAGGACCGGTTTACTAGATAAAATGAAGTAGTCTAAGTTACATTTGACTCTGAGATTCATAATATTTATTTGATTGTTTAACTTGTTGAAGTCTATACCAAATAATTCACTGGCTACACTGATGCTATAAATTGTGTGGTTTGGGGGTTTTGATTGTTTGTTTTCTACCTGAACTTCAAGTGTAACTGACTGCTCTATGTTTTAGTTGCTGAAGCAGGCAACTTGATTAAAAGATAAGCACTGAAGTAGGTTGTGGGGAATAAGCGAACACAAACATCTCATCATAAAAATTTTACTGAAAAATCCCTCATTTATCATTGCCATAGTATCACATGCAGGAATGTATTTTATACTGGAATTCAAACATCACTATGGGAAGCAAACACTGAAGCATTCAGAACAGGTCAGAATTCAATGACTCTTGCCTCGCTGATGTTGATAGGAACATTTCCTTTTTAGCAGTTTCCAAACGACCCTGATATTAAGTTACGTACATTTGCTACTAGAATACTCCCTGCACTTATCTCTTTGCTGCCCAGTGTGCCTAGTCACCTCTCAACAATCTCCTCTAGAACCAAAAAAGCCCAAGGAAGTGAGGTGCAGAGAGGTTTTTGCACATCCCCCAGCCAAAAAAAATTGCCCCAAATACCAGAACAAAGTTTGGGCACGTTGGGAATTTCACTGAATTCACTAGTCAGAAGGTTGTTCCTGGTGTATTGTGAAAGTAGCTTAAACAAGTTTAGACATTTTTTTAGAAAGAAGGAAAAAATACACAAAAATAGCATCTTGTTTGTCAATACAGAATACTTAATATATGTCTCCCATGGATAGCCTAGCTCCTCTGGGACTTGATCATGGGAAATGTTGAGGAAGTACATCTGGAGGTTACAGGAAGTTCACCCAACTGTTGAAGCTGCAGAGATGGATAAAGAGAGCCAGGGGAATGAGAAAGATGGAGGAGGGATGGACAGTAGAGGGAGGGAGGGAAGAGAGGGAAAAAGGGAAGGAGGGATAGAGGAAGGGGGAGGAAGGGCAGGAGGGAGGGAGGGAGAGAAAGACAGGCTGTGGACTATGTTCTCTGGGTATTATCCAATAGGCTTTCCTGTGGAAGTTATGGATTGGCTTCTTTAAGGAAAACATATATGAGAAGGGGAACGTCAGTACATTTATTATACTTATTGTAGTCTCAGTGATCCTTCTATTTTCTCTACCTGTGGGGAGTGTACTGGCTACCTCCTCCATGAAGGATTTGCTGTTACTTCTAGTTTCATTTCCAAGGGCTTTAGATGGTTGGGGGAAGGGATGTGAATCTTCCTTCAGGCAAATTTGGACCTGAGATTATTTATGTGGCTTGTCATATTGCCATCTCCAGTCTGCAACATCCTTTATTCATTAGCAGATATATTTCTCCATCCCCCTTTTCTGGAAATGGGTGGCTTCTGCCTCTTACTTAATGTGTGTCTTGAAAAGTCTAAGACAATTTTTTCTTATGTGTTCTGCTCTACCAAGAGTCTTCCAATAGACTCTGCAAGCCTGAGTATAGGGAAACTGCATGGCATTCCTGAGCTATCCCCAGTCATAGTGTATTTACTGCTATGATGAAACCCCATGACCAAAGCAAATTGGGGAGGAAAAAGTTTGTTTGGCTTATCCTTCCACATCATATTGTTCATCATTAAAGAAAGTCAGGAAAGGAACTCAAACAAGGCAGGGACTGATGCAGAGGCCATGGAGGGGTGTTGCTTACTGGGTTACTCCTCATAGCTTGCTCAACTTGCTTTCTTCTAGAACTCAGAACTATCAGCCCAGGGGGATCTCCACCCATAATGGGCAGGGCCCTCCTCCATTAATCATTAATTTAAAAAAGGCCCTATAGACTTGTCTACAGCCAGAGTTTTTGGAGGCATTTTCTTAATTGAGGTTTCCTCCTCTTTGATGAGTTTAGCATGCATCAAAGTGACATGAAACTATCCAGCATAGCCCCCTACTTAGGGCAATATGGGGAGTCTTTTCTGGGGCAGAGATTTGTAGCAGAGACTACAGCAGATCCAGACTTCTGAGATACTGGAGAGCTGATCGTTTAACTTGCATAGAATGTAACCACAAAGCAGACACAGACAGCTCTTCTTCATCTTTGTGCCCATACTTCTCGCGTTTGCCTCTGCTCTGGCTGATTATCTCTGTATTTTGGGCAACTTCTTTGCTGTTGCTTTTCTTGTCACACATAGCATCTTGCTATTCACAAACGTTTATGTTTTGATATACTCAAATGTAGCCATCATTTTCTCTAAATAGCTTTTCATTTTTATCTTGATTAAGCAGGGCTTTTCTACTCTAAGTTATAAAAATACCTTCTCATGTTTCTCATAGTTTTTTTTCATCTGTCTGTTTTTTGCCTCTTACCTTATGATTTCAACTGGAATTTATTTTGGTCAACCGTGTGGAGTAGGGATTTAAATAGTTACTTTCTCCTAAATGAATATCTTCTTGCTTCAAGATAATTTTTTTGATATTCAAAAACAGTTTAATAGAAGAGGTTACTTTATGAATATTTAAAAATATGACTGACCAAAAGTAAATTATTCTCAGTAAATAAATTTAATCCTATCATTAGAGCCTCAGATTCTACTTCTACTTATTTAGAATACTTCAAAACACTGTGAAAACACAAGCATTCTTTTTCAGTAATCAAATTAGAAACTATTTCCAGTTCTACCCCAAAACATAAACAAGGAACACATATTTGGTAATTATAACCAATAATACACACCTCATGCAAAGGATCTTGACAACACACACTGGTGTCCACATCCCCAAATCCATCTTGCCCCACAGCATCACTGAGGTTGCTGCTTTCCTGGTTTCCAGGCACCAGTCCTCAGCAACTGTTCCTCTTTTTCCTTGACTCACTAAGGTCCCCAGGTTTTCTCTCCAACAATGCCATCCCAAAGATGCAGCCAACCTTGTCCTCAAAAGCTCAGATAGCTTTCCAATCCTTCAATTCAGCACATGCCACATCATATATGAGTATCAATTTTTCTAGAAATAGACTTTTCTGGGCTAGGCAAAATTTCAACCTGTGAATTTAGTGTTTTTGTTTTTATGTAAAACCTAGCTCTTATAATTTAGATGCTGTCCATTCCTTTTAATACCAGAGAATTCACTCTTACACCTACCTACTCCCTGATTTAATCTGGCCAGTAGGCCCTTAAAACTCTTTTAAAAGGATGCTGTCTCTAAAGGGCACACTCAGAGTTGGAATTTAGCCAACTCCCATCTGGGAACGAGACAGCTAATTTTTTTATTATTTTAATTTTAAATAGCTTGTTTTACATGTCAATCCCAGTTCCCTCTCCCTCCTCTCCTCCCGCACCCTCCCACCATCTCCCCCATCCTCCCACCCTATCGCCAATTCCTTCCACATAGGGGATATCTAGAGTCTGTCATTTCACTCAGGGTAGGGTCCAGGCACTTCCCTAAGAGTCCAGGCTGAGAGAGCATCCCTCTTTGTGTTATGGACCCACGATGTCTGTTAGTATTCGAGGGTTAAACACTGGTCCACTGCTCAGGACCCCATAGGTAGCCCAGGCCTCCTCACTGACTCTCACATTCAGGAGGTCTGGATCAGTCCCATGCTGGCCTCTCAGCTGTCGGTCTGGGGTCCAAGAGCTCTCCCCTGTTCGGATCAGCTGTCTCTGCTGTTTTTGCCAGCCCATTCTTTGCCAATTTGCTCATCGCTCCTCTCTCTCTGTCACTGGGTTCCTTGGGTTCAGTTCAGTGTTTAACTGTGGGTGCTTGCCTCTGCTTCCATCAGTCACTGGATGAAGGCTTCAGGATGGCTATAGACATCAGCTTCAAGATAATTTACTAAGCAGTTTGCTTTTAACATTAACCTGATACTTCTTCTTCATACTTTTCGATTAATTCTAGACTTGATTACTGATAACATGCCATTGGGGGAGGTATTAATGTCCATTCTCTTGATAGAGGATATGCAACTCAGGGAGAAGGGAAGCAGAGGGCTGGATTGACTAGCTTTCTTGACCATTACTCAAAATCCTGGCTGCCTCTCCCTTTCCTTTTCCATCTCCTTCCAGAAACTGCTAAGATCTCATTCACCTCTGCCCTGTTGGGACTAGACGTTTCCCCCTCAAACTTAAAGTTGTCCTCAGGTTTCCTTCTGAGTCCATTTTAGCTTTTACTTTTTATGTGTATATGTATATATATGAATATGCTGTGTTTCTTCAAGTCTGTATGGATGCACATGTGCATGTGGGTGTGCAGATGTGTGTGGATGCCAGAAGACAATCTCAGCTACTGTTCCTCGGGTTCTTTCCACCTTCTTTTTCACATAGGATTTCTCACTGGACCAGAATTCACCAAGACGATGAGGCTGGTAGGCTAGTCAATCAGAGATCTGCCTGTTTCTGCCTCTCCAGGGCTGCGAGTAAAAGTGTATGTACTACTTCACACTTTTATTTTGAAATATGGGTTCCTGGGTTCAAACGCAGGCCCTTGTCCTTGCAAGGCAAGCAAGCAAGTTATCTCCCCAAATCCCGAGACTATTTTTAATTTCTTTCATCTGTGAGACTAAGAACCTCAAAGGGGGACCTGTGTTTCAGTGAGATGTGAGGCTTTCATTACAGGTAGGTGTTGAGCTATGTTTTCCCCCAAATGCATTAAGTATGCTCATTAAATATATCATTTGTATTTATCTGTTTTCTACTATCATGTGTGAGAAGGTTGTATTAAAAATTTTTAATATAATTTGCAGTCCCATTTTCTTCATTAGTCACCTCTTCTGTTTTGCTTTATGTTTTCAGAAGTTATACACTAGGCACAAGTGTCCATAATTTATCTTTCTGCAATATGAATGCAGTCATGCCACACAATAACACGTTGGCCTAATGGAGAGAATGTATGCCAGTGACCTATAAAATGACGTAGCACTGATAACATGGCTGCCGTAGTTTGCGTGTGTACACTCTAGTTGCTCACATCTAGGCAAGAGCCACCTTATGCAAAGATGCTCGTTGTTGCTATGCAACACATAATTACATCTTACAAGGTGATGTGCGTATCTGTCAAGTTAATACCTTTTACCTGGAGTTCAATTTTGTTTTAAATTAATATTGATATAGCTGTATTTTAAGAGTATTTCTCTGGGGATACATCTTTCTTCATTTTAGCCTTTCTCTGTTCTTTTTTGTAAATAAATCTTTCTCCTCTAAGTACCATCGGTTGTACTTTAAGAATATTCCATCAGAGTTTGTCTATTATTTCCTGTGTAGATGTAGAACATTTGTAATGTTTTCACAGATGTGTAAGGCCTGCATGACCCCAGCTTGTGTTCCCTGCCTCTTAAGCAGCCTTTCCTGTCTCCACTGTACATTGATTGTTTTTTTAATCTGTTGACATTTTATCATTTTAGTTTTTAATCTTCAAATGGCTGAAATAAGCAAATATAATCTTCATTTTCCCAATAGTTTACCTTAATTTGTTCTAACCTTCTTTCTATTTATTCTTTGCATCTTTCACATCATATTTCCACATGATGTCTCCCTATCTCACCCCCCCAAACAAAATAAAATTTAAGACAAGAATGGGGGGAAAGGAAGAAAGGGAGGGAGAATCTCGTCATGGAAGCTACAGTGTAATGCAGTGAGTCACCCAGTAAACCTCTTTATCCGTGGATTTTTACATCCAAGTGTCCATCCCAAAGAATCGCTGGTCTGGTTTGAGGCCCCTGGTCTCTGCTACACAGTCAATGTGGGTCCTCACTGGGACTCTTCCTGAATATCCTATTGCTGCCCTGTGTCATGGAGATCTCCCGGCTCTGGGCCCACAGGATGTACCTCCACCCCCATCTACCACCGGTGCTCCAGAAGATCACAGATGGGGTGGATGTTGGGGTGGGCTAATGCATAAGCCTGGTTCTGAGCCTAGGCTGTTGCAGTGTTAGTCAGCTTGCTAGCTGTCCCCTGTCTTTGCCACCAGGGTGAGGTCTCCTGCATTGCCCTGGCTAGTTCACCCCTTCAATCCAGCAAGGGGAGGGGGCATTTCTCCTGCTTTCATGTCCTCAGAGTGGGTTGTCTCACACCCACACCTTCAGGGCAAGCTCTATTCTGTTGCCCAGGCAAGGTGTAGGTTCCACTCTCCTGCACACTGCAAGTGCTGAAGAGCAGCAACATCTCTCCTACTCTTATGACCTCAAGGCCAGCTCTCCCACCTGCCTCAGGTTTTGACGGGTGGGGTATGGGGCATCTCTCCCCAGCCCATGAGGCAACATTTTAGATAAGAGGACGGGTTAGGTCTCTCACACTCATGTTCTCAAGGTTGGCTCACCTGTGCCCTCGTCAACAGGGCCAACTGAGCCATGCTGTCCAGATGACGTGCTTTCCCTAGTGCTGTACCTGGTACAGGGGTCAGCTCCTTCACCAGCTGGAGATGGTACGGGCAAGATGGGGGGCATCATCCTTTCCACCACACTGCAGACAAGTGAGGTGGTACCAGATATGGCCCTCATGCTCTCAGGGATGTCTTACTCATGCCCATGTCTACAAGGTCAACTCTACTGGGCTGCCCATGACAGGCAGAGGGCCTGCTATCCTGAGTGCTGCAGCTGATGAGGGGTTGGGTCAGGTCCCCCAACTGCTGCAGGTGTGGAGGGGCAAAGGGAGGAGGGCATCTTTCCCTCACCCATGCTACCACATGACATTCTCACACCCACGGGGCCAGCTTGCCTATGCCCCTGAGAACAGACTCAGCTCTATTGTGCTGCCCAGGTGAGATGTAGGGCCTTCTCTCCTGAATGCTTTCAGCTGGTGGGGAGTTGGACCAACTCTGCACAGCCATATCCTCTCTGCCTATCATCTGGGCCACAGACCAAGTCATGCCCCGTGGCAGCAGCCCAGACATCGGGCCCTGGGTGGAGATAGGGCATCTTCAACTGCCCATACCTGACCGCCCTCGCCTTTTCAAATCTGCCTGTTTCCCATACACCTGACTCATTCTGCCTCTAATGATCTTTAAAAAATTTTAAGTACTTAACTTCTAAACATACTCTGTCCATTCTTATCCATGTAAAAAGACAGTAATTGTTCTCAAATTCGATGCTTCATAATAAAACATTGAATACTACCAGTGATCTTCACATTAAGAATTTGGTATGGTAGCATTAAATTTTTTGCCATACATTTGAAGAGTTACATAAAATGAAAGGAAAGTCTTAGAAAAACTCACCTTGTGAAAACTGATAGAAAAATCTGAACTGTAATATAATAATTACGGGAATCCAGAGAAGCATGGTGGTTCATCCCTGTAACTCCAGATTGTGAGAGGTAGAGGCAGGAGGATTGAGAATTAGAAGCCAGACTGGGCTGTGTAGGGGGATCTTGTCTCAAAAATAAATAAATAAATATAAAGAACCTGTAATTTTAAGTCTTCCAAAGAAAATGATGTCCTCATTGCTAAATGCAAACCTTTAAGGAAGTAAATACTTCTAATGGCATCTAGAAACAAAAAAGACATTTCCCAAACAATTTACTATAGTAAAGAATCTTACAATTGAAATTTAACAATGATATTATAAGATAGAAACAATACTGGCAAATCACCCTCATTAATAAGAAAATTAAAACCCAAGCAAAATACTAGCAAAAATACATTCAGTGGATATATAAAATGACACTATATTATGACCTAATTGATTTTATTTTAGGGTAGAAAAATTCATATAACATTCAGAAAACCAGTGAATGCGATTTACTACACTAACAACGTAAAATAGTGATATGCTATGGCAGAGACATAGTTTGACACACATCAGCATCATCTTATGACATTTGACAAGTTTATCAAACTAAAATCAAGATACTTAAACAAGGTTGAATGATGACTTTTGAAGCCTAACAGCAAAAGTATCTCATTAAAGACAAAATATAAAGGCTTCCCTCCTGTACTGTGGACAGGAGGATTTGCAAAGCTATCCAAACTGTTTTTGCTTATAACCCAACTCTTTCTCCATTGTTTCCCAGGATACCCTGCTTGTTCTATATCCCAAATGCCTCAGAAGCACATTTCATACCTGCCCTTTGGGACTCTTATTCCAGACAAAACCTTGTCTAGCAACTGTATCTTTTCTACCACTTCACAGAGATCCAGTTAGCCATTGAAAAAGCATTGTCTGTGCTCTTTGAATTCTGTTTCTGAGGCGCCTACAAACCCTTAGTTAATTTCCTGTCTATAACCATTTCTCTATTATTTTGCCGATCAAACAACAATAAGATAAGGTTGCTTTGAATTTCCTGTTAGAGATTAGTGATTAGAGGATGGGCCATCAGGAATATTGGGAACGGGGACATGTTATTGAGTGGCAAGAGCTTCCGGTGGCCACTTATGAAGATGCTGGGCAATACACAAGATTTTTAGTCATGAGAAGGGTGTGCAACTAGAGCTTGCAGTTACAGCCCCTTCTCCTTTGCTTTTAATGAGTTTCTATAGCTGAGTTGGTAAAATTTAGTCATAAACCACGGTAAGAAGCAAGCCCACATTTAAGATTTCTTGAATAAAATGAGTGATAGGGACTTTTAGGACAGAATTTAAAAGCTGGAATTCACCTTAAGGTTATCCAAATCTGAGTGTCTTCCTGCAGACTTCTCTTCAACAACACAACAGCAACCCTTTTCTGCATGGGTGCATTTTCTCTGGGGCATGCTTTGTTTCCTGAATATAATCATTAAAAGAAACCACGGTGATGCCTTTACTGTCTCTTACCATCATTTAACAGGAATAAGATCTCCTTCCATCTTTTGGTTCCTTGAGATTCAGTAGTTATGGTCAAGATGAGAAAGGAAAGGTTTTGGCAGATTGACGGCAGAGGCATGGAGAATACGCTTGGAGATTGCCTCTTCAAACAATACGGGTAGAAAGGGCATTTAGACCCAGGTGCATGCTTAGTTCTTAATCTTTTCTATCAGTCATTTCTTCGGGGTGTTGTTGTTTTGTTTTGGGTGGTTTTCCTGTGTGTCCCTTTTCATTTGTGTCATCATAGTCGCCTACTACGTTATTGAAATATGTTACAATTCTCCTTATGGAACAATAAATTATTATAAACATAAGATGTATTGAACTCATGATATTAAAGTGAATTATTTGACTAGATACTATGTATAGATTATTTTGTTATATATATATGTATCATATGTAATGTACATACTTTATTTCTTAAAGCAGGTTTAACTTCAAAACTAAATACAGAAGAAGGTACAGTTGACATAATCCATATGCTTCTGTATATAGCCTTCCTTATTGCCAACATCCCTCAAAAAGGCAGTATATTGTTGCAGCTGAGAAGCCACATTGAGAAAGCATTATTACTCATGGCCTGTGTCCATTCTATGGGCATGAGTACATGCATACTACCATTTATAAAACATTATTGTATTATGCAGTCTTTTCACTACACAAAAAATCCTCTGTGCTTTCCTCATTCACTGTTACCTCTGCCCTAACCCTTAATGATTATTTCTATTTTTCTGAATTCATAGTTTTCCTCCTTCTAGAAAACCATACACTTAGTTTCAGGCAGTATGTGACTTTGCAGACTGGTTTTGGTTTAAACATATGCATTTATGGCACCTTGATATCATTGCAAGGCTTGGTAGTTTGTATCTATTATTGGTGAACCTTAGCCTATTTCTCCATTCACCTCCCAATGGAGGGATACCCTTTTTTCCCCCCAAGTTTTGTTAGTTATGGATAAAGGTGATATAACAGCCATGTGAAAGCTTTTCTGTTGGTGTAAGTTTCAACTCTACTTGTTAACCAACAAGAGCGTGACTGTTGGGTCATATGTAAGGAATATCAAACTGTCTTCCAAAGTGGTAGTTCTTATTCTTGCCTGAAATAAATGAGTATTCCAGACACTCTACATCCTCACCCACACTCAGTCATGTGAGTGTTCTGGGATGTTTGGATTATTCTAATAGGTAGGTAGGTAGGTAGATAGGTGCGTGCGTGCGTGCGTGCGTGCGTGCGTGTGTGTGTGTGTGTGTGTGTGTACCTACTCTGTATTTCCTTGACAACGTTTGCATGGAGTGTCTTTTCCACTGTGTATTTATCTTTCCTGGTATTCTGAAGAGGTATCACTCAAGATCTTTTGGTCACTTTTAAAATCTAGTCACTTAGTTATAAAGCTTTAGTGGGTGTTTCCCATTGATGACACCCTTTTATCAGATACCGTTTTTGAACATATTTCTCCTGGTCTATTTTGTTTTCTTTCTCTAACAATGTCTTTACACAGAATAAAGTATATAATTTCAATAATATTTAGCTTATAACTTCTCCTTTTCATAAACTGTGCTGTTAGTGTCATTTAGACATTTTTCCACATTTTTTATTATTTTGCATATGACATTTAGGCTTGTGATTCATGTTCGCTTCATTTTTTTTCTAAACAGTGAAAGCTTTGTCCAGATTTATTGTTTTGCATGTGAGCTCTTATTGCTCTAGTGCCTTTCACTGTAATGTCTATCTTTTGCCATTGTAGTGCCCCTTTCCTCCTTTAAGATCAGTAGCAAGCCAGGCGTTAGGTAGCACACACCTTCAATCCCAGCGCTCAGGAGGCAGATGCAGGCAGATGTCTGTGAGTTCGAGGCCAGCCTGGTCTACAGAGCGAGTTCCAGGACAGCTTCTAAAACAATACAGAGAAACCCTGTCTTTAAAAACCAAAATAAAGTAAAATAAAAAAGATCAGTAGCAAATGTTTCTGAAATCTGTTTTGTTCTAATCACCTATTTTGCTTCTAGTACAGAGCACTGGGAAAAGATGTAGCAAGATGCTTATTTGCCTTGTTCCTGGTCTTACTGAGACAGCTAGAAATTTCTCACCAAGTATGATGATGTTTGAATCCTTTTGTGTGAGTGTGTGTGTGTATTATATGTTTGATTACCATATGTTTTATTTACCATCATATTTTATGTATTTATTTATTTATTTTGGTTTTGTTTGGGATCCTTTTCTTGCTTTGTTTATATTTTAATTTCATTTTATTTCATGGATCTGGGAGTTACCCAAATTCCTGAGGTTTTTTTCAAGTTTATATTTTAAATTTCATTTTGCATCCCAACCACAGTTCTCCCTCCCACCCCTCCTCCTGCCACTCCTCATCCCCCCTCCCCATCTACCCCTCCCACAGGGTAAGAGCTCCCATAGAGGGTGGACAAAGCTCTGCCCATCAAGTTGATGCAGGATCAAGTCCCTCCCTGCTGCACCAATGCTGAGCATGGCATTCCCACCATAGGGAACGGCTCCAACAAGCCAGCTCATGCACCAGGGATAGATCCTGGTCCTTCATTCAAGACTCTCAGATAGAACCAGCTACACAATTTTAAAGGCAACAGGAAAGATACGTGGTAGGGAAATGTGATAGAGGCAAATGGAAGGGTCATATATGCACAGCAATCACCAGATAAAATGGCATCTAATTTGTTAATACTAAAGAGCATATGTCCATCGCAAAGCCACTGTTGTTCATCGTATTTACTCTTGCCTCTTTTGAGGAGCAGCTCCCAAATAAATGAAACATGGAGGCTTATTCATTCCTGTAAATGACTGGCCTTAGCTTGCTTTGTTTCTAGACACCTTTTCTTAAATTAATTCATCTACCTTTTGCTTCTGGGCTTTATCTTTCTCTATTTCTGTGTACCTTTACTCTCTGTAGCTTGCTGTGTAGCTGGGTTGCTGGTACCTCGAGTCCTACTTTCCTTCTTTTCATGCTCCTTCTTCTTCTTGCTCTTCATTTTTATTCTCTCTACCTGCCAGTCCCAACTATACTTTCTCCTGCCTTGCTATTAGCCATTCAGCTCTTTATTAGACAAATTAGGTGTTTTAGACAGGCAAAGAATCACAGCTTCACAGAATTAAACAATGCAACATAAAAGAATGCAACACATCTTTGCATCATTAAACAAATGCTCCACAGCATAAACAAATGCAACACATCTTAAAATAGTATTCTACAGCATGCCACTATTTAACAGCCTATGCATTCTACTGTTGATAAATAATTCAATGTCTGTGTCTGGAAAGTTTTCCAATTTGTCTCTCTGTCTTCAAGGGCCAAAATGTCTCCTTTATAAGAATCCTGATAAATTCATAAATGAAAGCATTCCTCTTACAGCATTTGAAGAATGTTAGGATGCACATCCTCCTACATCTCTCACTATAGTTAATTTAAGCTTCTTTAATTTTTTTATTGTACACAGTAGACACTCAAATATTTAATTGAATTAAATTGTAAATGTCATCATTGAATTCATTTACTTATAATGGCTTACTTTTACAATGTACTTTATGACTAACTTCTGGTATGTGATACAGTGTTTGATATAATAGACATTATAAAGATGAATCAGTCACCATTTCCATTTACTAAGAACACAGAATTTGAGGTCAGATGCAATCACTGTTTCATTCATTAAGCAGTTACTGCTAATCATATACAATCACTTGTATACTGAACTAAGTACCATGGATCCAGAACGGTTTTGCCTTCAGTTAATTCGTTTATGTTATGGGATAGACATTCATGAGTTGAACTATTCTACTTGAGTGTAGTGAGTGCTGTAATAGTGTTTTGTACAAGTTGTGAGAACATTAGAGGAGAGAAGTGTTAGTGGAAGTTTCTGTCCCACTTGGTCCTGCAAAATGAACAGTCAGAGACTTCTATTAATTATAAACTGGCTGATAGCTCAGGCTTCTTATTGGCTAGCTCTCTCTTAATTATTAACCCATTTATATTAAAGTATGTGTCTCCACTTTTTCTTGGCTTATCAGTGATGCCTGGCCCTCTTGCTGAGGTATTGGCAGCTACAAAGCGTCTCTCTAGCATCTCCTCTCTGCCTTCCTCTTCCCAGTATTCTCCTAGTCTGGTAGCCCTGCCTGTACTTCCTGCCTGGCTGTTAGCCAATAAGCATTTACTCATCATCCAATAAGGGGAACATATATTCACAACAAACAGAAGGACACCCCCCATCATCTCCTCTTTCTTCTAAATAAAAAGAAGGTTTTAACTTTAACATAGTAAATTATATATAACAAAACAATTATCAAGCAAGAACTATAGTTAACAATATTTAGTTCATTAACATTTGGCAAAATTTAAAGAAAATATTCTATCTTATATTCTATCTGTGTGAGTCTAAAGTTTTTTGTGTAACTTATCTTTCATCAGAACCAAGGAAAACCATAACAATAACCATCTGTCTTCAGTTCCATCAAAGACCCCAGAAGGATAATATATAAACTCTAGAATTGACAGAGGTATCTCGCTGCCTGGATAGTCACCCAAAGTTCCTTTGTAACATTGGGACATCCATCTTTTACCCACAGGCCATAGTGTTTGTCAGACTTTTTGATGCAGCAAGAAACTTGAAGGAACATTCTGTCCCTTGCCAAGTTCAGCAGACAGCAGTGTGTGTCAAGAAGTGCAGGCAAGAACAAATTCTTTTCAAATTGGCTATTCTATCATGTTGAAGGCAAACTCTATAACGAGTTTCTTTAATTCCCATCTTCATTTCTAAAGTAATTGGTGTTGCCAGGAGAAGTTGTATCTCATAGTCATGAAAAACCCTAATAAATCATTTTAATTACATGTTCTATAGGTCTTTGAAAGTTTTAGAAGAATACCTATTCATTTGAAAATAATATCTCCATATATCTAGAAAACCTAACTAACATAAGTTTTGACTATTGTAGATGACTATCTATAATCTGTATTTAATTATACATTACATTTTTAAAGAGTTGTATAAACACAATACCTAAAAAAGAGTAGAAATATGCATATCATAAAATTTACCTTAAATTTGTATCAATAAACCAAAATCCATACCAGTGCAAAGTATTCATTTCTATATCATATTCCTTTTTTTCTCTAGAAAAAAAGATTGTCTATGATCATTAACCATTTGTAACCAACCCTGTTTAAATGAAAGCAAACATTTATAGTCAATATTTGGGAATTTAGGTGTAGTTCTCCCCAAACTGCTTCCTGTTGATTGGGGGTGCTATAAATCATATGAGGATCCTGAGAAAACCCATAAACCTGGCCAAATCCTGACTATAGTTGTCTGAGAGGATATGCTGTCTCGGCTGCTCTGGATATTGGATCACTTGGGCCACTGCTTCAAGGGGCCTTTCTTGATCAAAGCATATTAGTCTGGAAGGAATCCACAACTTTTCATCTTCTGTAATGCTTTGGCATGTTACTCCTTCAGCAGCTACATGGCAACCCCTTCTCGACTCTGTGTTTCTCTTCTCCAAATCCTTCTAGTCTGATTGCTCTACCTATACTTTCTACCTGGCTATGTCCTGCCTGTCAATTGGGTGAAACAGCTTTATTTATCCACCTGTAAGAGAACCATATGTTCACAGAATACAGAAGGACATCTCCCATCAGAGAAATGCTCAAAAGCAATTTATGTTTTAGCACAACGAGACAGTATCAAGGGAAGAGAAGGGTATTGCTTGTAGCAGGACCTGTAGACAATATGACTAGAGAGGAGAACACATTGATGAACCTTTGTTCTCCTCTTTTGGAGTTTGATGCACTTGAAGGAACTTAGATTGCCGAGATGGTGGAATAGGAGATGAACTATGTGAGCATCACTGATGTTCCCTCATCCTTTCTTTCCTCCTTGGCAGGAGAAGGCAATGCCAATGCATAGAAGACAAAAGGGAAACCAAGGGAAAGTAAAAGCAGCCATTGAGGAAGAAAAAAAATCTTGTAATTCGGGAAGAGACTAGAACAGTGCTAGCAGTAGATGAGCCAGTAGGTTTGATGTCATCAGCCTTGAAGCTGTTGAATGTCTCCAGGAAGCAGTCCATGTGGTCTTTCAACTGATAATCTTGTGCTTATTTTCACCAGCAAAAGATGATAACTCCAAGTTCAGGGAGTCTGATGTTAGGTTCCAGCTGGGGCCCAAATGCCTTGTCTTTAAATCCAGCTTGCTCCTAAATGGCACGAGTGAGCAACCTTCACATATTTCATAGTGGGTGGAAACCACCCACAGAATAAGTCATCACAGACTGTCTGTTCCTCCTAGCAGAGTGTTGATGGAACATACTCTTCCCCAGGATCTGCCTCTACTTTCCTGAATCATTTGGAAATCTTTACCAGTGTTTGTGGGACTTCGATACTTGGATAAGAAGTGAGAGCAGAAGGGGATTTCTGGCTTGACTTTGTTGCTTGAGATTTTGAATCTTCCAAACTTACGAGAACTAGGAACAATGGCTTATTCTTCCTGATCATGTAATTTTGTTGAAAATAATTTTAAAATATTTTTAGTGTGAGCCCTATTAGCTTCATATTAAATAGTCTGTGTGGAAGGTGGAAATAGAATATTGAAATTACAGAATTATCTCATCTCATTCAATGTCTTCCTATTGTTCTAAAAGAAGTTACATTCCAAGAAACTTGAAACTACATGTCTAATGTCATACAGTCAATTGACAGATATTTGTTGATTAATAAAAGTGGAAACTACATGCTTTTTGTTCCCGTGGTGAAGGATTAAAATCTTTCATTTGCATATTAGCTGTTGAGAGATTAATAGAAGTGAAAAGAAACTATTCAGATAGTTTTAGACCATATTTTAGATAGTACTTACTATGATAGGAATATTGTTTGTATGTGTCTATGTATACATATAATCACATTATTTTTATAATTCATATCTATTGTGCATTACTCCTTGATGCTGTGAACCATTCCTGACAAATGTGCAGTAGTGACATCTTTTCTAGCCTTTCCTATTTCAACCAGCTCTGTTTTGACATTGCTCAGTTGTTTCTGGTATTTGTTTACACAACCACTCATTCAGCAAGCATACAACGAGTATCTTACCTATGCCAATATGATAAGATAACCAAGGTATCTGTTTTGAAGAAACTTTTAAAGTGGTTAAGGTGGTTAGGAAACAGGGTGGATAAACTGAAGGATAAACACAGACTTACCAACAAACCAATATCTTAATATCAATTTACAATGGGTTATGGATAACAGTGAAACAAATATAGACACATTCCTATAGGAAGAGGTTGTAGACAGAAGAGCGAAGTGGACACTGAATACTGAGGTCTAAACACTCAAAACTTAGAATCTAGGAAGATGGAAACACATTTGAGAAAGAATGCTTTACACTAAGTATGAAGAAATTCTGGATATGTAGTTATGAAAAACCCAATTTAAAACTTAGTTTTACTGAGAGGAAGTGATAACTACAGCTTCCAGAGAATCTAAAATGATAAGTACAGAGAATGAGTCACTAATAATACACTCAGTTTCATATGGAAGATGTGGATGGTGTGTGGACAGAGACCTCTTACTAGACCCAATAGAGACTGTAAGTTTGTTTTATATCATGCTGATAGTAGTGGAAATGGATGTTTTGAGCTATATGGTAAAGGTATTCCTCTATTTTAAGATCAACGTGAGAGATGGAAGGAGTATAGGAATCAGGGAAGGCTTGTAGATTCTTGACTGAGCAGGTATCTGCAATTTGTTGAGATGAAGAATGCTAAAAGAGTGTAAGATACATTTGGGGGTAAGATGAAACCAAGAGCACAATGCAGAATTCAGTGTGGCACACACCAAGTTTTTCTATAAATATCCACGTGGAAATGTAAAATAAATGGTAACACCATGATCTGAAGTACAGAGAGCAGACAAGATTTGGAAATTTGAGTTTGGGAATCATCACTCTGTTCTACAGAAGTAAAGTTGAATAAGGACCTAAAAGGAAGGACAAAGATGGTGTCCAAGGAAATTCTGGATAAAATAGAAGCAATAGAAGATGCTTAAACTGGGATTTGGAAGGCCATTGCCTAGTGATGACTAAGGCATGCCCGTGGGAATTGTGTAGAAAGAAATATTAGAAGTGAACATGTAATGGACCCAGGGGTTGAGTGTTAGTGGGTCATCTACATTGATAATGAAATCTTCCAGAAAGAGGACAAGAAATTCCTTCTATTATTGGTAGTAGATGAGGGTGAATGCAGTGGATATTTATGACGCCATAGTCTGATGGCATGTACAGAGAAAGCAAGAGCACAAAGCAGAAAGATGAGTACAAAATAAATTTATATCACCCCCAAAATATAGTTCAAATTGTACAGCAGGAAGGGCAGAAGTCTTGGCTTGAGAGACTGTCAGAGGAAAGCACATCTGGGTTTCAGTTAGATAAGGGAGACGAAAGGATATTCAGTGATGAAGTTAACATGCAGGGGGCAGTGGGTAGTGTTATGCTAGTCCTTGGGATTAGGAGAGTCCAGGAGAGGTAGAAGGTTGGGAAGGAGAGCAATGCCACCCACAGGAATGTGACTCCGGGGCACAGTGGGATGATGCACATTTTCTAGTCCTCTTAAAGTTTCAGTTTCCAAAGAATTGGAGTCTTAGGCTTGGTACTGAACTGAGTAACTTGAGGATTTTATTGATAATCTTTTTGAGAGCATGAGCCTAGAAGTTTGTTTTATGTGCTTCTGTAAGCAATGCCTGAAAAGAGGCAGGTCCTACGAGACATTGTGTCATCTCAAGTAACCTTTCCTAAGAGCTACTGCTAGTGGGGGCAGGTGGTCAGTGTTTGAAGAGGGTAGAGGAAAGAAGGGAAGTGTGGATGATATTGGAGGTTTTATGAAGGGCTGAAGAACAGCTCTGATAACGACCATGAGAAGGGACTCGAGGAGGTGGTTGAAGAGATCCATGTGGACGCAGACTCTGTCAGGGTTGTTCTTCTTTTATGTAGTTACCTTATTGTTCACAGAGCCTACTAAGAAGGGTGACAAATTGTAGAAATTGGAGATCAAGTACACATTTGAAGAAGTTTCAAGACCCTGCTAAAAGCCTGTAGCATGCCCCAGGGACTCTACATACCCACAGTTGTAGAAATACTGTTTTCTTACACTTCCAAATATTTCTGTTATCCAGATTGAGTGATTTAGAGCCAACACAGGTCATCCACAAACTAAGATTGTCAATTCAGTTTTCTACCAAGGGAACTCTTGTATTGATTGGTATAATGGTTTCTCAAATGTCAACTCTATACAACCTAGAACACAGGGGAAGAGAGCCTTGCTTGAGTAATTGTCTTTATCAGACTTGTTTGTGAGCATGTCCTGCAGGTGATTCCCTGTATTTTTTATGATATAAAGGGATCATCTCATCCTGGGTATCAATTTACCTAGACAGAGCACCCTGAACTATATAGGATAAGGAAAAGCTATAAGCAAGCAGCATCAACACATTTGTTTCTGATCTTGACTATGGATCAAGTTTTTACATCAACTTCCCCTCAATTGATGATCTAGATCATAGAACTTTAAGATGAAATGAAGCCCTTTCTTTCCCTAAGTTGCATTTTTGTCAGGATATGTTATCACATCAGTAGAAATTGTCTTAGAGTTTCTGTTGCTGTGATAAGACAAAATAACCAAAGCAGCTTGGGAAGGAAAGGGTTCATTTCACATTCACTTCCTCATCATAGTCCATCATGATTAGGAAGTCAAAGTAGAAACCCAAACAGAACAGGAACTTGGAGGCAGGAGCTCATGCAGAGGCCATGGAGGAGTGTTGCTTACTGCTTTGCTCTTCATGACTTGCTTAGTCTACTTTCTTATAGAAACCAGGATTGCCAACCTAGGTATGGTACCACTCACAATGGGTCATTCATTAATTTAAAAAAATGTCTCACAGACTTTTCCTTAGGCCAATTCGATGGGGGCATTTTCTCAGTTGAGCTTTTCACTTCCCAGATGACTCTAGCTTGTGTCAAGTTGACATAAAATTAGTTAGCACAGCACCAAAACTAGAACAATTGGAGATTTGTTCCCTTCACTTGGCAGTCCTTGAGAGGATAACGGTGATAAAAAGACATAAAGGAGAAGGCAGAGTTGGCAAATGTGTGGTCATTTTCAATAGATTTCCCATTAATATTCCCTATGAAGTAGTTATTTTACACCTATTCCAAATGTGAGGGGATGTGGTATAAGAAGAGTTTGGTAATTCTTTTAAAGTTCAGAAGGCAACAGAGCTGAGATGAAAGTCAGGGCCATCTGACCTGTCATAAGAACTACATAAGAACCAAGAATGGGATTGGGTAAGACAGGTGACTCAGTAGACAACTTGTTATGAAGCCTGATGATCTGAGTTCAATCAGATGGTGGAAGGAGAGAACAGACCTCTGAACTCCTAATTTTTCCTTGGCTGGTGCACACACACAAAGTAAATAAATAAATGCAGAAGAAAAAGTCAAACAAGCAGAACAGACAGCAAGAATGCTGCCCAAACTCCCTGGTTCCTTTCTCAATATATTTTGCCCTGATCCATGTGTTGCTCTGAAGTCCATTGTGTAATACAGCCCTCTTGGCCAAGCCTGTGATGACTCTCACTACATGAGAGTTTCATTATTCTTGACATTGCTATGGGATGATGTGGAAGGGAACAGTTGGGTTGAGGTTGCTCAAACTAAAGAAAAATCAAATAGAATCGCTGTGTGAATCAATTGTTTTCTCCTTTTGATAGTCTTCAACATTCTGAAATTTGGGTAATGTTTTGGTTACGTTTGTGTTTTCTTTTTTCAACTTATTAGCTTTTTGTTTACATAAAGTGAAGATTTGGCACACATAGTTTTGCATTAAACACGATGTAAACAAACATCCACATTAGTGGATCTCTTTAAATACACAGGGAAAATGACATGGTCGTTAAAATAGAAGGATTTGGGGAGAGAAACAACTGGATGTTTCAGATTCTGGGAACAACATAATTCAGGCTTGGGCTTCCTCGTACAGTCAACCGAAACTGGCCAGCATTGGGTTTCAAATGTTCCTGGAAACAAAGGGGTTCCCTAGGACAGGCAGCAGGGCTCATGCGACACATCATCTGCCCTGGCTACCAAGGAAGAATTCAAGGCTATTATTTGGTTGATTTATGTCCTTATCTAAAGAAGTGCTCTGATTGTCCAGTGAATAGGTGTCAATGATGGCCATTCAAACAGCACTTGGCTACTAAACAGAAGGTGCACATTAAGGCACAGTGAACAAGGGACTTTATTTACTAACAAGTCCCTGATCCCTGCCTGTAGCAAGGTTTCCACTTTCTTTGCAGACTTTTTCCCTAATCTGTAGGAAGGGCAACCAACATGGCAGAGAGACAGTCTTTAAAGGATGAGTGAAACTGGTGGCTGAGGTAAAATTTGCTGTTGCAGGGTGGAAGTTTGAGACATAAAACTAAAATGACATTTCTATCTAAAATGAAGCAATTCTTCAGTGCTTCCCAAAAAGCAGTGGCTTGTTTGATATGTGAAATCTCTGCTCAGAACACAGTCAGCTGCTTTACCAAGCAGCTGCCCCTCCCTGCAGAATCTCCACAGTACCTAGGGACACCTCTCCACCTGAGACCAGGAAAGAGATGGTGTGGTTTGAGGAACCTTCTTGGTTTGTGACACATCTGGTTTTAAAACCTTATGGTTCTCCAATAAGTGTCACATCTCAGGATGTCCTTTGAGCAGAATCTTGGAATTTTACTTCTTGTGAAATTTTGCATTGTCAAAGTTGATAACTCTGGTCATCCTTCATACCCACAGGATTCAAGGTGCTGCCTAAGACTGTTTTTTCTTTAAATCTGAAAGAGTCAAAACCTGTGGGAAATCAAATAACTATGCTTTTAATGCCAACCATGGGGTTACTTTCCCCAGTGTTCTCAAATCTGGCACATAATATAACAAATAGAGTTTGAAATGCAGTCTGATTTGTGTTACTCATGCCTTGCATTTTTGTCATTTCTTTTTAATTTGGTACACAGGATACCCTAAGGCTAACATTCCCAAATAAAATGTTCGCCACGGGGGAGTTATTTTTAACTATTTTAAATTTCTTGGTCTTTAGATTCATAATGTAAAATTAATAATTATCATAAGTGTCAGTCATTTTTACAGTAAATTTACAACTGTACTAGTAAATGTACTTCATCTGAGTGGCACAATTTAAATAGATAAAGCATGTTACTGACAATTACATATAGAGTGCTCCTCTGGACTTAACAGAGAATAACCAGATATTTGCAGTGAATCTGAATGTTTGCCCTTATCAAACTCCTAATGCAAAGGGCAGCTTATGCGTCAAGTGATTAGCGATCATTAACCAATTCCAGGGTGCCAGGAATATTACTGAAGTCTGACTCTTCAGCCATTTCTCTGAATTTGAAGACTAATCTAATGCTAATTGAAGCATATATTATGGCAATGACTTAGGCAGAAAGGGTGGGCTTGAACCTGACCTTTGTTATCACAGATTAACATGTTTTTTTAACACCTAATATGTGCTCAAGGCTCAGAGACTAGCATGACATAAGTAAGGTTGGTGTCAACATTCTATTTCTCTGTCCTCTATTCACATCTCTGAACACAACATTGAATTCATCAGTGTGGATGTGGCCTTATTCTGAGCAATGCCAAGTCAACTCCTGCTCTGACTGTCCACGGAGAGGAAACTCTTCTGCCAAAAATCAGCAGGAATTCTGCTTGGGTAGGTGAGCCTGTCTCGGTGAGACATTGACTCCAGATGACTCCATTGCTTCTAAGAATCCTCTGTCGGGCTGAGTCAAGCCTCAACATTGAACTCTTGTCTTTGATTTGTCTTCTTGTGTGGTTTCAGTCAGGTTGCAGATTCACCCTCATGATGATGGAGAAATCACAAGGATCTGACACCCCCAGAGCAGGTCTGGAAAAGAGCAAGAGAGGGATCCTGAGGCATACCAAGAGGGCATGGACACCTCTGGATGGGTATCCACTTCCTGGCTCTGAGGAAGAAAGCACAGTGGCCGCTAAGCACAGGGAAGGTAAGAGGGGCCTTCCAGACATCTAGAAAATGTCCTGCCATGGGTGGTGAAGGATGCAAGGCTTTTGGTTGGGGGCCAGTAACTTCTAAGGATTTGCTCTTGGCGTTGAAGAACCAAGTGTTGCTGATATGATGCTGAGCAGTTTATGAAATGGACATATATGACCCCTCCCCCCTAAAAAAGATCTCAGCAAATTAGACCAAATAAGGGATAAACACAGCTTCTTTCTGTTCCAACACCCTCATGGTAAGCCCCAGGATTCTGAAGATACATTCAGGCAGGAACCATAAAGCTTGACCCCCTGCTCCTGATCTCCTCCTCTTCTTCTCTGTGCACGTGTGTGAGAGAGACAGAGAGATAAAGAGGTGGTCTCTCACTGAACCTGGAGTGGTGCAATCCAGCTAGACTAGGCGCCTGTGAGCTCAAGGGATCTGCATCCTACTAGTGCAGCTATGTCCTGCTCTTTTGTGGGTGCTGGGCTTCCAAACGTGCTTCCCTATGTTTGCTCACCCAGCACTTGACCCACAACCCAGCTCCCCAGCTCACAACGAACCTTGTTTCAGAACATCATTTCATTGAAAGTTTTTCGGGGTCTTTCCATGAGGCAGTGATGATTATTTTAATAACATACAGAGTAACAAATAAGAAAACATTCACATTCTCTCCACCCATGGCACCACAAATGAACACTACCCAGAATCTCCCATGGTTACTGGCTGTTTTGTTTCACCTGACACCCTGTGTGAGGCTTATTCAAATATCTTAGGGGCAGAGTCAGACTGAGCCCACAGTATGAGGTGGTAGCCAACGGGAACTGGAGCCAATGTCTCTCAGGAGCTGCTCCCTTCACCTTCACTTTTCCATTACCTATTTTCGAGCCAGTGCTAAAGATCCACCTTAAAAGGCCAGCGTCTTTTTTAGCACAGGTTGCCTTTGGCAATCCTGGGACTCCACTGCAATTTGTCCCTGGAATGAATGCAAATCTGGTTTCTAACCTGGCAGAGAACTCGTTGCAAATAAACATTGCTGGCTAGCTGCCTTAGGTAAATGTTGGGATTTAATAAGGAGAGGTTCCGTGGTGATTTAGAACCAACAAGAGAGAAACAAAAACCTCTTAAGCTTTTCTACCCACTGTATTCACTCGAGGTAATTTTATCATCATTCTAACACCTCTCACCCTTCATTGATTCATTTTGCTAGTACTTAAGATTTGTCCTTTTTTTTCTTAAGTCATGGTCTTTTGGCAAGTTTACATCCATTCTTGGAAGAGGCTGATTACGGGAAACAGGAGGTTGTGCCTCCAGGAGAAAAATGAATATGCTTACAAGAACATGTGACTAACTAAGTAGGAAACAGAGCTGCTGAGTATGGCTGGTGACAGAGAGGGTCATTATAGCTGGTTGTGCTTTGACTAACAGATATGTCTTTTTCCTTTATAGAAAATTCCAAACAGGAGAGTATCCAGCAGTGGCTGGACTCTGGATTCTTGTAAGTGGTGTTTTATTTTACTCTAGCATGTGTGTGTGCCGTATTCATTTCTCTTGCAAAGCTCCATGAAAATAATGTGGGTTATAACCCTCCCTGGGGTGAGCTCCCAGTCTTGGGTACCAGGGTGGCAGAGGTGTAGATTTTCATATTAACTAGGTACTTGAAGGATTACTATATTACTACAAAAACTATATGTCAATTTAAAACCACAAAAATAGAATGAATGCTATTTGGAGCCAACTGTGTGTTTACTTTAAAAGTCCTCTCAATAAAAATCTAAATCTGATTTTCTGTTCAGTTTAATTATAAAAGCAACTTGGTAATAATTTACTTACATAACGGTGTTGAGCTTATAATGCTTTTGCTTCTTTTATAGTGTCTCAGTAAATGAAAACTTCCAGCAAGCCGTCAACCATTCTGGTAAGGCGAAAAACCCATAGCAGCTGTGCTTTGTAGAACTGAGTAGATGTATGTGTGAAAAACACCCATACTAATAGATCTTCCTCAAGGGAGACGTAGAAGAGGCTTTCAGAAATAAGTTGATCTTCTCATTTAATTTTGTAAGACTAGGACTCAGAAAGTGCTCCCATGTCCCCAGCAGCAGGTTATGGGCTGAAACCAGGGTCCTTGCTACCACCAAACACTCAGACAGTAGGAGGAAACTCTCTGGGCTTGTGCAGACATTTGCAAGGATGTAATTATGAAAACAAAATTGCTTAATTATTCATAATATACCATAGTTTTACTTCTAAACCTATTTTCTCTCTGGTATTTTGGTGTCAAAATTATATTTCTATCTCTTCCCTAATGATATATTTATCCTAGAAATGAACAAATGACTAAATCCTAAACCAAACAGCACAAATATTTCTAAGACAGAAAATGTATCAGACTGTGTCCCTAGGATTTAGTAATAATGTTATTAAAATAATGAGTACAGGTCTCATGGATTCCATCTTCATTAAATGAAATTGCCAGACTTCGTGGAATCTAAGATTCCTCCATTAAAATGTACTTATTTTATAAATACCTCTCTGATGGGTCAGATGAAATTTTAGTTTTGTGACTAAAAATGAAAGTCAGCATAGACTCCAAGACTAGATCATAGGTGTTAAGGTAAATAACATTCCTAGAATTGAGCAAAAGCCTAAAGAATATGTAAAATTTGACATAAAACAGAGAGAAATTTGTTAGTCTTACAGCAAGTCTTACCTTGCTGTTCTTAATTGATTCACAACTTCTGCCACAGCTTCAATTAAGATTGTTTCCTACTTGACAAGCAATTTAACCTGGGCATTTTACTTTAAAAGTTTAAACTAAAACTTTATTTGAAATTTCCCTCTTCACTGGGTTGCTTTATATTTTAAATTTACTTTTTGTTATTTGACAGTGTCATCATGTATACAATGAATTTTAGTCATCCTCACCTCCATTACCTCCTGTTATCGCCAGTCTCTCCTCTTGTCATCTCCTCCCTCTCCCCAGAAGTCCCTTCCTATTTTCATGGTATGTGTGTGTTGTTCTGAGTTTAATTAGGTTTGTTCACATAAGCATGGGTCAAAGGCTGTTTACTGGATCATAGCCAACCAATCAGTGGCTACAGGACTGAAGAGTGTGGTATTCTTCCCTAAGTATCATAAATGTCAATAATCCCTCAGGAAGAGTTGGGCCTCATGAGCCGTTTCTTCTTCCATGATAAAATATTGACAGGCACACTCTTGGGCAGGCCCCTATATCTGAAGTGGGTTCACTGAACGAAAGGCCAAACGGTTACCAGAGAAGTCTTTACAGCATACCTCGCCGTACTCTGACCCTTCCAGTCTTTCCATTCTTTTTCTAGATAGACCTTCAGAGCACTGTGGATAACCCACTTTGGGCTAAGCACCCCACTCCTCTTACCTCTCCACACTGACTAGCTTTGTGCATTTTTACTACTGTAGGCTGTAATAAGACACTTCTCTGACGAAGGATAAGGAAAGCACGAATCTATGGTTAGAAACATGAGGGTTTAGAAGGTGGTTTGACCACATCTCATTTAAAAGGCTTCACTTTTAACACAAAGCTTCTATGATGTCAGAATTTCTGAATATTTTGTTTTAGATAATTTGAATACAAAACCTCTCTATTCATATTAATTCATTCTCAAGGGAGAGACAAAAACTTAAGTATATTTCACAGCATAGACCTATCTTTAGCTCCTGCTCAGGCCATGTGGAGAGGCCTTTGGTCATGCTGTGTTTAAAAGTTCACTTCCTGGAAAATTCAGTTCCTGGCCTGGTATCATCAGAGTGAAACTGGTGAATTACAAATGGCACAGCCAGGAGGGAAAAGGGAAGCAGGGTTCCCCCCCCCCCGTGGCTCTGAGGTCAGAGGAGAGCAGCTTCTGTTTGGCGGCCCCTTTGTCTTCAGCAATGCTTTTAACAATAGAAGAGCTTCTAGGAGCGAGTTGCATTATTTTGCTTTCCCAGGCCTTTTTCATTGATCATATTTTGAACGGAGTCACCCATAGTGGGGACAGAGCTGTTCTCATTCTTGTGTTGCAGGTGCGGGGTCTGAGTGTCAAATGTCATGATTTTTGGTCACAGGGGGTGAGATGCAGGCATGAATTTGGCTTGCAGCCTCCCAGGACCCTGTAGTGCCTGCAGATGCACAGAGCTTAGGGAAGCCCAGAGCCACACTGGGAAGTGTGGGGAAAGGAAAATAAATTGCAGCGAAGGAAGAAAAGCAGTTGCTGCTGAGAAACAATGAGGTTAGAACTCAGAAACCCCTGACAGGATACAAGGTGACATCACATTATGTTTCTACTTACCGCAGAGACAGTAGCTTAACACACAAAGGTCTCCTTCCGACTAGAATTGATATGTACCCTTGTCCCTTCTTTCCATATTAATTTTAATGATTGCAGAAGGCTGGGCAGCTGCCCTTCCCACTTGTGTCCCAGCTAACACAGACTTCACGACTGACATTCTTTCACGTCCCGCCCCATTTGCTAACAAATATCACAGCATTGTAGCTGAAAACCCTTTAGCCTCCCGTAAGTCTCCCCAGAGCATTGTCCAGCGGCAGGTGGTGACTTACAAGCAAGACTTGGGCAGCGTTTGGTTTCTCTACTTCCTTTTTAAAAAAATCCCCGCTGCTGAGTTCAGCCTGTCTCCCCTTATCTATTGGTCTCTAGCTGCACATCGGTTTGACTATGTGGGCTTGGTGGGTTACCCCAGGTCTACTCACACCAAAACCAGACAACCAGAGGCTCTTTGAGGACCTAATGCCAAGGACCATGGCCATGAGATCCAACTACATCACTGTTCATCTCACATTCCATACTGAAATGGAAGAGAGTCAGTTTGCGGCAAATTCATTGCTACCACCTGAGGACAGATTGAATGTCACTACCACCTGACTGTGAAAGTATGTAGTCATTATACTGTAAAGGTAAGACACTCAGGATTAACAGACCCTCTTTGTGATTGAAAAGGCCTGAACAATTTCCCATGTCAGGAGAGCAGTTTCTAGAACACATGTATTTAGTGACAGTTACTACTCGGTGGGCAGTTAATCTGCTCATCCTCTTCAGTACTCTCATTTTTCTACCTTTCTAGTACTAGACACTGAACATGAGGTCTTATGAGTGCTAAGCAAGCAGTATAAAACTGAGTTCTATGCTAGACCATATTCTTTTAATACACGAACTGGTTACATAGCTCAAGCTGGCCTTGAACTCCATTCCTCTCTATCCAGAACTCTAGGATTTTAGGAATGTGCCAATCCTTAGGCAGGTTCCCAGAGGAGTAAATTTGTTCATTTCCTGTAGGGATGTGTTACATCATGAGAATTTAGAAAACCACTTACAAGCTTGGTGCTCTGTGTCTTAAGAAAGGGTCAGAGGAAATCCAGCTGAAGCCCCTTAAGGACCATGAAGAGAAATCTTGTAGACTGAAGACTGTTGCTCCCCACTTCTTAAACAATGGCTATGACTCTACATGGGGTCATGTGGCTGTGGGAATCACCAAAAATCTGGAAACAGTAAAAAGGTTTCTGAATATATAATAACGAAAACTTAATTACAAGTCAAGCATGTAATGGAATTCAAAGTGTTGTGGCAGCCCTCAACCAGAATTTTGTCATATGACCTCACATTGGTTCTCACCATGAATCAAGCTCATGATGCAAAGACAGAGCATGCTGCCTGGACCACCCCGGAATGCTATGGGACTATTGTGTGTCATGAAGTAGAGAGAATGACTGTACACAGAAGGCTTCCTGCTTTTATAGAAACATAACAATTTCATTACGGGGTATAAAACTTTCTACACTTTCCTACAATCATCCCTCAGTGTGTAAGTATCAGATAGTTTATATTCGGATATGTTTTGTTAGAACATTTGATCTTAGAAACTGATGTTTGACTTGCTGACTTGAGTTTTATAAAAAAAAATCATTCAATGAATTTTGGCTTGAAAATAGGACAGAATTTCCCACAATTTCTAAAATGGCTCTAAACAGCCTTCTGCCATTTTGTACTATGTATTTATGCAAGGAATGTTCTCAGCATTTATAATTATTAAATCAAAGTATCATTCAGTTCTCCAAAACATTCAATGCTCTCTAATTCCACACTGTAGCATATATTTTAGAAAAAGTTTAGTTCTATACATAATATTAATAGAACACATCAATCTCATTATGCAAAATTTATTTCATTTTAAAAATAAAATCACATTATGCATAGGAAAGAATTGTTTTAAGATAAACTTCTTTATTATTCATTGTGGATAAATATTTGGTAGTGTACCTATTTTATATACCCAAGTGTCTTAGTCATTGTTCTATTGCTGTGAAGAGACACCATGACCAAGGTAACTCTTATAAAAGATAGAATATAATTGGGGGCTTGTATAGAGATTCAGAAGTTAATCCATTATCATCATGGCAGGGATCATGGTGGCAGGCATGCAGGAATCATGCTGGAGAAGCAGCTGAGACTCCTATGTCCTGATCAGAGAGAGAGAGACAGAGAGACAGAGAGACAGAGAGACAGAGAGACAGAGACAGAGACAGAGAGACAGAGAGAGACAGAGACAGAGATACAGAGAGAGACAGAGACACAGAGAGAGACAGAGAGAGAGAGACTGGGTTTGGCATGAGTTTTTTGAAACTTCAAAGCCCATCCCTAGTGACACACTTCCTCCAACAAGGCCACACCTTCTTATCCTTCTAATCCTTTCAAATAGTGCCACTTGGTGGTGACTAAGCATTCAAATATATTACCCCATGTGGAGGACTCTTTTTTAAACCACGACACCAGGTCAATGGGATTGGGAGTAGAAAGAACCCTGCTCTGTTGGAGGTACAGGCATGTGGCAACTCTTGCTCTCAAGAATCTTTCTCCGTCATGGCAATTTGAGCATAGTCTAGGCTAGTTCCACAATGAGACCCCGGAGTCTTAGCTCCCCTGCTTCTTAGTCTTTCTTCATCTGATGTCTCCTATGTTAAAGTCTTGTTCACGTGGCCTCTTGCCATTCTCTGAGGCCTTCCCTAAAGCCCATATTCTTTGGGAGCTCCCTCCTGGATTCTGCACTTTGTCTTATAAACAACAGGATCAGGTTAGAGACCACCTACTCCTTGACAAAATGGAAATCCTAAACAGGGTATAGATAATTTCTAAACCCAGTGGCCCCAAAACTCAAAAAGAGGTCTGAATAAAACACAAAGATGACATTATCAGGTTAGAAAGCTTTCTCAGAAGACTAGACCTAGTCAATGAAAACTCAAGAAAACAACAAGGCAAGTAAGGACACTTAATATGATTGGAGCAATAGGAGTTTGAATAAAGACAAAAAATGAAAGGAAACTAAATGTATGCGGGAAAGCATATAGAAAGTAATCAGTCTGAAGAATTGGTTTGAGCAGATGATAAATTTCTGAAATTCCAGAAAGGAGAAATCCCAGAATGGGTACAGCACAGGAGTATCATCTAAAGTCTGGTTTCAAATGCATGGGTGATTGTAACCGAGGTCTGAGATCCATAAGATTTTAATGTCATGTCTTTGCTTAGAAGAGAATCGCAAGCAGTTTTTGATTAGTATCTCTATTGGTATGACCGATGACCTTACTACAATGAGGAAAGAGATGTGAGGTTCTGATGCTTTCTGGATTGTGGGAGAGGCTGTTAAGTTATTACAGACTCAGGCTTAAGATGGCAAAGGTTTACACTGGTTGTCAATTCTGAAAGAGGAAGAAGAGCATGTCACTCAGAAAATAACCAGGGCACAGGGAGAGGAGGGAGAAGATGACTCCAATTAGCTTTAAGATTTTGAACCTGAGTGTCATCCAATAGGTAACAGTCTACTCAGGGTCAGAATTGGATTAATGACTTGCCAAATCAGACAAACATACTGTGAATTACCTCTACAAAATGCCCTGGTCATGCAGGAGTTAAATTTGCAGAAAGCTGCAGAATGCTATTATTTTTGAGCACAGCAGAACTGTAATTTGATTAGTCTATTGGACGATATTCCAAAGAACCAAATGTCTTCCATGAATCAGTCAGAAATGCTTAGGAAAACCAAAATAAAAAATGTGTTCAAAGCCAACAAAGGTGCTAATTAGTGCCTTCTGCATATCTGACTGCATCTTCTTCAGTGATACACTGTGCAGGGTTAAGTGCGGTATCTGCCGCTTCAGATGGCACAAACCCACCTAACAGTAGGGAGGGTGGCTGGAGATTATATCTAGAAGGAAGCAGAATGGGAGTTTTAACCACGGAAGGGAATGAAAGCAACAGAGCAGGGACTTTTGTTCTCACTTTTGTTTCCCCCCAAACCAGTCCTTAGGGAACTTGTGGGGAGCAGGAATTTACCAAGGGCCTTTGTTTCACCTTCTCCAAATGCTTTCAGCCAGCATTAAAAATCCAAGAAGAGATCCTGGAAGGGGGGAAATGGTAGAGAACGTATCAAAGCCAAAATGAGATGGAGTGTGGGACCGAAGGTGCCCAGCTAACAGGGCACTGCATGGCATCATAGATGCAGGTGTGCTCACAAGTTCTGCCTTCTGCACACACAGGCGTAAGCCTGATGCCTACAGAAGTTTCAGGACATCCGGGGCAACAGGATAGCCTTTCCCTCCTGTTATGGTGTTCCCTGTGCTTCAGATTCTTGCTCTTATCAGAGGTAGCAAATACTCGAAAGAGCTGGGCAGACAGTCATTAATGAAGCAGGCAGCATCGAGACTAGAAAATTGGAAACTAGGCTGCCTTCAACAGATTGCTACCCTGAAGACACCTGGGCCTGTTCTGCTCTCTCTTCCAAGTTCTAAGGAAAGTCTTGGAGTTCCAATCCCTGTGAGTCCTGGCTCACTATGGGCCCCTAGCTTGTGCTTCTCCTTCAGGTTCATCTTGAAAACAGGCCAGGGAAACCTTGACTTGACAAGCTCAACTTTGGACTACAGGAAGTTTTCCTTACAAATCAGAAAAAATGGTGGGGGTGTAATAGTTTCACACTGCCCTCTGTAAGACCCTCCACAAGCATGTCCATCTGCTAGAGGGCCAGCTGCTGCTTCTGCAGATTCAATTCACAGAAACACTATGAAACCAGTTCTTGGTCTCCCAGGACTGGGGGAGATGGGAAACATAGAATAGAAATCAAGCAGTGAGTGTAATAATTTTTTTAACATTTTAAAAAACCAGGCTTATCTTTAAAAGTCTCATCAGGTTCCTTGGGCTGGGCTTTCTTCATACTCTTAGCTTGGCAGAAGACTGCTGCTTGTCTGAATGCACTGGATGAGTTAGATTATTGTGTCATTTCCAGAGCTATCCAGAAAAGTATTAGAGTCTATGAAAGTCCTCAGTAGCTGTATGTGTGTATCCATGATCATGGGAATGATGTAATAGAGCAGCCGATTCCTAACTGGTGCTGATGCTAAGCATCAAAGGATGTGGCTGGGGATGATGCTAAGCCTTGAAGGACTTGCCTAAATGCCCCTCTGGTACTGATGATATAAAGTTTCCATGTGAATGGGGAGATGACACGATCCCCCATTGTGAGAAAGCCTGGCCCACATCACATTCTGTAAAACATATGCTACCTTCAGCAACTTCTTTTTTCCCTGGATGCTGCCCTTTGTATCCTGGCAACCAGCTGGTTCCTAACTACAGTATCAGGCAAAGAGATGTCCTTTAGAGTGTGGCTGCAGGGGGATCACTGAAATTTCATCAAGTCCAGGGCAAGAGGATCCAGAGTCCAGTAACCAGAGTTATCTGGGTGACTGGATTTTTTGAAGGGTCATGGGTTTTAAGACACAGCAAGGCTGAGTTAATTCTTCCCATCAATATGAGAAAATGGAACATTTGCTCTTTGACAGTTTGAGCAATTCTCCAAGGCTGCAGTGCCAGATCCCTGCCTGGACATGCACATTTATTCACTTTTTCTAGGAAACCCACAGCAGACAACTAGAAAAGACCAGGGCAGCACAGGAGCAGCTACAGGACAAAGCATGTGACCAAAGTGCCCCAGAACCACAGAGCTCTTCAGTACAGAGAACTGCAGGGAAAGAGTTCAGAGTACCCCTGATGAGCTAGCCCAGGTATGCACAGCCATTCACTTGGCAGATTACAAAGTAACTGTGGAGGTCATCCTGATAGAATGAGGGAAGAGAATCACAGGGAATGTTTGCTTAAAATTTCTTTTACCTCCTGTTTGGCAACTTGTTACTTAATTCATCACGACATCAAGTCTTCATGTAGTTGCTGAGAATTTGTCCTGCGCTTGCTTTTATGATGTGATTAATAAGGCGGTAAATCAGCTTTTTGTCATGACAGCTTCACTCGATTGCCTGTCATTTTGTCATCTTGAGATGCTCCAAGACTGAGTTGTGTTCCATGAGCAAGTGTGCTGCTATGGGTTAATAATGCCTACCCAGGTGAGGGGTCAGCATTGAGTAGATTAATTGTTTACAAAATCTGGCTCCCTAGGGTGTCTCTTGGCATAAAAAACCCAGCTAAATGCAAGATCATATATCCTAGAATACTCTGTAATGTTGAATTTAGTCAAGTTATTGATTTCCTAGGATTAGACACATTCCCGAAAATTAGTTTCCTTAGGAAGTTATTCATTAACTTTATAACAAATGTTCTTCACCTCATGTGAAAATCTGCCAGATGAAGATTTAGAAGATTAGATTTAGATTTAAAATATTTCACTGTCTAGGCTGAGTGAAAAACTAACGTGATTGATTATCGATGACTGCCATGGAAACAGGGTTGAGGGAATGTACAGGGCCCATACCTAGCGTCAGGCTGTGTTACATCCTTCCAAACAGATTTATGTTTCTCAGCCTACCTTACACTGGTGAGGATCCCACTTGATTCGCTGTAGTTTCTATGTACTTTTACTCTCATTGACTCCTTATAGGGTAGTTATGCATGCTTGGCATGCTTAAATATCCTCTGTTTAAGCTATGCATGTTAGAACTTGAGAGGGAGACTGAGGTGGGTCTCTGAGTTTGAGGCCATCCCTGTCGATACAGTAAGTTCCAGGGCAGCCAGTGCTACATAGTAAGACCTGCAACAAACAAACAAACAAACAAAATCATCTATATGCTCACATGTCAATTATATGCTTCCAGTATTTGTCTTTCTAGATAATTTAGCAAGATGGCTAGGCCCTTAAAATCTTCTATTTTAAGTATGCACATTTCTTTTTTATCATTTTTTATTTTAATTTTAAATAGCTTGTTTTACATGTCAATCCCAGTTCCCTCTTCCTCCCCTCCTCCCGCACTCCCCTTCCCACCCTATTGCCAAATCCTTCCACATAGGGGATATCTAGAGTCTGTCATTTTACTCTGGGTAGGGTCCAGGCACTCCCCTAAGATTCCAGGCTGAGAGAGCATCCCTCTTTGTGCTATAGGCTCACGAAGACTGTTTGTATTCCAGGGATAGACACTGATCCACAGCTCAGGGCCCCATAGGTTGCCCAGGCCTTCTCACTGACACTCACATTTGGGGGGTCCAGATCAGTCCCATGCTGGCATCCCCACTGTCGGTCTGGGGTCCAAGAGCTCTCCCCTGTTCAGATCAGCTGTCTCTGCTGGTTTTGCCAGCCCATTCTTTGCCAATTTGCTCATCACTCCTCTCTCTCTGTCACTGGGTTCCTTGGGTTCAGTTCAGTGATTAATTGTGTGTTTGCCTCTGCTTCCATCAGTCACAGGATGAAGGCTCCCGGATGGTTATAGACATCAAGTTCATTATCAGGAATGGGCATTCGAGGTGGTCTCTCCACTATTGCTTAGCTTGCCAATTGGTGTTATCCCTTTAGATCACTCGAGGTCGCTCTGGTGCCTGATCTGTATTTGATCCTATGATTCCCTCTTCCCCCTATTCTACCCCCACCCCCTCAACTTCCTGTTCCCCCATGACCAACTCTCTTCCTCTTCACCCCCTCTCTTCTTCCCAGGTCCCACTCCCCCCCACCCCTCGCCGTGTTCCCCATCCATTCAGGGGATCTTGTCTCCATCCTCTTCTCTTGGGTACTATGCATATATGCATATCTTTTAGGTTATTTCCTGTTTCCCAGACTCTCTATCAGTGGAAGTGCAGACTGGTACTATCCTGATCCATGTCTAAAATCCATATATGAGTGAGTACATACCATGTTTGTCTTTTTGCGACTGGGTTACCTCACTCAGGATGGTTTCGTCCAGTGCTATCCATTTCCCTGCGAATTTCAAGATTCCATTGTTTTTTTCTGCTGAGTAAGTATGCACATTTCTTAAACAAGTATAACACTAGGTTTCTGGAATCCCAGCACTTGATAGTCTGAGGCTGAAGGAACTTGACTTCAAGTCCAGCCTGGATTAACAGGAAGACCCTGTCTTAAAAGCAACAGCAATAATAACAATAACATACAAGTACTCTCTTTTTTTATCTCTCATACATGATAACCTGACCTCTGTTTCTCCTTCCCCATTCTTCCCAGTCTATCACCCCAGATCCACTCCTCCTCAGTTTTTCTGGAAAAAAATGGCCTCCCAGGGATATCCACTTACAGTGGCATAACAACTTACAATAAGACTGGGCATAAACCCCCACATCAAGGCTGGATGAGGCAACCCAGTAGGAGGAAAAGAGTCCCAAGTACAGGGAAAAGAGTCAACGATACCCCCCTCACAATCCCAGTGCTGGAAGTCCCACAAAAGCACCAAACTACACAATAAGGAATATGCAACGGACCTAGTTCAGACCCACACAGAGTTTGTGTTTGTTGATTCAGTGTCTGTGATACCCTATGAATCCTGCTTCAGTCTCGGTGAATTCCTTTGAGCCCTGCTTAGCTGATTCTGCGGGCTGGGTTATCATGATGTCCTCAAATCCTCTGGCTCCTACAATCCTTCCTCCCACTCTTTTGCAGGGTATCCCTGATTCTGTTTAGTGTTTGGCTATGGATCTATGCATCTGCTCCCATCAGTTTCTCTTCTGATGATAATTGGACCAGGCACTGATCTATGAGTATAGCGAAATATCATTAAGAACCATACCATTGACCTTATTTCAATCATGTTTGGTTCTATCCTGGGCCTCTGGGCTGTTCTGCCTGTTTCTTGGCATCCAGGCAGTATCAGGCATGGCCTCCCTCTGTGGCTTGGGTCTCAGGCTGAGTCAGTCATTGGCTGGCCACTCCCACACGTTATGTTCCACCATTACACCAGCATACCTTGTAGACAAGTCAGATTGCAGGTCAAAGGTTTTGCAGCTAAGTTGATGCCTCATATCCACTACTGGGAGCCTTGCCTGATTATAGAGGATGGCCAATTTGGGATCCATATCCTCCTTTACTGGGAGACTTCACTCGGGTCAATCTTGTACATTCCAGGGAGTTTCTATGGCATTGGGTTTCTACTTGCCTCCCAATTGTCACCCAATTCTAGTCATCTCACCCAGTACTCTCTCCCTCCATCCCTGCTACCCTCTGTGTGATCCCTCCTGTTCCCATTCCCACCCACCCCAACACATCCACAAAATGTTTTCTATTTCCCTTTCCTGGAGACACATTTGTCCCCCCATTAAGACCTGTTTGTTACCTAACCTCTCTAGGTCTGTGGAATATAGCATAATTATCCTTTACTTAACAGCTAATGTCTACCTGTACTTGAGTACATACAATGTTTGTGTTTCTGTGTCTGGGTAACATCACTCAGGATATTTTCTATTTCCATTCATTTGACAGCAAATTTCATGATGTTATTTTTTAACAGCTGATTAATACTCCTTTGTGCAAATGTCCCCCATCTTCTTTATCCACTCTTTGGTTGAGGGGCTTCTAGGTTGTTTCCATCTGACTATTATGAATAAGCTACAGTGAACATAGTTGAACAAGTGTCCTTGTGGTAGGATGTAGTGTCTTTTGGGTATATGCCTAAGAATGGTATAGCTAGGTCTTGGGGTAAATCTATTCCCAGTTTTTCTGAGGAACTTCCATATTGATTTCAAACTTGGTTGTACAAGTGTACATTCCCACTAACAGTGTACGAGTATTCCCCTTGCTCAACATCCTCACCAGCATGATCTGCAATTTGTTTTTTGTTTTTTCATTTTAGCTGTTCTGCCAGGTGTAAGATAGAACCTCAAAGTCATTTTGATCTGCATTTCCCTAATGGCTAAGGATGTTGAACATTTCTTTAAGTGTTCCTGAGCCAATTGGGGTCTTTCTGTTGAGAATTCTCTGTTTAGATCTTGTCTTAGTTAGGCTTTCTATCGCTACTGTGAAACACCATGAGGAAAACAAAAGTTGGGAAGGAAAGGGTTTATTAGGCTTACACTTCATCATTGCTGTTCAACACTGAAGGAAGTCAGGACAGGAACTCAAACAGGACAAGAACCTAGAGGCAGAAGCTGATACAGAGGTCATGGAGGGGTGTAACGTTTACTTTTCCTGCTGGCTGCCTGGTTTCTGTTGCTTCTTTCGGCACTATATTAATTATGAAGCTGTTGGCCGTTTGCACGGTTTCTTATCGACTAGCTCTGACTTGATTATTAACCTATAATTGCTAATGTACTTACCTTTTTGAGGACTACTGGGAGATCACATGGTGAGAGCTCTCCTCACTAAAATTGCCAGAATCCTCCTAGACTCCTAGTTCCACCTATCTTGTTTCCCTATTGGCCAACAGTGCTTTATTCAAACCAATCAGACACATATTTACAGAATGACATCTCCCAACAGAGGGATGCTGCTTACTGGCTTGCTCCCCATAGCTTACATTGCCTGCTTTCTTATAGAACCAAGGACCACCAGCCCAGGGATGGAACCACCTACCATGGGCTGGGCTCTCCTCCTCAATCACTAATTGAGAGAATGCATTATAGCTGGACCACATGGAGGCATTTCCTCAACTGAGACTCCTTTCTCTCTGATGATTCCAGCTTTTGTCAAGTTGATATAAAAAACGAGCTAGTAAAACTGACCTCTTGTAAATTTGACACACAAACATATCACTGTTAATCCACACCCTTCCTTTCATGTTCGCCCCCAAGATCTCACATTAAAAATATAAATAACTGTTAAAACTCCCATGGTGTTTACAAATTCAAACACATTAAAATCTCAGTCCCTTTGAAATAGCCAATCTCATTTAAGACCTAAAGTCTTTTAAAATTCAAAGTCTCTCTACTGTGTGCTACAGTAAAATACTTTCTTACTTCAAGAGTGAGAAACCATGGCGTAGTCACCAATCAAAGCAAAACCAAATTCCAACCAATGTCTTGGATCCATTCAAAAATCTTCTGCACTTCTCCAAAGGGATTGAGTTACTTCTCTGGTTCTGCCCTCTGCAGGACACACACCTTTTCTTCTAGGCACAGGCTGGCTCCATGCCACAGTGGCTGATTATCATGGTGGTCATCCCAAGATATTGGCATCTCCAAAATTGCTGGGGTCCCTTGTGGCAACCGGGCTGCATTTTCCCCAACATACCTCATAGGTTCTTTTTTAAGGTGCCAAGCTTTAACTTCTCTGCTTGTGCCCTTCAATCCTGGACCTTCTACTGCCACAGAGGCTGTTCCTTCCTTGGTGGACTTTCCTGGCCTCTCACAGTGTGGAGCCTCAGCTTTTCTTCATGATCACTTTATGCCATCAAAACTAGTACCACCTGGGTGATGCTTGCACTCCTGAACATAGCTTCTCTGTTTTCTCAGGAAACAATTCTTAGAAGATTTCACCTCAGTGATGCTGGTCTCTCCTCAATCACCAATAATTTCTTAGTTCTACCCAACCAGTATCAATTGTCCCAGTAACACAAAGATTTCACTTCAGTGGTGCTGGTCTCTTGTTAGTTATGACTGACTCTTCAACCCCATCTGACCAGAACATCAGAATCTTTCAAAGTAAGAAAAAGTTCCCGATAAATTATTCAAAATTCCATCAGAAATTTCACAAGCCAAGTCTCTATCCTCTGCACTATTCTATACATTCTTATCTTCCAAGCTCCCACTAAAATCTCAACACTCAATGGCTTTTCTAGTCTGAAGTTTTTTTTTTTTTTGCTTTGACAGTGTCCTTTGCCTTGTAGAAGCTTTTCGGCTTCGTGAGGTCCCATGTATTGATTGTTGTTCTTAGTGCTTGTGCTATCTGAGTTCTGTTCAGGAAGTTGTCTCCTGTGTCAATGTATTCTATGTTATTCCCTGCTTTCTCTTCTGCCTGGTTCAACTTATCTGTTTTTTCAACAAGGTCTTTGATTCACTTGGACTTGAGTTTTGTATAGGGTGATAGATATGGATCTATTTGCCTTTTTCTACGTGCAGACATCTAGTTATGTCAGGACTGTTTGTTGAAAAATATGAGTATTCTTATCTCCAGTGCCCAAACTTGAAACCCACAGTCAAGTTCCTAGAAACTGTGCTGTCATTCAGTGACTCACTACCTAGTAATTCTGGCTCCAAACTAAAGCCCTTTGTAATGCCTCTTCCCTGTGCTTCCCTCAGTCAGGTTTTCTCATTCAAACTTTGACCCGTTTTCTTTCTTGTGGAGGAAAACCTTGTTTCTCACAGTATAGGTGGCAGCACCTAAGTTTACACATGTCTCTTGGTGTAACAGGGCAGCCAGGAGTGACAAGTCTGGTGGAAATTCTGATAAACTTGCCCATGATCTGAATATTTCTTTTTGTAGATGATGTTGACATGGTATGTTGTGACAGTCTGTGTGAACAATGCAGTGGCCTCCAAGTGTCCTCTATGATGTCCAACAGTTATTTTGTGCCCAGCATCTCCTTCTTGCATCTAGCAGGCAACTGGATCCTTTAGAATCATCATTATCATGTAGGATGTTTTGCTCCAAACAATGGATTTTCATATCCTGATGCATAAATGTAAATTCTTCTTTTTGGCTTTCAAATACACCATGGGACATTCTGTTGGCAGTGTGGTGTTTGGAAAAGAAAAACAACAAAACAACAACAACAGCAAACCAAAATAAGCTGTGGCATTTTACTGGCCATGAGTTTATGTAACTGCGCTGTCTTCTTTCATTCCCTTTTCAGTGTGAAATAACAAGCCCCATTTCAAGGACTTAATATGAGAACAAAGAAGATTGTATAGGGTCTGGAAAGATGACTTCACAGTTAAGGAAACGTGTGGCAGAATTTGCAGATGATCTGGATTCAGATCCCATCATCCACATGGTAGCTTAAAACCATTCATAACTCTACTTCCAGGACATCTGATGCTGTCTTCTGGACTCCTCAAATGCATTGCGCATATTATTTGCAGGCAAACAGGCACATAGAATTAAGCAAATACATCTAAAAAATAAAGGAAATTTGTAAAATGGCAGATTGAGCATGGTACCTCACAGAAAATTAGTGCAAAATAAATGCTGTTATTGCTGTAATCAATAATAAAGATAGTAATAAATTTCTTAATTTTTGAGTGAGGTAACCCAGTCACAAAAAGACAAACATGGTATGTACTCACTCATATATGGGTTTTAGACATGAATCATGGGAATGCCAGCCTACAATCCCACTGCCAGAGAGGCAAGGAAACAGGAAGGACCCTAAGAGAGATATACATGGTACCCCAGAGAAGGTGGGATGAGGCCAGATCTCCTGAGCAGATTGGGAGTACAGGGTGGGGGCAAAAGGAAGCCAGGAAAAAAGAGAGGGAGACAAGAGGAAGGGAGAGGAGGACATGGGGGAGCAGGAATGTTGAACTGGAGAAAGAATAGAGGAGAGCAGGACGAGAAATACCATAATAGAGGGACTCATTCTAGGTTTGAGGGGAGATCTGGCACTAATGAGAACTCCAGAGATGTACAAGGATGACATCAACTGGCAAACTAAGCAGTAGTGGAGAGACTACTTTAAATGACCCTCCCTAATAATGATTTTGACGACTATGTTACATACCATCCTAGAACCTCCATCCAGTGACTGGTAGAAGCAGAGGCAGACTAAACACTGAGGTGAACTCCTGGAACTCAGTGACAGAGAGGGAGGAGAGATGAGCAAAGGGGTCAAGACTGGGCTGGTGAATCCCAGAGAAACAGCTGACCTGAACAAGGGGGAGATCTTGGACCACAGCCTGAGAGGCCAGCATGGGACTGATCCAGACCCCCTGAATGTGGGTGTCTGTCAGTGAGGAGACTCAGGCAATCTATAGGGTTTTTGGGTAGTAGATCAATATTTATCCCTGGCACACAAATGGACTTTAGGGACCCATCCCACAATGAGGGATGCTTTCTCAATTTGGACACTTTAGGGAGGGCCTGGGCCCTCCCCAGAATGAAATGACAGACTCTAGAGATCTCCCATGGAGGAGCTTACCCTCCCTGGAGAATGAGGTGGGGATTGGGTGGGGGTCTGGCTGGGCTGGGGGAGGGAGTGGGCATGGAGGGGAGGGAGAGGGACCTGGGACTGACATGGGAAGCAAGTTTGTTTTTTAATTTAAATATATAATAAAAAAGTGTATTAAATAAATAAATAAAATTCTTAATTTTGCTACACCTGACTGTGGGGTCATGGCCATGGAATCATGTCAAAGTTTCCATTCATTCAGTTGAAAAACAAGAATAGGGCCTAAACTGGAAGGCTACTTAAAGCACTAGATGATACCGATGAATGGTCAAGCTTGTCACCTGTTGAATATTTCATACTTGGCCTTACCATTCTGTCTATGATCTTGACAGAGCACCCCTAGATACTAATAATCCTGAGAAAATATCCCCAGAATGTTGCAGATACCATTTGTATTATCTCTAACAATGCTACCCCTTTATCCAGCAAATTTCAACCACACTTCAAAATCCAAATGTCCCTTTGTCATACAACCTTTGCTAAGTGTCCCGTTTGTTGCTGACCCCAGTGCCCCATTCCCACACTGAGTGTCACTACCTCTCATACTATTTAGCATTTGGTGCACTGTATAGTGTTCATTGTAGAGACACGGTGCCAGGTAACAGCCATGGACTTCAGAATCCCTTCCCACAAAGGCTCACCTGAGGGTAGGAAACCTTCACACATGGATGACGATGTTTACCCCTATCTTTTCTTTGTAATTGCAGCTTCTTTGCATGAACAAGGAATGGTTCAAATGACTGTGAAAGACTACATGAGGTAGGTAGCAGAGTTAGTCACTTCACTCTAAAAATTTACGTCTACAGCATTAAATGAAGTAGGAACAAGGATAATAATTTCTTCTCAACTATTTCATAGTTCTTGGGATCTCATGAAATGTCACTCTCTTAGCCACTATGATTGGAGCATTTCAATAGTCTTTGCAAAATTAGAGATGCCTTAAATATCATACAGGAGGGGGAGGATTACATCAACAAATGTTGGCCTCCTATGAAACTTAATTATAATAGTTGCATAAGTGCATTCTACTGCAATACATCGATTTACAGAAGGTATACTCAAGTTTTTGTCTGGCTAATGATGTTACCCAGCATACTATCTACTGACTGTCTAAATGTTGATGGGAAGCAGTGTTCCTCTAATGAAGGAGATAATAGATTACAGAGTGTGCTCTCCTGTGCGGCTACATGACACTGAGCATAAAAACCCACCGTAGACATGCTGAACAGAAAGCTTAGGTGGGGTTCAGAACTATGCTCTGCAAACCTGCCAGCTGATTCTAAGGTGTAGTATAGCTTTTAAAATGCTGGGACTGCCTGAGCGCTTTGAGGCAGGGAACTGCTTCCTGCTCTTGGGTCATTCTCAGAAGTATTCCAGAAAACTAGATATGCAGTACTGCTGTGCACACATTCCACGGTTCTTCCTCCCTTAGGTAATTAGCTGCTTTGATCTAAAGCAGTAACATATTTATAAGGCACCAAGAAAGTTTTGAAGGGTGCTCAAAGAGGAGATTAAGAGCTGTATTCACAAACAAACCCATGCCCACATGGCTTGATCAAAACCACAAGGGTTCATATGTTCTTCTGAATCTAAGGTTGTTCAAATGAACATTGCAAAATGGATGTAGTCCTCAAATAAAAAAACTGAAATTCAAAGAGATGAGTTATGTCAGTATGCCTCTCTGATGCTGGGGGGGCGGTAACTGATCAAAAGCAACTTGAAGCAGGAAAGGGTTTGTCTGACTTACAGGTTATAGTCCTTCACTGAGAGAAGCCAGGGCAGGAACTCAAGGCAGAAGCCTGGAGTTAGGGACTGAAACAAAGACCACAGAGCAGGAGTGTGTCTTGCTTAGCTACCTTTCCTGTGCAGCCCAGGTCCACCTACCTATGGATGGGTACATCCATATTAAACTGGGCTTTTCTCCACCAAGAAAAATGCCCTACAGATACTCCCACAAGCCAATTTGATGGAGGCAATTCCCAATCATGTTTTTTCCCCCACAGGTGTCTCTAGTTTGTGTGACAATTTGAAAACAAACAAATAAACAAAACAACAACCAACCAAAACGAAAAAAAAAAACCTAACCAGTACACAAGGCAATAAATAAAAGAATGTAGTTTTCCCTTTCCTTAAGATCTACGGTCATTTGAAACTAGAATTCTTATTATTCAAGAACATGTTCTTTCTCCCCTTTAATGAAAAGAAACAATTAAGCAGAAAGGCAGAGTCCAGATGTTCTTATTCAGTATGGACAGGACTAAAACAAATTTAGCAACTCAAGTTTAGTAACCTCGTCTCTTTGGGAACATTGACATCTGCAGAGTGTTGTTTGATAAATTTTAATTGTATGCCAACTGTCTAATATGATCCATGATATACCTGAGCTACATAAAAACAGAACCGTATTATAATACAGTTCAATTTTCTTCAGAAATGCTTTAAAATGTTTTATAATACAGGAGTACCAGATATGGTGATTCTCCTTGTTTTGCATAGTAAGGGACTTCATTACTATTGCATAGGGTTGGTCACAGGAGCTCTAGGGACACAGGTTTAGACTGCTAGCCATGAGCTCTGAAACCCTTCTTCATTGTGAGAAATTACACGGAGTACCTCCAGTGGTTGTGTGCTACATGTCTTTCATCACACAATATTAACTTCTTCCCTCAAGTTGGAACCTAGTAAAACTGTGTTTCCGAAAGGTCCCCCAATGATTTACCATCTGTCAAGAGTGAGACATTCTGTCACCTTTATAATAAGCACTTTCAGGCACCTAACACTTAAATTCTCACACCTTCTATAACAATGCTTGGAAAGGAAGAGTACCCCTCTGTTGCACACACTGCCTCCTTCCAAGGCGTGGCCACTGTGGGCTTATTAGAAACAAGAGGAAACACAAATGCTTGCTCTGGAATGCAAATCCTCTCAAGGACCTTTGAGGAGAATCTAAGTTAATGTGACCCATCTTTGTTCCCCTTACATTCTAGATCTCTGCACCAGTTTTCAGAGACACCTACCTTGTCCAGAGGGACTAGTTTCAACTCTTGCTATTCCTCCACAGGTGTACCACAAAGGTATGTGTATTCCTGGCACTTTCATCCAGATACATGATTCTGCTCAACAATTGGATTCATGGAATTATAAATCTGTACTTGAGAGATATTGGTTCAGTTAATGAAGGAGAGGGTGAACATATCAAAAGAGGCAGTGAAATTGGAAAGGAGGTTAAGTATGTGTCACTAGGAAATATCCAGCAAATGGTTAGACGATACACTTGCTGGAATTTCATTGATTGACAAAACAAGATGTATATAGAATGCAGTTTTGCCTGTTAGAATTATCATTGGGTCATATTTTAAGGTAAAGCTGCAAGCTGCATAAAGGTATGGAGACCACATTATTATTGACTAGCCAGGCAGTTAAATTTTACAACTGTGTATACACACAGAGAAAAAGATCTGGAAAGACCTATAGACTTAGTGGGAAGGGGTTACATGCAATATTTTGCCTTATAAAAGGTGAATTCATTCTATTTATTTCTTGTGCAGTTACATGTGTTACAAACTAATAATATTTTGTCATGATTTTATAATATGTTGAATGACAAGTCAGTCAATAATCATATTTGTGGTCATGACATTGTACCCTTTGGAATTCAGTCTTCGTTAACTTTGTGTCATAGCCTCAGAACTTACAACACCACAGATGTTCTATAAAGATTAGTAAAAATGGACTGAATAAAGATTTATACAGTCACATCAATAGGCAATAAATTAAAATTTCATGTGGAATTTAGAACTTTCTCCAAACTCATTTCTTTTTTGAGCCTTCTTTATACCATTTTGCTCATGGCATACAATCAACTGATTGTCACTGCAACTTTCAAGATCATTTTAATGATTAAGGTATCCCAACCAAGGCATTTAGATCCCTCAATGAGGGGCCTAATCTGCTTTACTTCCCTGATTGGCTCAGAAGTGAATCAACAAATCTGCAAGTGACATCAGAAATTGTGAACATGATACTGGTGTGATCAGGGAAGAGGGCTTGCCCACGGGACTGATGAGACTGAAGCTCTGGAGAGAGCATTATCTAAAGTGTCTCAAATAAGCTCATGAGAGTAGCATCAGAAGTAAAGCGATCAGAAACCTTAATGACGAGGCAAGAAAGCCTGCTACAGCCTTATGAGATATTCCAGTACCCATGGAGTCCATGACATTTGAAAGTTCAGACATCAGAAATTTTTGAGTGAGAGTGAGTCGGTATACATCAAACTCCTAGATAATTCATTCTTAGTTTCTGTGCCAACACAGACAAGAACATTTTGACAAAAGGATTTCTCGTTTCTCAGTCAAATCAAGACAGAAATACAAACAAACAAGCAAACACCAGAACATATTCTAATTCTACCTAGGGACTTGAAAGTGTTATTTGGAAACATTGATCCTATAGTGTACATTCAGTAATATCTTTGACAGCTAAGGATGCCCCAAACTGATGATGGGGAATGGCCTTCTTCATGCTGTGAATATGTTTCTCTTCTTGGTTGATGAATAAACTCTGAATGACCATTAGTCAGGCAGGAAGTATAGGCAGGGCTACCAGACTGGGAGAGTTCTGGGAAGGGGAAAGGCAGAAAAGCAGTCTCCAGAGGGAGACGTCACAGAGCTGCTAAAGGAGTAACATGTCGAGCATTACGGGTAAGCCACAACCTCGTGGCAATACATGGCTTAGTAAAAAGTGGTTAATAATTAAGAGAGAGCTAGCCAATAAGAAGCCCAAGCCATTGGCCAGTTTATAATATAAACCTCAGTGTGTTTATTTGGGACTAAGCGGCTGTGGGACCAGGAAGGACAGAAACTCCGTCTACAGACTGATGCTTTAAAAAATACTCTTCTTTGAGTTTCCATTCTGATTTTAATTGTTGCTTTCTATTTCCTCTTTTGTATTGTTTCGAGGTAATTGTCAGTGCACTACCTATGACTTCCACTCCACAGTCTTCCTGCCCTGTCCAATTTAATACTTGCCCACTGGGAAAGGGAAGCCAGATGGAAAGACTCATGGTTTTGTTTGTAAAACCCCGACAAGTGTCCCTAGGTGGAGTGGCTGACTGTCTTTTAAGTGAGCTGGGTGAGTTCTTGTGAACTTGCCATCTGTTTGTCTGTTCAAGATCCTCTTCCAGTCAAATTTGGGAAGACTGGGTGAGTAGAAAAAATGGCTTCTTGTTATAAGGTCTCTCATAGATAAAGATATTCTTATGTTTTATCTCAGCATTCCTGAATGGCTGCAATTTTGGGAAAAAGATCCAGTGGAGATTCTCTTGGATCTAGGGTTTGGTGCTGATGAGCCAGATATCTGCACACAAATCCCAGACAGATTCCTTGGTTGCAGCTCGGCAGCCAGAGGAATTAACATCCGTGTCTTTCTTGAAGCACAGAAGCAGAGGATGGACTTGGAGAACCCTGATTTGTATGGTAAGTAGGAGCCTGTGGGCGCCGTATCTCAGTGCCTGGCACTGAGTACCGGGAAGGGCCACAGTATTTGACAGGATAGGCTACACCAAGTGGCTTAAAACAGAAAATACTGACCTCTTGATCTCTCTTTATGTCTACCATGGTTTGGTATGTATATTTGAAAGGAAAACTGATTTGCTCCAGTGTCACTGAAGGATTTGCCCTGCCCCTACTACAATCTGGAGCATCACTAGTTGTAATAACAGAGTATAGATGGGAATGGGAATGTATACTCAACACAGGTCTTCTCAGACATCTTTGGTCAAAACAAGTCATAAACTCCAAGGCAGTGGAATGTGAAATCTTGTGTAAGTCCAAAGGTGAAAAAAATCTCACTGGTACTCCAATATCTCCTCTAGCTACACCCCAGGGGACAGATCAGCCTGCTCATCATGAAGCCTTAAGTGAAACCTTCTCCACCAGAGGCTGCTTAGACTACTACTGCCTATGCCTTTAGATGCAGATGGTAGCTACTCACTTGGGCTGAAGTGTGAGTTAACTATACTTAGTCCTTACAGACAGTTTGTACTTGCCATGTTTCCCCAGCCCAAGGTCAGTGGAATAACAGCAGATCCTCCTGAAGAACTGGCACATGAGCAAATACCTTAGGAGAAAGAAACCTTGTAGCTTAAACACTTTATTTACCACCAGGTTGATGGACAGTCATCAGTCTCCTAGTGGTAAGCTAGATAACATGTTCTAACTCACTTAAATCTGGAACCCCTCTTGGATTAACATGGGATACTTCCATGAAACATATGACAGAGTTTGAGAAAATTTTTATGGGAAAAATAGCAAAATTCTGCTTCTGAAGTAAGTCAACAAAGAGGAAAAATTTTTTCAATAATCAGGAAGAGACTTCTCCTGGATATCTCAGTTTAGTTCCTCCTCCTCCTCCTCCTCCTCCTCTTCCTCCTCCTCCTCCTCCTCCTCCTTCTTCTTCTTCTTCTTCTTCTTCTTCTTCTTCTTCTTCTTCTTCTTCTCTCTCTCTCTCTCACACACACACACACACACTCACACACACATACTCTGAAATGGTTCACAAATCTCAGCAGTGAGTTTTTTTTAAAGTATGTAATCCTGAAGTTGTTTTGGTACATTCTTTTTACTTCTAAAAGGAGTTACTACGGTTATCCTCCTTCCAGAAGTGGCAGTTCTTTGACCAAATTTCTATTTCTAGAAAATATCCTGACTTAATGATATTTATGTAGTGTTTTAGTTCATCTATAAGGCAAACATTTCACAAATGAAATTGAAACATTGGTTATAGAGGAGACAAGGCTGGGCCTTTGGTCCTGGTGTGGCTGCCTCGCTTTTATTTCTCCTGCATAACACAAGTGCACTTTTTCTTCAGTGCTAAGCTAAGGAAGTCAAGTGTAAACTAAGCAAGAGGTAAGTTAGCTGGCTGCTCAAGACAGAATTGAAAAGAATGCCTCATTCAAAGTTGATGCAGAAGATTCAGACCCAGGGTAAGAATCAGTTATTTAACCTGACCACAGGCTGACACAAAACACTCACACATGCTCCAGACAGTTGTTCTCTGACTAGACTGAACCAGTTAAATTGGTAGGTTTTGTCTTAGTCTAGGTACAAAAACTTGCTATGAGATGGACAGAAGGCAATCATAAAAGCAGTTGTGTCCCTAAGCTCATCAAATAGATGATAGTTCATACAAGCTTAACAAAGGGGGCCAATGCAATCAGAATTATCTGGAAACATCCCAAACCCTAGAATCCCTCTAAAGGTCTTAAAAGAATTTCACTGCCCTCTGTGAAAAATCCACCAGGTCTTTAGAAGCAGTAGGATGATTGGCTGATAGTGTCTCCTTTAAGATTAAAAAAACAAACAAATGGATGAGCACAGAGTATGTTCAGGGAATGCTCAATGGACTGCCATTTCTACAGTATAATGGCAAAACTTTTATACACTTTGTTCCAAGAGATTTGAAGAGAGGCTGAAGTAACCGATGATGGACTAAATAGCATGGTAGAGGAAATTTCAAAGTAGAGCAATATGATGCTGTACTATGGTTGTTGTTACTTGCTTCTAGCATAATTTATTATAAAAACGGAGCAAAATGTTAATAGAAAGCATTTGAAAAGTTAATTTGATCAGAAAAACACATGGCCTGGTGATCATGACTGCTGAGACAAGCCAAGGCTGTTAGAAGAAACCAAGTACTTTGCATCAAAATAGTAGAAAATACATATTAAAGGCACCTTAAACCTGGCCCAGAGATGAGGGTAAAGCACTTTCTAGGAAAGTGTGTTGCCTGGAGGTTGGATCCCCAAAACTCATGGAAAAAGTCTGGGTGAGAGCTGGAGAGACACCTTACAGGTTAAAGTGGTTGCCATGTAAATGTCAAGTAGGCATGACAGAATGTCTATAATTCCAGCCTCAGAAAGCAGAAATATGATGCCTTGCAGCAAGCTGGGTAGATACACACATCCAAATAGTGACTTCCAGGTTCAGCAAAGAACCCTACACCAATGTATTGGAGAGAAAGTGATCAAGAAAGGTATTTTATATCAACAATAAGCTACCACATACACATAAACCTGTGTGCATATGCACCTGAATGCACACATGAGAACATGCATATGAAAAAGCATGTTCATACACATACAAAAGATATAAATGAATTTGTTGAGGAATCATTAATCACAGGCTTATTAGAAATATTTGAATTTATTTTAAAGACTAGGAGAAGAGTTTTGGGGAACATGCTCACACAAAATTACTTAGGAAAGTAATCTGGGCACTCATAGGTGTCTTGAGTTCAAGCAGATCTAGCTGCTGCTTGAGATATCAGTAGACCTTGTCTTTATCAATATGATGCTGTTTGTTTGTTTTGAGACAGGGTCTCACTATATAGTTCTGGCTGTCCTGGAACTCACTGTGTAGACCAAGCTGACCTCAAATGCAGAGATCTGCCTGCCTCTGCCTCATAAGTGTTGCAGTTAAAGGTGTATGCCACCTCACCCAGTTCATGATGCTGGTCTGTAAGCACGCAGTATGTAAAAATCCAAGTAAAGCCTGGGGTGTCAGGTGGTTTGAAGTTACACTCTCTAGATGTAGTTCCTGAGATGACAGTATTTGTATGTAGCTATGAGAGGGAAGCCAAAGACAGAAAAGTGAACCCCGGAAGTTAGAAATCCCAGCAATATGGAACATCTGCCATGGAAATGAGCAGAGCCAGATCAAGAGAGGAACCACATGGTCTAGAAAAAATGAAGCCAAAGCAGTCACACATTACCAGTTCACTGGGGTTCACAGAATGTCAGTCTGTGCCCTGGATGGTGGACATGGAGCCACAGGTTTAATGTCTGTCTTGTTGGGCTTCAGACTTGTTTTGTCCCCATTCGTTTCTTCTATAATTCCATCTCTCCCCTTAGAAATAGGAATATTTATTCTAGTTCACCATGTTTCAGAGGTATATAATCAAATTTTGATTTTACACAGTCTCACTATTCAGAGGAGACTTTGAACTGGCAGTTTTGAGCTGCCCACACAGTTAAGAGTATAAAAACTCCTGGAGATGAACAGACACATTTTTACACGAGTCATTCATGAGTCTTTTGACAGTCAGAAGTGGAATGCTATAATCTAATGGGAGGTATTTTGGGTGTCAAGTTAACAAGGGATGGACTTGTGGTGGTTAACTTTGATTGTTAATTTAACTACATTGAGAAACAAGAACTCAGCAAAGCATACTTCTGGGTATGTCTGTATGCTTCCAGCGAGGAATAACTATGAAAGTGGTGGGGAGACTATGCTGAATGTGAGTAGCATCATCCCACAGTCTTGGTGCTTAAATAGAATACAGAGAGTAAAATAACTTCCAGATATTCATGTTTATACTCATCAGTGAATCTTACTCCCAGCCTTCAGTAGAGAAACCTTGCTTTCTAGAGAGTGGTAATGAATACAGAAAAAATCTTGGCTGCACAGGGTGCTGAGAATAAATGCTCAGCTCTGAATAAAATACTCATAACATTTTCTATGAAGCTCATGGAACATTACCCAAGAGAGTATGGAAATACTGTAAGAGAGGGAAAATAGGGAGAGAGCCTGCAAAATGCCATCTCTTGAACAATGCAGGGTCATTGTAGCCTTGAACTTGTAACTGCTTAAGATGCCTGCCCTGGCTGGGTCTGCATAAGAATGAACCCATGAGCATTCAGGTGTGGATGGAAGAGAGGTTCAAAGGACCTACGCTTTGCTACTGATCTATTCAGGAAGAGGGAATGCCTTCAGTTGCATAGCCCCTGGCGACTCCTCAAGGCTCCCTTCCAATGCTCACATACATGCCCTAGTTAATCTAAGCAAACCAAGAGTTACGAGTCTTGGGGAAGGGGCTGGTAGAGATGGGCCAAGGGATAGTTGATAAGAATGAGAAAAAGGTAAAAGTGGGAGTAACCAGAGTCCAGAGGGAGAAAGTAACCAGAATGCATTAAATATACTATTAAGTGGAATAGTGAAAGAGCTAAATCAATTTTAAAATATGGAAAAAAATCACACTAACTCAGGCATGCATGGTCTCTCTCCTCCCTTTATCGGCTATCACGAGGTAAACTGTCATACTCTGCCACATCTTCCTCACTGTGATCAACTGGATCCTCTGAAAACACGAATGAAAATCAATCACCTTTCTTCCTTGTTCTTCAAGTTTGTCTCTCAAGTATTTGGTCATCATGGAAGAAAATATGACTAATGGAGTGTCTTTGCCCAGCTATATGAGCTTTTAGCATTGTTGAGCCCTTTAATTTTTAAGTTTTCATCAGGGTTTTGATAAAGCTGTACTACAAAACAAAACTCCTTGCTTTTCCATCACCATGGTTTTATTATATCAATATACCAAAATTTTAAAATTCACTGTGTTTTACAAACTGACATCATATACCTAAATTGTCTGTTACTTCTTGAGGTCCCTCTATAGTGATAATTTGGCCAATACTTTCATATATTGCTGGATTATTAAAATATTGTAGCTATATTATGAAGAAAGACTAACAAATTTAGAATATGATTAGGTATGAAAGCAAATGGGATTCCTCATTAAACATTGTTTGCTTCCTGAATGATTGAAAACAATATAATCCTTTTTAATAACTTTAAAAAAAGTTTAAACATAATTCTTTATTGATTCTTTGGAAATTTCGCATAATGCACCCCAATCTCCTTTACTTCCCAACTCCTCCATATTTGCCCTTCACCTCTGCATTATGCCCCCCAAAATTAATTAAAAACAAAGCAAAGAACCCACCTAGTTCCTCCATCTTTTCAACACCTCTTCATTCATCCTAGTGGCATCTGAAGCTGCAGTGTGTCATGGAAGATACTCCTTTTGTGCAATCAGCCCCACCAGCAAAATAATCATTGCAATGAGCCATTGGTCTGGTTCTAGGCCTCTGGTTTCTGGTACACCATCATCACTGGGTCCTCACCAAAACTCCTCTCAGATATCCCGTTGGTGCTCCGAGTCATAGAGAGCCTGAGATTATTGTTTAGCAGGACCAGTCTCTACTGCTTTATAGTAATATCATAGAAAAAGAAACCTCACTAAAACTTTTGTGTTCCTATGTTCTTCAGGCCGGTTCCGACAGTTGGAAATCCTGGATCATGTGACCAATGCCTTCTCATCCTTGTTGAATGATATTAACACCCCCCAGAGCCAAAATGAAAAGCAAGATGGAAGACAGGATGTGCAAAGTCCCACATCACATGGAGCTAAAGAGCATCACAGAGGAATGAGTCGATTTAAAAGGAGAACTTCAAGACAGAACAGCAGTAGGGATGGTAACCCAGCACTGTCAGAAGCATTCAAGACAGAGGATGAAATCTCTATTCTGCCAACCAAACAGTGGGAGAATAGACTGGAAAGACAAGTGGCTTCCATTAGCCATTATGGAAGAAGACAAGTACCTCCTTCAGTAGAGCATAGTTCTGTCCAAGCCTGCAATGACTTATCCCCTTGTCTTCCTTCACAAACTCTTCAGGACAAGCAGCGGCCTTGCTCTTCCATACTGGCAAAACAGTATCCCCATACCAGTGTGTCTGAGGGGCCAGGTAGGAGGAAAACATGGAAGGAGAAATGGATTCACATGGACAAACTCAAGAGCTTGTCTCACGTTGTGAGTAAAGGAGCAGACTCCTTTGAAATGGAAGAGGTAAGTACTGGTACCAAACTCTCAGCCTCCCGTTGGAAAAGGCCTATGCCGGCATATCTTCTTACCTTCCTGCCACCACTGATGCACTTGATATCCAAATCTTTTGCTATTTTATCTTACAGTTCCAAATATGGTTTAGTCTGAGACACTTGAAGTTACTGTCATTGCTTCATGAAGAACTAAACTGGCATGAGACCAGCCTTCTCAGATTGTCTTACTTTCCTTTTGCTGTGCTAAGACACCATGACCAAGGCAACTTATAGGAAAACCGGTTTATTTAGAAGCTTATGACTTCAGAGGGCAAACCCATAATCATAGGAAGGAGCAAGCATGCCAGTAGGCAGGTGGTACATGAGCTTACCTGATCCACAAGCCCTATGCAGAGAGAGCTAATTGGGAATGGCTTAAACTTTTGAAACCTCAAAGCTTGTCCACAGTGACCCACCTCCTCTAACAAAGCTGTAACTCCTAATCCTTCCCAAGCAGTTCCAATAAGGGGAGACTAAGAATTCAAACAAATGTGTTTTGGGGTCATTCTCGGCCAAACACCACACCTACCTACCTTTTTTCCCTTATTCACAACTGAATCTAAGAGTCATTTTTTTACTTTGCTTTCCCTTCCATTTTTTATTAAGTATCTGAGTGTGATTTACCTAATTTCTATCCACAATTCACCTTCTTTGAGAGGTCAGTTCAATTACTCCCATTCAGTGGTAGTTGTCCCAACAATTTTCACTCTGTGTTCTCAGAGCCCCAGTATAAGAAACCTCAAGAAAGGGGTGTGTGTGTCATAACAGAATCTGCTTTGAAAGCAGTGATAACAGAGATAGGCACACAAAGCAATGCCAGAGAGAAACAGAGGCAGGTCCACAGATGGGTCCTTATATACTTCTGCAAACGTATTTTGTGATAACCAAGAAGCAACAAAACATATTATTAAGTAGCTAAGTGGCTGAGAAGACTAAGGAACTTATTGATAGTAAAGCTTAACTATGCCTTTAAAGAAAACTGGGTTTTAGTCAGGGGAGGATACCTATAGTAACCATCTGCCACCTAAAATGTAAATGTTTCATTACATAGAGACCAATGAACCTAGTATCTACATAAGTACATATTTATGTGTGCATACATACATATACCTTATAGAAATCCTTACAAGAAACCTTTACAAGATTAAAACAATACTTTCGTACAATGTCATTGTTTTGTCAAGTGATAACACTTTACCAGACATCTGTTTTCTTCTACTTTTGCAATTTTATGCATTATTTCAAATTCAATTTAATATTATAAGGTGAATGTGTACTTATAAGGGTTACTTGAACAGTAAAGTAATGCTCTCATTAAATATTTCCTGAGCTAAATATCACTGAAGTACTCTACATTAGTCCAAGATGGTGTCCGTAGAAAACTATAATACTGAGCAGGTGAGGTGGCTCCCCAGATAAAGGTACTTGCCACTGAGCCTGGAGACCTGAGGTTGACCCCCAGAATTCACAGAGTGGAAGGAGAGAACTAACCTTTGCAGTTTGTCCTCCACAAATGGACACATGGACACACAGATACATACATGCGCTCAAAGAGAAACATGCTGAATAAATGTGAAAAAAGAAAACTAGAATGTTTTGTAGACCTTCATATCCAGCTTCAGCATTTTCTTGTATATGTGAAGTGCTTCATATGCATATAAAGCAGAAATGACCCTAAAACAATATGAAAGAAACCCACCCCTGAAATCAGAAAAAAGTTTTTGGAAAATATTATATTAGCACTGGGAAAATGCTTATTTCCCCCAGTGCCATAAGAAAGAGTAAATGCAGCCTACGGAACTTCATATTAAACAGGAGCCAATGCTGGGCTTAACTTCTATTTTTGAATGGCAAATCTAAAAATTTAATTATAAGAAATAAAAATATGTGTGAAATTGACAGATTTTTGAGGCATTTAAATGATAGCAATATACATAAGTATATGGCCAGCAGAATTTTAACTATAGTTGGCCAAAGTTTCCTTTGAAGTCAATCTATAACACTTCCCTTCAGGCTGGCTGAATGTTGCTTTTGGCTATATTTGGCTTGAATCTCAAAACAATAATTCCAACAAAAATTACACACAGATTTCTAATGCAAAGAGCAACACATTCTGTGTTTACTTCTACTAAGCAGGGTTGAGTCAGCTCCTTTCTTTTTAAGCTACCAAGATTATTAAGTGAATTTAATACTTGTGAAACTCATTATGCTTCTTTATGATCATGATCAATAATCTGTACCTTTCCTTCTTTCATGACTGGACACATTACAGAAAGCACATGTGAGGCAAACGACATTATTATATGTTGTCATCTTTGCTGGGTGCCAACTGCTTCTTTATTCTTTATTGTTACCGATTTCTTAAAACTCATGACTTGTATGTGGTAGGAAACTCAGGGATATACCTGATATTTATTTTAAATTGTTGCACCCACCATTTTCTTCCTTTTTTTGTTTTCTAGTTAAAAACATCGTGTTTTACATTGTACTAAGTGAACTTTCTTTGTGATAGTGGTATGTGAAGAGAGCTTCTTCGTTTCATTTGGGAATGTTATGATGCTCATTGGTTGAGCTATCAAAACCAACAGGAGGACTGCTGTTAGTCTAATCAACTCTGAGTATAAGATGCCACTCATCCAAACTCTTGACAAACTCTTGAATGAAAACTTTTGACTTCACAACTATATCCAGAAAAAGTTTGCAAAACATAAACCTTACAAACACTCCAAAATGTCGACAGTAACTGTTTTCACCTTTCAAAGAGTTTTCTGGGTGATACATTTCTACAGTGAGCTGTATTACTTTTTAAAGTTAATAGTTACTGCTCAGTTTTACCAATAGCTTTGTCATCATTTGTAGAATATTATCCATTAATTTCCAAAATATTTCAAAACAAACTCTGCTCTCTTAAGTTAGAAATAAATTTGGGTATTTTGTGTGTGTGTGTCTAAGTGCTATCTATGCAGCAGCTGGGTTATCTGAATTACTGAGCATAAGCTTATAAGGCCATAATTAGCTAGCTTTCTCAATTATCTTTAATATCCTTCCATGGCAAAAGAAAGTTCTAATGCACAACTTGCAGAAAGGAGCCTTGATTCTCCCACTCAGGAGTGCTCTGCCATCCCCTGAATCTAATTCTTGAGTCTTTCTTGCAGACATCTCCCACCACCTCCTCCCAGGAGCTTATTACCTACTTGAGTTCATCCACTCATGCTTTCCCTCTATGAGCTTATCGGCGGATAATCATTGTTTATTGATTAAACGAAGTGAATCTTTTATGGAAATATTTCTAGTGAAATTGATGCATTTTGATGTCTTAGGTCCAAAGCTTTGAAGAAGACACTGGCAACCCTCTTAACCTGATTTCAGGAATTGTAGGTAAGAATTCAATAATGGATATGGATGATTTTATTAATGATCGTTAAGAGAAAATAAAACAGCTCATACTTAGTTCAGTTAAAATGCATGGAGATTCATTATCTCCATGAGATTCCTATACGTTTCTGTATTGTCTGAGCTGCAGTGTAAATGCACATGTAAATTTTAAAATACCTTTCAGGAAAATACTCCCCATCCCTGTGACTATTATGTGTGGCTTGTCGAACAGTATCTGTGAGATGTATGTAGTAGAAGAGGTTTAGTATCCGAGATTGGCTGGGCGGTGGTGGCGCATGCCTTTAATCCCAGCACTCGGGAGGCAGAGGCAGGCAGATCTCTGTGAGTTCAAGGCCAGGCTGGACCGACAGCCTCCAAAACAATACAGAGAAACCCTGTCTCGTAAAAACCAAAAAAAAAAATAGTATCCGAGATTGAGTGGGTGCTTTCCTCCTCTTACTGTCTGATCCTGGGTGTTGTCCTAGTCATGCCATTTTGCAGGCCTCAGTTTTTCCATAGGTAATAAAGAAATAAGTGCAAATAATTTTTAAATTTCCTACCAACATTTACACTCTAAATTTTGTATGACCCCGTGTCAGACCCCCAGGGGACAGAAATTGCCAGGAAGCAGTCTTCCTGGCATCTTCCTGGGATAATGCTCCACATTCTGGACTACAGAGAAAGCCCTGCTTTGTTCCTCCTTCCTGTCCCCTTAGTCACAGCTCTCACAGCTGCCATGATCCTTCAGTGGAGCTGGAAGCAGGCAGAGATTAGTCAAGCAAAATAGAGCAGATGAAGCCAGTGTGTTTCCTGGAAGAAAATATGCAAATTTTAAATTTAATTTAGTGTGGTGTCAAACGCATCTTTTCCATTACAAAGTGTATGTATGGGTCTCATTTTGCTAAATGCTGTTTAGAAATTATGCATTAGTAATTATAGGGTCCTGCTGATTACATAAATTGTTATCCTGCTCTTCAAGTAATTACCACATAACCTGCATTGAGGTTTATAAGACAAAAATAAGCATCTGTTTTCCATCTAATTGAATGCTTCTCAATGAAGCTGGAGGTCCCCTTGTCAATAGGAAATGCCTTCCTTGACATTCAATTAGAAGGTCTACTTATATCACATAAGCCATCCCAATTATTCCAGAAAGACTATGTGGGAAGTCGGGAAAAATGAGAGACTAAAGGGAGAAAAGTGGTAGTTTGCTTAATAAGAGAAATCTGGACAGGTTGGATTTTCTTTTATCTCTCTATTTTCTTTCCAAAATTAGTGTTGTTGCCAACCTGTGGTAGCACATGTTTGTAATCCCAGTGCACAGGAGGCTGAGGTAGAAGGATGGTAAGTTTGAGACCAGCCTAGGATATCCTATCTCAAAACAACTGAAGAAAAATAGGACTGAGATCAGAGTCAAATTGGTTGAGTTAATGAAGCAAAAATTATCATATATTACTTTGAAATATATGTACAAAAATTCATGCAATTTTTAAATTCAAAACTCCAAATATGAGTTCATCTTAATTAGTGCATGAATCCTTCCCCTGGCCAGGAGACCGTGGTTGGGCAGTTTCAGGACACTTCCTGTTGATTCTTCATCCATTGGGTGCTTCCTGGGTCTTGGAACTTCTGCTTTTGGAGCACTTCTTCTGAGAACCCCGCAAAGCATGGGGATGCTTCATTTGGGCACTTCCATGTGAATGAGCCATCCTGGATGCCTAGTCTGGTCAACTTTCGAGCTGACTCTATCCCAGAATCAGGTGACAACCATACAGCCATGAAAACCAATTGATTAAAGTCACACATTACATACAAATATTTGAGAGCACATGATAATCTCATAAATCATTAAGGCTCAGGTGCCACTACTCTTGCACAAAATTCTGAATATTAGCAAAACAGAGCTACTTTGTACATGATTTTGAGCAAAGTGACTTCTTGTAGGTGATGGATACCAAAGCTATAAATACAGTATCCTTGCTTAACATCTCTAAAGTTAACTCTGGAATGACAAGGTAATATAAGGAAGAAAATACACAGGCATGCTATTTAAAATGGGGAATGTGCATCTTCTATATTCCAGAAGCCATGGGGTTTGTGTAGGTTCTATATGAGAGAAAGATTGTCAGAGAAGTTCTGTGGACAATTCTAATGGAAGAACCCATCAAGGGATTAAAGAAAATGGCTTACTAAAACAGCACAACACATCAATGGCTTAGATTTAATATGAGTCTCGTATAAGTATTAGGCTGATTAGGACACACATTTCCTGACACTTTAGAAAATAAACATGGAAAAATTACCATGATATTTGGCTTTTTAAAATATGGTTATTTAGAAGAAATATCTGCCACTAAAAGATAGACTGCAAAGAAACAGTCAAAAATCACTGGAGGTGATTTGTGTGAAATGTGTGAGGGAATTCCATGCCTTGGGAAAACAGTCCTCCAGGGGTGAAATTCTATTCAGATCTAGGATACAAGTCGATTCTGTTTCTGATTATAGGTCACGTCACCCCCCCAAATAACTGTAATTTCCAAAGTATTTCTGAAGGTTCTACACAAAGACACTGAAAACAGAATGTCAGCAGGCAAATAGTTGGTGGTTACAATGCTTGAGAGAAAAGATTGGTGCCTGGGACAGGTTCTTCAATGAAAGCAGAAGCCTTCTGCCTGAGGTGGCTTCATATGGCACCCTTCCAAAGCTTAACCAGAAAGTTGTGTTGCAAGTCAGCAAGAAAGGAAGGAAGGAAGGGAGGGAGGGAAGGAGGGAGGGAGGGAGGGAGAGAGGGAGGGAGGGAGGGAGGGAGGGAGGGAGGGAGGGAGGGAGAGAGGGAGGGAGGGAGGGAGGGAGGGAGGGAGGAAATCAAATGACAATGTCTCAAAGTCTGCTGTAAAGACAGAAGGATTCTGAAAATGAAGGAGGCATGAATCCCAGAAGGGAGATGGCCAGACTAGGAAATGCCCAAATTCTAGGTAAGAAATCTACCCACAGCAATGTTCAGTATTTGAACTATATATGCATGAGAAAAACTAAGAAATAGTAAAGTCTGAAAAAAGTAGAAAAAAGACTTCCACCTGAGATTATAGGCAGATTTTCCATAAAGTTTCTTTTGTCCTGAGACAGTAACTAACTCTCAATGTCTAGGTACAATAAATATATATTAAACATACAAAGAAATAAAAATGTATAGCCAAAACTCATAAAAAATAAGTAATAGAGAAAAGCCTTGAGAAACTCTGGATATTGGAGCCAACAAATACAACCATGTTAAATTTTAGAAGAAGAAAATATACTCACAATAAGAAAAAGTGATAGCAAATCTCAAAAGCAAAATAGAAATTATGATACATAAAAATTTTAAAAAGTGATATCATTTTTTTAATTCACACTTCAATGGATGATCTTAACAGCAAGATGAGCAGGTAGTACATGCCCATAATCCCATCATTCTAGGCCAGTCTATTTGAGGCCAGTCTATTCTACATAGTCAAACCCTGTTACCCCAAATTTTTTAAACACTGGATTGGAAATGATAAAAAGACTTGGTGATCTTTAACATGAAAGTGTTACATATTACAGATGCATCCACCCATCAATAGAAATTGTTCAATAATATTAAAAGGGGAAACAAATTCAAAAGCCATATGAAAAATTATCAGATACAGAAACTCATAGAACAATGTTGAAGACCAAATTTATATGTGAATGCAGAGGGAGAAGGAATTGGTCAGGGAGACCTGTGCAAGAAAAATATTTTGAAAGAATAACTTCCCCTATAAATTAAAAAAGCCAAGCAAATACCAACAGAACAAATGAAAGAATACTACACCTCCAGTGACATGGTCAAAGTCACAAAGACCAAATGGAAGACAACATGTTCAAACAGATACAGAGAAAGAGTAGGAAAGCAAAGATTTGAAAGACAAGAGACTTCTCATCAAAAATTATGGAGACCAGTGATAATACACATAAGTCAGAATCTCCTTGCAGCAAGGCACCATGGAAGATGATAATAAAGACAGCTTCAAACCACACTAACTAAAGTGCCTCACCAGAGGCATACTTTCTGTCAGTAATGTCCAAGGAAGTACTTCAAACTCCACTGCTGATGATGCATACATACATGCATACATACATACATACATACATACATACATACATACATACATACATATCAAAGAGCATATGAAATCCAGTAAGTGGACTCCTGTGGATACATGACATGGCAAAAGAGAAAATTTAAATAAATTGTGAAAAATCAAGGGCATAAAACCACAAAGATAGAAGTACGGGAAAATAATAATAAAAAATGGAATATATTTTTTAAAAAGACACAATACAAGCACTTAATCACAGAGTGAATGCCTTGGAGAATTATTGAAATTATCCAAATGACAAATTATGTAATAGAGAAAACACCAGTTAGATGGATCTAGGAAATACTAAGAGGACTTTACATCAGTTAAAGTTAAACTCTTCCTACTTCTGTTTTGATCAAGGTTGTGAAAAATTATGTCAAATACAAATCCATTAAATAAGGATAAATAGATGGACAGATACAGGATAGATGGATAGATAGATAGATAGATAGATAGATAGATAGATAGATAGATGAGAAGACAGGTGATAGACGTAATAGACAGATGGTATATACAGCTTTTCTAAAGAAGTTGTAGGAACCAGTTTGCCAACTCCTGAGCCTTTTGACTCACCATGGTTATGAACAAGGAAAAATTTACAGAAAGAATAAGAGAAAGCAAGAGCAGTAGGTGAAGAGATGTTACTGGTGAGCACTGGGACCCTGGGTGCTGCCTGTCTGCCCTTGAAATGACTCTCTCCAATGTAGGAATACAAACAAGTGCAGAAAAATTGTGACTACAGGTAGAGAAATCTATTGAGCAGGAGATGGGTTGATCACTAAATATGACCATATTTTCCCAGATTACATCTATCTGTGCAATTGAGGTATGTCTTATATTTGGTGACTGGCCTTAGTTTGACAGAGGTGTTTCATTTATTTCTACGGTATTTCAAATTGATGTTCTCTAGTATTTGGTAACAACTGGCATAGATAAAATGTAATGTCATCTACTAAGCTATTATCACTGCAGTGTGTGGTGTTTCCACAGCCAGCTAAACACCGGCTCTTGGTTTTATGCATTGAGAACTGACTAATAGACAACCAGGAATGATAACAAATTGGAATAACAACTGAAATGAACATTTTGATTTGGAAAGTTGAAAAACAAAGTGGAAGAAAGACTTGATTTCAAAGCAAAAGGAAACAAACAAACAAACAAAAACCAGATGGTATACTCAAATTGGGTAAATGAGGAGCAGTTTCCACAAAACTATGTGCTAATTTGATAGAAGCCAATAATAATTGATGCAAATTCTAGATGTAGAAGCATCATGCTGCCATTGCCACTGTCAAGATGGTTAGCCAGAAAGTTGTACGGAGCCGTGAGTGAATATTTCACTCAAAGCTGTACCTGTCTGAGGCAGCTAAGTTGCAGATCACCCAGCAGGACAAGGAGACAAGTGCCCGAAGCATCTGCTGTCTCCCAGCCTTCTCATCTCCAAAGGTCAAACCCAAGTGGATGTCACAGACTACCTGCCTTTAGCAGGACCTGATATTTTTGTATATATCATACTTAGGGAAAATAAATAAATAAATGTTGCAATAAAATGCTTACCAAGCCCAAGCCTATTGGCAAAATTAGAATATGTAATAATGAAATAAATTGTATTCCGTTAAAGTATTTGGCCAGACAAAGGTAATCCATAAATTTCCAAACTGAAAAACACAAAGAAGTCAAACATCTTACTAGCAACACTAAACACTAGCAAATTGAAAAAAACCCACAGCATACTATTATTTAGAGCTGAAATATGTGTGACAATGATTTTACACCCAGACATAGTTTTTCAATATGAAAGGGCCACCTGACATCATTTCCCAAACTAGGATGCCCCAGCAAGCATCAAGCCCCTCTTCCTCAAAGACAAATTTCTCAAAGAACTGCAGACATGCTTGGAAAGGTATACCCAGGGTAATTTAAATGATGGAACATAAAATGGATTGTGAGGCCATTACTGAGAATGAGATCATTGGGCTTGCATGTCATGATGCCATATTTAAGAGGCTAAGATATCATTATGAAGTCTGTTCCTACAGATGGCTATCTCAATTGCATTAAAATGCACTCCTATGTAAAACTTATATCTAGGTATGGTATTGCTGCCTTGAATCTTAGCACCCAGGAAGCAGAGGCAGGCAGATCTCTGTGAGTGGTTAGTGTGAGGTCACCCTGGTCTGTACTGAGTTCTAGACCAACCAGGGTTATATAGAAAAAACCTGTCTCAAGAAAAAGGCATCTATCATTTCTTCAACATACATAAAAATTTGGTGTTTAGAAAAACTACAGTTAACAGTCTGCTGCCTGTCTTTCTTCCTTTTGTACTGTGTAATAGACATATTTAATTTTCAGCAAATACTTATCCCTTATCTCTCCCATAAAAATATATGACTGATTGGTAAATAGATGGGTAAGTAAATAGACAAATCTATAGATATGTAAAGATAGATAGAAGACAGACAGACAGAAAGACAGACAGATAGTTACAGTGCTGTTAGTGGTGACCTTTGGTGGCTGAATGAAACCTGGATTTTCTTTCTTTTTCTTGTCTTTGTCTTCTAATTACTCCAAAAAACCCCAACAATTATTCAACAAAAATGAACTATCATTGCTGTGTAAAATTAAGTATATTTGTGTAATTGGTAAGAATAAATTATTAAGTGGTTGTTAGTAGTGCTTTTGCTTCAATTTAGAAAGGATACATTTGAGCATGTTTCTTTCATATCTTGTCGCTGGGCTGGGCTGCTCCTCAGTTACCACTCAACACTAGTGTTGGGTTGTTCTCCCTGTCTCTGTTCCTGCCTCTCTCCAGTCTGTCTTCTGGTACTCTTTCAGAGACACTGAGGCACTAATTAAATCCAGCATTCTCATTTCTCACACACTCAGCTCACTGGGCTCCTGGTTCTTCCCTCTGTGTAACTGGGGCTGCCATTGATCTCACCTGGAGCGCTTTAAACTATTTTCTTTTGTTTCTCTTTCTCCTGCTAAATGGTTCCACTTGAGGGAGGAATCCAGCGTCCGACTCAGTGAACACTGCCTCCTACACTAGCTATGTCACATCTGGGCTCCTCGTATCTTAGGTAGAAGTGTGTGTCCTAATGCTATATTTGCTGGTTTGTGGGGCTGACTATCCATGGCCTCATGCCCACTAGTCAAGGGCTCTACCACTGACATACATCCCCAGCACAGAAGATCCCATTGTAATTCACTAGCAATGATTTAATTTTGTGGCAATGTGTTTCATGCAAGAGATAATGGATAGTCTCAAAATACTAGTATTTAGTTAGTTCCTAACAGGAACTTCAATATAATCACCACTCAGTTCATGGATGTTCAAGTTCCTTATGTTCAAATGAGAGGAAGCCAACTCCATTCTCACAGAACTTGTGAATAGCAACAGAAAACAGATAATTACTGAATTTTACAGAAAAAAAGAAATACGTGACAAGCAAGGAGCTGAGGGTCAGTTTGAGAACACTAGCAAGCATCCTTTGGGCTTGTTTTGCACAATCACAGACTGTGTGCCACTTTCCAGGTATTAAGCACACATTCTCTGAGGTACATTCAGTCAGCACCTCCCCCAAGGCAGAGGAGGAAAGTAGGGTGGGCGTGGCACCACAGGCCACGGGAAATTCGGTTGCCTTGTAGATGGACTTTCGAAGAAAATTAGTGTTGTTGCCAACCTGTGGTAGCACATGTCTGTAATCCCAGTGCACAGGAGGCTGAGGCAGAAGGATGGTAAGTTTGAGACCAGCCTAGGATATCCTATCTCAAAACAACTGAAGAAAAATAGGACCGAGATCAGAGTCAAATTGATTGAGTTAATGAAGCAAAAATTATCATATATTACTTTGAAATATATGTACAAAAATTCATGTCCCTGGTGGTACACTCAGCACCCACCTTAAATCCTTGGGCATGCAAAAATAAACTGAGATTCCCAAGCCGCAGAAGACAGATTTCTTCCATCGCATCCTGCACATGAGCCCTTTTGCCCATGGCAGCTTTAAACACAGACCAGCAATTACGACCTCCCTGGTCATGTGCATTGCCGAGTTGTCGACAGACTTCCCTGCCCCTGGGAAGAGGAACAGGGCACCCCTCTCTTTTCGTGTTCTGTTGATTTGAGAGAGGCCATGTTTTGGGGGAAAGAGGGTCCGTGCAACAGCACATCTTCCCAAAACGAAGGGAACTGATCTCCAGAAACTGCCTGTTCAAAAGACAGATCAGGACCAGTCGACTAGTGGAGAGCAAGTCTCAGGGGTCCAGTCTTCCGCTCAGTTGTCTGGACTCCAATTGCTTAATTTTGTGCACACCCCATGGAAGCCAATTCCCGTGTCTCGCCGTGTCGTCTTCATAGCTCTCCAGAATGTGGTTTCTGTCCGTTTATATGTGACAAGCTTTATGATGAGAGGCGCAGCCTGCATTTTGGTGTTGGTGATTTCCTTTTCTTTCTTTCTTTTTCTTTTTTTTTCTGTTCCTTATCAGTAGGCAAAGACTTAATTTTAAAGATGTACTCAAGCCCAAATAGCCCTGAACAACTTTTACAGAAAGCTGGGTATTTTCTAGCCTTGTTTTAAAAAATATTGCAATTTTATTAGGCAATTTTATCATTGTTATAAATAAGTAATTGTACTGGGGAGAAGGGATAATCCTTATTTAATTAAATTCATCTATACTCCCAGGTTGGCAGCAAGAAGACATATGTGAGACTAATACCCACAGCCTGCCTCTTTGCATGTGCAATTAAAAATTCACTCTACAGTAGCCCTGGCAGTTTAGTGTTGCTTTTGGCATTTACAAATTCTTTTATTTTGTGACTTTTTTTTTTACCATACACATATGCTGGAGCAGATGTTGCTTATTTGTTGTTTATTCAAATCTGTAGGCTCTGGCAGCTAACTCCATTGTTCTGTAATGAAGCTTTATTCTCTGTCCTGTATTAGGACCCAGCGCCTGCTCGAGAGACTGTGAGAGGCTGCCTTCCTTCCCAGTAGGATGCCACAGTTATTGCCCTTGTAGTTGGCTGTTTATAGTTGGAAGCTTGCACAGGGGGGGAGCAGTAACAACAAAGGGCTGGGTGGTCACGGTCGGACCCAGTGCAAGGGAACAGACAGGAAGGTCATCTAGCTGTCCTTTGCTCCATTTCTGCCCCATGGTCTCTGCCTGGCATCCATGCTCATCTGCTGGGGGATTTGGGATCTCAGACTTGGAAGCCTGTCTCTCTCCTCTCTCTCTCTCCCTCTGTCTCTCCCTCTAATTTATTTTGTTCATAAGCAGGATGTGTACTGCCTCTTCCCACCCAACCCCCATCCACATCCTCTCATTTGCAATACATCCAGATCCGCTAACAACCACGCTTAACCACACAAGCACTGCCCAGCCCAAACCTGTTTCTGTTGTCAATCACACCTTCAACACTTCTTTCTTTATCCAGATTCTGGTTCTGGCTGCCTATGTCTTGGGGGCAGCCACACTTCATAAAGTAGAGAATGTCAGGTCCTTGTTGACCATAATAAAGACCTGCTGATCCCTAGAGCTTGGATGCCAATTTGGAGACATTCGCCTTCTGGAAAACCCCTGTCTTGGCCAGGAGGCAATCAATCAGAGATGTAACCACCTCCATCTGGCACGTTATGACATGGAACCTCACTATTAACACATTTGTGATTCATCTTGTCCCAATGAGTGGTGCCAGGGATCAAAATCCTCCCTCCCCATGGCAGCTGGGAGCATTCTAGCTTCCCAGCATGTGGAGTTAACACATCGGCTCCTGTGACATCGCAAGTAACAATTCTTTTAATTATCACACCTTCTTCCCCCTCCCCACCCACTCCACAGACATTTTGGCACGATGGGGATAGTTTGCAGCCGGCAGTCAGTATTCTTAATTGACTGAGTATGTTCAGATAGAATGAGTATTATCCTCCATGGAGTGAAGGGGCAGTTGTCTAATGCTAAGATCTGTAGGTTTAATACTCAACTCCTGTTCGTGAGGCTTTTATCTCCCTAATGATGATGATTGGCTCTAAGACATCTATATAATGAATGTGAGCCTCCTTAGGACGGAGTTCAAGATCCTTCTCACTCTGATCTCAGCCTATCCTGTAGCCCTCTTTCTCTCCACCTGCCCTCTCTGTGTTTTAGAGGTTACTAAGTATCCCCTACCCCATGTCCTACTGTCCTGTCTCTGAGACTGTACAGTTCCCTTTTCATGGAATCCACTTCTGATCTACTTTTCCAAAGGTCAAAGCCATGTGTCTCTCAAGATCTCAGCTCAGCTATCATCTCTTCCACCATCTCTGCCACGAGCTGCTTCCCAGAGGCACTCCTTCTTCAGGGATTTCCACAATGTGTTCCTTCATGAAAAGCCTGAGTTCATTTTGCTTCTTAAAACCAGCAGTGCACAAAGCACTCCCCAGCACCAAAGACTAATCAGTACAACTTCTATCTATAGAGCCTTCTATTCATTTATTCTTTTGAGAGAACTAGGAAACTGAACCTAGGACTCCATGTATGCTTGCCACATGCTCTATTGCTGAACTATAACCACAACTACATTTTTACCTCATCCCCAGAATTATCATAGAGTAAATTAAGTATATTCTGTTTTACAGAGGAGGGCATCAAAGCCCAGAAGAACTGAATCAGGGTCACCTGGTGAGCAAATGAGCTATGATTTCATTAATTCATCATATGATAGTTGCATTCTTGTCAGAACTTATATGTTTTCCTAGCCACCTCTCCCAAAAAAAACCTAGTGTTTCTCTCAGGCTGTTCAAATATTACCTTAAAATAAAAATGTAGATTGAACTGAACTTACGGATAGAGAAAATAAAACTGAAAGGATGTGAAAGCCAAAGAATATTAGTGTGGTTGAGATGCTATACTCCAAGAAAGAAAACAACCCAAAATGTGTTATCTAACTAGAGGCTAACTTTAGGTAACACCAAAAAATCCTGCATAATTTATATATTATATCATGTATAATACTAATTGTGATAGTAATAATGACTCTACACTACACCAATAGCTGAAGCTCTGTTAGGTGTGAACTTGAAGGCAAACATACTTAGCTCCAATTTTCCCATGCTAAGCTTGACACTTAACAAGAGGTATCCCTGAGTTTGTTCCAGTGTAGCTTCTGTTGATGCAGAAATCAAGAAGCTCTCTTTTAGTTGGGGATTGTTTTGGAAGGTGACTACAGAATGCATCTCTTATACATTGTTTTGAGCTTAGAGAGATCATTTCAGAAGAAAGGAGGTTGTGATCTTGCTGATTGCTAGAAAGTGGGAGAGGTGGGTCTGGTGCTGGCAAGAATAAAGTGAGCAATGCATCAGCAAATCTACACCATTAATTATGAAACTTGTGATTGGCTGGAAGTCCCAAATGGCATGACGTCAAGGCAACAATCAAGGGCTTTGAGGCGACCAAGGGAACATGCACAGGTTCCCTCTACTCTTTAGGTGTTGTGATGGAGCTCCTGGGTCTTCTCTGTGTAACAGACATCATCTTTCCTCACGACATGAGACTTTGGTAGCAGATGCATAATAAGGCACCCCAGTTTCATTGGAAGTGATGACAGGAAAATGATTTAGATACTGGGATTCCTCCTTCTGGAAGTGATCTTATTCTGGCCGCTCTGGCATGGGAGAGTTGACATTTCCTCTCCTAGCTTTCTCTGGGAATACTGAAGGCAGAGATAAGGCTTGGTCTTTTGGGGGGGGCGGTAAAGGGAGGTGTTGGAAAGGGTCTCAGCCAATGCAGCTGAGAGCTTGATTGGTTTCTTCTAGTGCCAACTCAGTCATCTTCTGGTGCTCACACAGACCACAGTAATTATGTCTGACATCGCCTATTTCTTTCAACATGTGCAGTTTGCCCTCTTGCATGATCATCTCATGGGTTTAATTACAGTCTTAGTTGGATACACTAATCAATTAGGTTTTGAAATTTTTTATAAAATATGGGTATTATAGGGTTTCTATATTCATTAACAGTTAACAAGTGTGGAGTCAATCTATAGGGCAATTCACATTTTTATCATTATAGTCCTTACTATACTGAGAGTACAAATTCCTGCTCCTGAGATTATTACCACTTAAAGCCCAATATTTGATCTTTATTAACTATAAAACAGAAAATGTTAGTTATAATTTTGTAGATGTTCAAAGATATTATCATGCATTATCCAGGGAACTTCACACTGTGTGGGATCTGACACAGACTAGAAGTTAAACAATTGTGTGTTCAGTGGATAAATAGGCCCAACAAAGGTTTCTCAGAGGCTGTATTTTTCCATAGAAAAACTCCTACAACATTAAACCTTAATATGAAATAAATGCAGAGAAGATGGAAGAAAGTGAGAAAAGAGAGATAGAGAGAGAGAGAGAGAGAGAGAGAGAGAGAGAGAGAGAGAGAGAGAGAGAGAGAGAGAGAGATTCATCATGGTTAAGCATCAGAAACTTAAGCAATAAAGACATGTAATAAAACCTCACAAAGATAGTGTCAACCCGTACCATAAACTCCATCAGACAAATATTGTTGCATTTTAAAATCAAGCCTTGCATCAACTAGAATTTTCATCATGGAAATTAAAGAGGAATCTGAACGTTTACAAGAAGATGCTGAAGAAGGAAGCAAAGACATGGATAAAGCTAGTTCTTATGAGCCATTTCCAAGGGCAGTGATTGGCAAACTGATTTGATGGGTTGCCGATGCTTTCATTGTTTTGTTGTCATTATTTTCTTTGGTGCATATTGTCAACTGTTTTTATATCTTCTAATGTGTTCTCAATATATTTTTTCAGAAGGTAAAGTCTTATGTGATGGGTAAACTGACAAACTGATAGCGTCATTGTAAACTCAGGTTATTCATCTTTGTTAATTTCCCTTCTGTTGCATCATTGAATGGGAACACTCTAAACATGCAGTGGAAATCGCATCCTTATATCTGCCTTGCTCTTTTATTAGGCTGATTCTTTCTCTCCTGCAGCTCACGTCTCCATCTTTCCTCAGGGGTTGTCCTCACTTATTTAAAGAGACTATGCTTCAGCAGTTTCATTAGAGTTGAAAGATGCAGAATTCTGCTACAAAATTTGGTCCTTAGTGTTCCTTTCCTACTGCCCACAGGTTACATTCCTCATTCTAGGATGTCATTTTAGGATTTCTTAGCATCACCCAGTTGAAAGTTCCTTTGACCTGAATTTAGCTGGGAGCTTGTTCCTTAGAACTTTTCTCTTTTGTGTATGTATGTGTGTATAGATGCTTATGAGTGTATATGTATTTGGCATATGTACATTTATATGTGTGCATGTGGTATATATATGCATATATATGTTCTTTTTGTATACATGAGTGTCTTGTGAATGTATTTATATGTTCTTTTGTGTACACTTGTGCCTGTTTGTGATATATACGTGTTTATGTGTGTGTGTTTGTGTGTGTGTGTGTGTGTGTGTGTGTGTATGTGCATGGATATGAGTAGAGGTTGGAGGTTAATGCTGAGTGTTTTTTCTCAGTCACTCTCTACATTGTTGTTTTAAGATGGGGTAACTCACTGAACCTACAACTCACTGATTTTACTAGACTAACTGGCTAGCAAGGCCCTAAAGACCCTCCTATTTCTACCTCTCAATCTTGGAATTACAGGCATGGACCATTCCACCTGGTTTTCTACATGGGTGCTGGAAAACCAGCATCAGATCCTCATACTTGTATGACGAGCGCTTCATGGACTGAACCATCTTTCTAGGACCCAACTTTTCTATCTCGATTGATGACATTTTCATGTTGATGGAGGACTTTCTCCAGTAGTTTTCTAAACACTACACAGAACTGCGAGATTTTTTTTGATAACTTGGGTATCTGATAATGTTTTTATCTGTTGCTTACATTTAATTGGCATCCTGGCTCAGCATGAGTTCTGGGTTCGCAGAAATTCATTCAGCATTCTGAAGACCTTGTCACATTTTCCTCTCACTCCAGTACACAGCCAAGAATTTTAATGTTAATTCTCTTATTTCTACTACTCTAATATTTCACAGCAGACTCATTTTCATTCACTGGTTTGGGTACATGTAGGGCTCATTTCAATCACAAATGCATGACCTCCAGAGGCCTAAATTATGTCTTAGTAAACTTCTAACACTGTTCTAACACTGATTTCTGCTCTCCTTCTTCTGGAAATCAACCTACTTAGTGTCAGCACTCCAGAAGTGGTTCTCCAGCATTCTCTTTTTTGCTTGATGATTGTCATGAAAAGAATAGGTCTTCTTTACCATGTACACCACCATAATGTAGCAGTAGAGTAAGGTGAGCATTGATACCATGAATCAGAAGAAAACTTTCCTCCTTTGGAGATGGCTGACTTGGGTGTTTTTGGTTGTTTGTCACAGTGACTGCTCACCAACAAAAACTCGTTTCCATTTCCACACATTTGATTTCTATGAAGTTTGTTTTCTCAGTATGCTTTTCCCCCAGAGTATTTTAGCTTTTTCTATTTTCATTTAAATTATCAGTTACAGTTCATTGGTATGCATATACATGCCTTGATATGTTTGGGAAATGTCTTCTTGTGGTAGAGTGCTTGTTTCTTCCTGGTCATTTCTTTCTCTATCTGCTTATTGTATGTGGTCTTTATATAAGAATCTATTATATATAATAATATATATGTAAGAATTCTGAATATGTAAAGAGTTGTTGAACTTAAGTTTAAATGCAGGTTCATCTAGAATAGATAATGTTGAATGCAACCCACGTGTGATATATTTAGATCATTTGTCTTGAACTACTCATTTTCCTCAGAGAATTCTTTTCTGATCTCCAGCCTAGAGTGACATTCAGTCACTTAGTGATCTGGGAAGCCAGTCAAGGCAGCTTAGAGATCTTGGCTTTCAGAACTCAGTGTGTGCATGTTTGCAGTACAATGGGCAAAACACCAAGTTAAGGTTATTGGATTCTCTTTTTATCCCAGATCCAATAAATAACTTCCATCCTTTGGCTGGGTTGGATGTAAACAGCCATTCAACATTATAAGCTTGGGAGGAAGACAATCTATGATTTAACTTCTCACCAGACAATTCTTACTGATTTGAGTTTTCTTCATGCCTTCATTTACCTCCAGTTATGGAAGACATTGCTACCAAGGTTTCCTCTACCATTTGACAGTCCTGATATATTCATGGATATATCCTTGTTTTGTTTTATGATTCATTTTCCTCTAGGAAGTAAGCTAATATTTTTCATATGTTTTCCAGCTCTAAAGACAAAGTGTTATCTCCTTCCATTGCATGTATGAGTCAGGGCAGGACACCTGAGCCACACCACGATCCACAGTCCATCAACTCCCACTATTACAGTTAAATGTTAACCCATCCGTAGATAAACCAATTGTTAGGTAACCACAGGGTCTAATTATGTATGGAAGTGCCCTTGTAGACATGCTTAGAATGAACTTTACTAATCCTGTAAGAGTTTCCCTATCAAATAAAGTTGATAATTAAGATTAACCATCACTAGCACCTTCTGAACAGGGTCTGTTATGAATGCTGCTATTAATATTCATGCTTAAGGTTTTGTATAAGAATAGGTTTGTATTTCTCTTAAGTATATAACCTAGGTGTGAAGTTCAGAGCATGTGGTAATTTGCAGTCTAACGTTGTGAGGACTTGTCAGACTGCTTCAAAAGGTATCTAAATAATTTCCTAATTATTCCAGCTAAGAAGGAAAGTTCCAATTTTCCTAATTAATGTTAGGATTTATTTCTATCTGTCTTTATTTTATGCTATTGTTTGGTGTGTGCATGTGATACATGGGGAATAGGACCCATGTTTGGGGGGATTGCTCATGTCTATGGGTAAGGGTACAGAAGCCAAAGGAAGGCATTGGGTGTCCTGATTTATCAATCTCTGTCTTATTCCTTGAGATGCAGTCACTTAGCAAACTCAAAGTTAGCTGAAGATTAGAGTGACCCAGTGATCATCTGTCTGTGTCCCCCACAGCATCTGGTCACCAGAATGCACTGACACGAGGTATTTTATGTGGATGTGGGGACCTAACCTCATGTCTTTATGATTGCAAGGCAAGTACTCTTCTCTATTGATCCATCCACCCAGCCTCCATTATATGGCTTAATATCTTAGATACACTACTAGTGGTACCTTATTGTGGTTCTGAATTTTATTTCCCTTACAATGAACAATGCTGAGTTTTCATGTGCTTGGCAAGTATTTGTATAACTGATTTGGAGAAATTTCAATTTTTAAACCCTGCTTTTAATTTGGGGTTTGAGGGTTTGGATGTTGTTGAGTTCTGGGAGCTTTTTAATATATTTTCAATGTTAGTCCCTTATTGCATATTCCACACATTCTTTAAAAATATTGTCTCCCATTTTGTGGATTGCCTGCTTGTGTTGTTGATAATCACATCTGAAATTCAGTTTTAAATTATGAAGTCTTATATGTCTGAGTTTCTCTTTTCAGGTATTCCTTTGGCTTCATAACTAAGACATCATTGCATAGCAAAATGAACAGTTATTTGCCCTATAATCCTGTGGTAGTCTTTTAGTACAGGAAATTAGATTTAGAAAATTGCCCATATTCATATGAGTTAATTCTTGTACTTGGTATGAATTGGAAGGCTCAGCTTTCTTCTTCTTTTTTATTTAAGTTAGAAACTAGCTTGTTTTACATGTCAATCCCAGTTCCCTCTCCCTCATCTCCTCCCCCAGTCTCCCCACCAGGTTCCCCAGTTCCCCACCCAATCTCCACTCTGATCCCCAGGGAGGGTGAGTCCCTCCATGGTGGATCTCCAGTGACTGTCATTTCATCCAGGACAGGGCCTAGGCCCTCCCGCAAAAGATCCAGCTGAGAGAGCATCCCATATTGTGGCATGGGCACTCAAATTTTATTAGTACTCTAGGGATAAATACTACCCAAGGCCCCATAGATTACCTAGGCCTCCTCATTGACACCCACATTCAGGGAGTCTGGGTCAGTCCCATGCTTTCCACAGAGTCATCAGTCTGAGGTCCAAGAGCTCCCACTTGTTCGGGTCATCTGTTTCTGTGGGTTAAACCAGCCCAGTCTTAACACCTTTGCCCATCAGTTTTCACTTTCTGACAGTGAATTCCAGGAGTTAAGTTCAATGTTTGCCTGTAGGTATCTGCCTCTGCTTTCATCAGTCCCTGTATAAAGGTTCTGTTTTGCACTATCACAGTGGGATTGTATACTGGCATTCCCCTGATCCATGTTTAAAATCCATAAATGAGTGAGTATATACCATGTTTCTCTTTTTGTGACTGGGTTACCTCACTCAGGATGGTTTCTTCTAGTGTCATCTATTTGCCTGCAAATTTCAAGATTCCTTTGTTTTTTTTCCCACTGAATAGTACTCCATTGAGTAAAAATACCACATTTTATCTATCCACTCTTCAGTTGAGGGGCATCTAGGTTGCTTCCAGGTTCTGACTATTACAAATAATGCTGCTATGAATATAGTGGAACTGACATCAATGTTGTATGAATGTGAACCTTTTGGATACATACCTAGGAGTGGAATTGCTGGGTCTTGTGGTAGACTGTTTCCCATTTTCGTGAGGAATCTCCATACTAATTTCCAAAGTGTCTTTATGAGTTGACACTCCCACCAGCAGTGGAGAAGTGTTCCCCTTTCTCCACATCCTCTCCAGCATAAACTGTTGTTGGAGTTTTTATTTTAGCCTTTCTGACAGGAGTGAGATGTTATCTCAGAGTTGTTTTGATTTGCATTTCCCAGATGACATGGTTTTGAGCACTTTCTTAAGTGTCTCTCAGCCATTTTAGACTCCTCTACTGAGAATTCTCTATTTAGTCCTATAGCCCACTTTTTGATTGGTTTTTTTTGTGTTTTGGAAACTTGCTTCTTGAGTTCTTTGTAAATTTTGGAGATTAGCCCTCTGTCAGATGTGGGATTAGTGAATATCTTTTCCCAATCTCTGGGTTGCCTTTTTGTCTTGCTGACTGTGTCCTTTGCCTTACAGAAGCTTCTCAGTTTCAGGAGGTTCCATGTATTAATTGTAGATCTTAGTGTCTGTGCTACTGGAGTTATGTTCAGGAAATGGTCTCCTGTACCAATTCATTCAAGGGTACCTCCCACTTTCTCTTCTAAGAGATTCAATGTGGTTGGATTTATGTTGAGGTCTTTGATCCATTTAGATTTAAGTTTTGTGCATGGTGATACACATGGATCTATCTGCAGTCTTCTACAGGTCAGCCTCCAGTTTTGCCAGCACCATTTGTTGAAGATGGTGTTTTTCTTCCGTTGTATATTTTTAGCTTCTTTGTCAAAGATCAGGTGTTCATACATGTATGGGTTAATGTTGGGGTGTTCAATTCGGTTCCATTGGTCTATCTGTCTATTTTTGTGCCAGTACCAAGCTGTTTTCAGGACTACAGCTCTGTAATAGAGCTTGAAGTCAGGTATGGTGATGCCTCCAGATGTTGCCTTGTTGAACAGGGTTGTTTTGGCTATCCTGGGTCTTTTGTTTTTCCATATAAAGTTGATTATTGTTCTTTCAAGGTCTGTGAAGAATTGTTCTGGGATTTTAATGAGGATTGTGTTAAATCTGTATATTAGTTTCGGTAGGATTGCCATTTTTACTATGTTGATCCTACCTATCCAAGAGAATGGGAGATCTTTCCATCTTCTGGTGTCTTCTTTAATTTCTTTCTTTAAAGACTCAAAGTTCTTGCAATACAGGTCTTTCGTTTGTTTGGGTAGCATTACCCCAAGGTATTTTATGTTGTTTGCGGCTATTGTAAAGGACGATGTTTCTCTCATTTCTTTCTCAGCCCTTTTATCGTCTGTATATAGTAGGGCTAATGATTTTCTTGAGTTGATCTTGTATCCTGCCACATTGCTGAAAGTATTTATCAGCTGCAGGAGTTCCCTGGTAGAGTTTTTTTGGGTCACTTATGTAAGCTATCATATCATCTGCAAATAGTGAAAGTTTGAACTCTTCCTTTCCAATTTGTATCCCCTTGATCTCCTTTTGTTGTCGTATTGCTCTAGCTAGACCTTCAAGTACAATATTGAAGAGGTATGGAGAGAGTGGACAGCCTTGTCTTGTTCCTGATCTTAGAGGATTCATGTTGAGTTTCTGTCCATTTAGTTTGATGTTGGCTATTGGTTTGCGGTCATACTTTGAAAACCTGTACTACACAAAATTTGAAAATCCAAAGAAAATGGACATCTTTCTGAATATATAACACTTGCCAAAACTAAATCAAGAACAGATAAGCAATTTAAATACCCCTAAAGAAATAGAAGCAGTCATCAAAAGTCTCCCAACAAAAAAAAAGCCCAGGACCAGATGGTTTCAGTGCAGAATTCTACCAGAAATTCAAAGAGCAGCGTAGACCAATTCTTCTCAATATATTCCACACAATAGACACAGAAAGGTCTTTGCCCCAAAGCAGCACCTGTCTACACTTCTACTCTTTGGTAATTGAATTACCTTACTACTTTTGTTGAGTAACTAGAAGTGTGTGGGTATGTCTCTGTCTAGTCACCCTGTCTATTACATTGGTCTCTAAGTCCTTGCGCCAGAGCTAGGCTGTCTTCTATTGTAGCTTTGTAGTGAGTTTTAGATAAAGAAATACAGGAATTTCACCTTCATTCTTTTTCAGTATTATCTTTAAATTTCCAAGAGAAATTTAGAGTCAGTTTTTCAATGTTCAAAGAAGAATATTTGGGATCTTGATGAAATTGGACTAACTCCATTTTAATGTCTGCCATATTATGTATGTATTTCATTAACCTGGTCATCTTAAACTCCAACAGCATGTTGGAGATTCCTATTTTGAAGCCTTTCAGCACTTTGAGTAAATTCATTCTCAAATAGTTTGCTCTTTTTGTTGTTATAAAAATGGAATTATTTTCTTAACTTTGAAATGACACTGCTCATGCTATATACAGAAATAAAATTTAACTTTTCTACTGATTTTGTGTCCTGCAACTTTACCAAACTCATTCTTTACTTGAATGGTGTTTAGTGGAATTACCAGGATTACATGTGCATAAAGAAATTCATGTATACATATATTTTACATACATAGTGGAATTATCACAATCAGAATGTTTCTATACATATAATTCTAAAATGAGTACATATGTGTATATATGATATACATGTGTGGACCTTATATACACACATAATGTATACAGAATATAGATATTATAAAATGTCTCAGTAGTAAAAAGACAAAACAAAAAAATATACAAACAACCTGAGATCATTTCTATGAATTGTTTATACAAACAGATGATTAGTGAATAAAATGTTACTCAAATCATGAAACATCAGTACAATGAAATTCTAGATGAGGTATATTATAGGACTACCTAGAACATATGTGCATATAATGTATGTAAAATGTATTCATATATGATCATGTCATCTGCAAATCTAATGTTAATTCTTTACATTCATTCTGTATTTATTCACTTATCTGTCTTGCCGGATTTTCCTTGAAACGGAAATGGAAAGAATGGATATCTTGCATTGCTAATCTTTGGAAGCAAGCATCCACTCTCTTAACATTAAGTGGAGTGTATACTATATTCTTTTTATAAAAGCCCCCTTTCAGGTAAAAGTCAACTCCATAATTTTTTGAGAGTTTTTCATCATCAGATAATATTGTATTTTGTCTAATACTTTCTTCATACTTGTTTGAGGTTGTCATAAACATGTTTTTGTGTTTCATTTACTGAATATTAATGAATTTTTATGTAAAAATATGCTTGCATTCCTAAGATAAATCTATGGTTGGAGAGCATAATCTAGTATACATACATTTCTGTACTCATGTTGATGAGTTAGTGTGAATATTCTGTTGCTGTCAAATGTACCACACCTTTACACAGTTAAAGTAATATTCCACAGCATAAACAAATGTAACACATTTTTACAGAGTTAAAATAATATCCCACAACAGACTAGTTACTTTTGTTATTACTATTAACAAAAAGCCTGACAAAAGCAACTTAAGGGAGGAAAGGTTTATTCTGACTCACAACTTTAGGGGATAGTCTTTCTTGGTAGAGAAATCATGCAGGCAGGAGCTGGATGTAGCTAGCCACCTAACATTCACAACTAGGAAACATGAATGACTGATGCTTGATTTGTGTTCTTCTTTTCATTCAGTTTCAGATCCAGCCCGTAGGAGGAGCCACACACATTTTTTAATGGGTCTGACCCCCTCAGTCATTGTTTTTTGGAAACAATGTCATAGACACACTCAGAGGTGTGTTTCCTTATTGTTTCTAAAGCTGCGCAAGTTGACAATAGAGACTAGCCATCTCAGAAGCTGGGCCTGTCCTTTCTTTTTTCTTTTTGTTATTTCTTTTCATATATTTTATATTTAACTTTTTAAGCATGTCACTTTCAGTTCCCTCTCCCTCCCCTCCTCCCTCATCCCCTAATCCTCCCAACCCATCACCCCCACTCCACCCCCCTCTGCTCCCCAGGGAGGGCAAGGGTCTCCATGAGGGATTTTCAGGGTCTGTCAGACCCTGTCCTTTCTTTACACTGCTCCACAGTCATGAGATGAGCAATGTTGCTCCCCCACATGGTCACTAGTTACTCTCCACATCTTCAAAACAATGGGGCCTCCACATATGTGAGGCAAAATCAACCCTTGTAAGTTGATTATCTCCTGATTTTGTCACAGATGCTGCCTCCTCTTGTGTTTTGTTGAGAATTTATGAGTAAATCAATTATGGTAACATTGTTTTAATCATAATATCAAATAATTAATGTTCCTTTAAGCATTTGGTAGAATTTATCACCAAAGTCAGTCATGAGGTTTCCTTTGTGAAGTGTTTAAAGTTATTACTTAATTGCCAGGAAGTGTATTTGTTACAGATCAATTCTAGTTTCTCCAAGATTACTTTTCAGTGTCTTGCATCTTTCTAGGAATTCAGACATCTCATCTAAAAACATCAAATTTATTTTCAGTATTTCCTGCAATCTTCATTTCATCTGAGAGGTTGATGATTATTCCTTCTTTTTAGTTTCATCTAATTAATTGAAAATTTCCTTTTCACTAGTTGAACCTGTGTAAAGTAAGTTTTCTTTATTGTTAAAAAAGAAAGCTTCTTTTCATTCTCTCTCATATATTTAGTGTGTCTCTGATGTGCATTTAATTTGGTCTTCTTCTTTCACTGACTTAAGATCAATTTTAAAGAACTAGCTTGAAATTCATTTGTTTCCTTCTGACAAGGTTTCATTATTTAAGAAATCCTATTCTGGAATTCTCATTAAACTATATGTGGCTCCATCTGAGGACTCTACCTACACTGTTATTTTATACATGCACCACTACACCTAGTTAAACTGCTTTGGCTTTGGTTTTGTGATGCTGGAAATTGAACCAAGGACTTGTACATGTTAGGCAAGTGTGTTAGCAGTAACCTGCCTTCCTTGCTTTCCGTTTGTAATTTTTCTTTTATTTTTTAGATTATAATATAATTACACTATTTCTCCTTTCCCCTTTCCTCTTGCTAAACCTTCCCAAGTACTCCCTTTCAAATTAATGGCCAGTTTTCATTAATTGTTGCTACATGCACATATGGACACACATATATATTCCTAGGTATAATCTGCTTGGTTTATGCCATATTATTTGTATGAATATTTTCAGGTCTGACCATTTGGCAGTGGATAACCAATTGGTGTGCTCGTTCCTGGAGAAGACTATTTGCCCTGCTCTCAGAATTCCTTAGTTCCTGTTGCTCTTTGTAGAGTGGGGCCCTCCAAGAGTTCCTCTATCCACATTTGCATATCTATTGCTATCCTTGTTCAGCTTATGTTAGGCAGTCATAACGGTGAGACTTTATGAGTGTACCTCTGACACAGTATTAGAGCAAACCTCTGCTCCTACAGCTCTTACAATATTTCAAACCCATCTGAACCAGTGTTCCCTGAGTCTTAGGTGCAGGAATTGTATTGTACATGTATCCACTAGCACTGGGATTAATAACCCTGCATTTTGGGAGGTTATGGTTTTCTATAATGATCTCTGTTGCAAAGAGAAGTTTCCTTGATGAAGGTAAAAGCTACATTTATCTGTGGGTCTAAGGACAATTATTTAGGTGTAGTTAAGGATTATGCTGGTTTAGTAAAGTGGTTAGAGGTTCTCCTTCAAGATCCATGATTTGCCAGCTCTAGGTAGTGGCTAGTTTTCCTGCACTAGGCATCCAAGATATGTGTGTGGTTACTGCATCCTTAGAGTTATCGAGTGTATTTATCTCCCTTTCCTTCCTAATTAGAGCCCCACCACCTTTTCAATATCAGATCACTTAGTATTGGCATTGTAGCTATAACCTTTACGCACTGCTTTTGGTTATATCACATATATTATAGTATACTTTAATTTTAACTCATAATAAGTATATTCAATGTCTTAAAATATTTAATTCATATTCACATACTCATATAATGTGGTTTAGATCAAATGCACTCTACATTCTCCCCTCCAGTTCTTGCCCAGTACATCCCCCATACCTTTCCTTCTACACCTCACATGCTCATTTTATTTTTAATGCCACCAAGTTCATTTAATGCTACCTATATGTGCATGGGTTTGGGACCATCTAAGGAGTGTGGGTCCACCATCACTGAATCTTCCTCTCCTAGCATCCAAAAGTTTCCAGTAGCTCAAAGGTAAGGGTGGTCATTTATGAATCACTCTTCCATCCATGCTGGGATTCCAGCTGGATCGATCTTGTTTGGGTATTGACAAAGCAAGTAGTCTGCCATGAGTTCATGTGTTCCAACACTGTTTCACTACAACAATCTTCTCCTTCTAGTTATGACTGTCTATGTGCTTCCTCTTTTTTGATGATCCTTGAACCTTGGGAGAAAGGGTTATGATACAGACATCCCATTTAAAGTCGAGGCCTCCAAAGTCTCTTATTCTCAGATACTTATTAGTTATGAGTCTCTGTATTATTCACCATGAATATAAAGATAAGAACTTGGGGGATATTTTATTACTATGTCTACTTGGCAGCATAATAGTTCCAGGTTTTCGTCAAGGGCCTATAATCTAGCTAGTCATGTATTTTTGGCTAAGTTAATGGAACCAAGCCAAAGTTTCATCTTGTAGAGCAGGCTTTAGATCCAAACAGAAAGTGTGTCGTTATTTCCATGACATCCATGCTGATAATGCACAAATAAACATAACTTGACAAACTAGTCATTATTGTAGCCCATAGGGTTTCATAAATGTGTAAGTTAAGAGCATTTGGCCCCTTGCTACAGGGTAAATCTATGTATACCTTTTTTTATATGTATGTGCATGTATTTCAGAAATCTTCTACAGTAATAGGGCTCCTTATGGTGTTTCATAGGTCTTTAGTTATCCTTTCCATTTCGTCCATGCCTTATTTTGGAGTGTGCTTAAAGAGTTCTATGTATCTGTGACTTTCTCAAATTTCCCTTTGCTATGGATTTCCAGTTTCATTCTTACATCCATTACAATGAGGTACTCTAGGGCTATAGGAACTGATTCTTTCTCTCCACTAAGTTAAAGAATAAAAAGGCAGGCAAAACCATATTTCAGCACTCTGCCCAGTTCTATGAAAGCAGAAACACACACACACACACACACACACACACACACACACACACACACACACACACAACATCAAAGCACACAAAGAGACAAACTTTAAGTGGGGAAGTGATTGAAAAATGAAATCTGAATTAGTCTGACATAACAAAAATTTATATTTAGGGTTGAAGAGAATCCCCTTTCTTTATCAGAATTGGATGGTTTGGACATTAAAGGTGATTGGACAAGTCAGACCAACAAAGTGAAGCTAACTGGTTCCCATTACAGAAACTTCTCCCCCTCCTTTCCCAGATGTTTGAAAGTCACAACCACTGAATAATTTCCAATAGCAGTTGAGTTAGTGGGAGCCCACCAAGTCTGTATTCTAGAAAAGGAGAAGAAACAGGAAGTGGACTGCCTTAACTATTTTAACAAAAAGTATATTAACCTACCTTTAACATCTTTTCTCTGTTCACCTGTACACCAAGGATCTAACTCCCTTCATTATAAAACAGTTAGGAAACATACTTTGTATTATTTAAAATTTTAAGTCATTTTTCCCTTAATGTTTGTCACATTCACTTTACAGTCTCAGCTTAAAATAATAGACAAGATTAAGAATAAAATGCAAAAGAATGTAGATGTTTTCTTCTCATATTGGAATCCCATCATTTTTTCCTCGCAAAACTGTTTTGCTAATGATCGTTAGTTTTTATTTGTGTATAAATGTTTTTTTAAGAAACTTACTTATATTTATTTTATGTGCATTCCTGCTTTGCCTGCATGCATGTCTGTGTAAGGGTGTCAGGACCCCTGGAACTGCAGTTACAGACAGTTGTTAGCTGCCATGTGGGTGCTGGGAACTGACCCCAAGACCTGGAAGAGCAGTCAGTACTCTTAACTGCTGAGCTAACTCTCAGCCTGGAAACGTCTTAAATGGTATTTTCTTTTTGAAGAATGGCTTCATAGGATGAATAATTTTTGATCTTTTGATTGGAATTCTTTGCTGTTCTACTACTTTGAAAATTTCATTCCAATACCTTTGCCTCCTATGGGTTCTGATGAGAATACAGTTCCTAACCTTACTGATTTCTCTTCTATGCATCTATTTGCTAAATCATTTTTGTCTTGCTAGTTTCAAGAATTTTGCTTTTGTTTTTGAGTGTTTCATCATCATATATCTAACCGTGCATCTTTCTGAGCTTATTCTAGGTAGAATTCACTAGTTTTTGGAAGTTTATATTCTTTTTTGTCAAAACAGGACATTTTGTTGAATTATTTCTTTATTAATTCCTTTCATTTTCTTTCTTGAATTCTACTTTGTATATTAACACATCTGATTGTACACTACCGATTTCTGAGACTCTATTCACTTTTCTGTCTGTTTTGACAGTTGAATAGTTGCAGTCAGCTTATTTACAAAATTTCTGATTCTTTCACTTGTTAGCATCAAACCTTTGAGATTTTACTTGACTATCATCATGTATTTTTATACTAATGTTCACACTGCTTTACTTCTTCAAATGCTACTCCATTAACTCTCATGTATATATATATGAGAGTATATATATACATATATACATGTATATGTATATACATATATAAGAGACAATATATTACATATATAGAATATATAATATATGTCAAGTATATACATATATATAATTACTGATTGTTTTTGTCTTGTGAGTGAAATGACTGTATTTCATCATGAAGAATTTTTTTTTGGTTTTTACGAGACAGGATTTCTCTGTATTGTTTTGGAGGCTGTCGGTCCAGCCCAGCCTTGAACTCACAGAGATCTGCCTGCCTCTGCCTCCCGAGTGCTGGGATTAAAGGCATGCACCACCACCGCCCTGCTCATCATGAAGAATTTTAATTGGATGATTTTCTCTATTTTGTTTTACTTTGCTGTATAGTAATCATTACTTTCTTTCTTTCCTTCTTTCTTTTATTCACCAGCATTTTTTAAATTTAAATTAGAAACAAGCTTGCTTCACATGTCAATCCCAGTTCCCTCTCCCTCCCCTCCTCTCCCACCTCCCCTCCAACTCTTCTCTAAGCCCTCCCCCAATCCCCACTCCACTCTCCAAGGAAGGTGAGGCCCTTCATGTGGGATCTCAAAAGTCTGTCATATCATCTGGGGCAGGGCCTAGGCCCTCCCCCATGTGTCCAGGCAGAGACAGCATCCCTCCACGTGGAATGGGCTCCCAAAGTCCATCTGGATGACAGGGATAAATGCTGATCTACTGCCCGAGGCCCCAAAGAATGCCAAGGCCTCGTCACTGACACCTACGTTCAGGGTGTCTGGATCAGTTCCATGCTGGTTTCTCAGCTGTTAGTATGGAGTCGATGAGCTCCACCTTGTTCAGGTCAGCTGTTTCTCTGGGTTTTACTAAGTCTTAACCCCTTCGCTCATCACTCCTCCCTCTCTGCAACTAGGCTCCAGGAGTTCCGTCCAGTGTTTAGTTGTGGGTGTTTGCCTCTGCTTCTTTCAGCCACTGGATGAAGGCTCTAGGATGGCACACAAGGAAGTCGTCAATCACGTTATCAGGGAAGGCCTTCTAATAGTATGTGATAGATGGGGAATTTTAAGTACCGTGAAAATTCTTGAGCTCAAACATTCCCTTCGAGATGGTGGAGGTGATGGTTTACTGTGGTTGTTGGTGTTTGTTAGCTGTAACTTTCCTGGAACAACTTCATGTTCTCTGCCATGTGTAGCTCCTGAGGTCTACTTAAGAAACTAGGGGTCAACTAACGATCAATCAGATTTTCCTAATTGTCTAGAACAAATAAGCTTACCTCCCTGTGGTGTAGCACTGTCTGGTTGGATCACATCTTCAACCATCTAGCTACTGAAATGAATCTCTTGCCTCCACTTTCTGTTTGGGCAGTATGTCAAAAATTATGTGGAGATGAGTGACTGAGATCTTTTGAAACTTTCCTGAGCATGTGCTCAAACATGAAAAAACATAGATGTTCACTCTACTTTATGTTCATTTTATTATAAAGTAATTTATCTAATTATGTTTCAGTCAGAGTGTGTGTTTATTATAATTACCTGATTGTTACTGGATTGTGGCGTTAAAGTTTTCTACTTGTAGAATATCTGGTGGCAAGATACACCAGAAGGAAAGATATTCTTGTTTAAGGCCACCTTTCCTTTAAATCCCCATATGATCAGCAGTCTGTTGTATCTCACTCCAAAGCCAGATCTGTGAGTATGTTTATATTTATGCTGTATACTCAACAGCACTCTGCCTTTCGGTTTGAAAGGCATCTCAGCAATGCAGATCTCCATTGGAACTGTCTCTGCTCCACTCACAGTATAGCCACACTAAATGGTTTTGGTGCTTCTTGGGCCACTCACATAAGCCTCACAGTTTTCAAGTACCCGTGTGCTTTTCTTTTACCTTCTAGTCACTTGTGCCACAGATTATGAAGTCAGGATTATATGCATTTTCTGATGCTGAACTTTGGCTCAGAGGAGTTAAGTGTCTTGCCACAGAAGAAGCAGGTGATATTCAGAATGCGAGCATTGGGGACCTCTTTGCTATACTACCTTTGTCCTTGATCTTGGGGAACAAGAAGTGCTAGGCTGTCATTTACTCTAAACCATCTAATGCCAAATGCCTAAATACCTATACAACATCTGATATCATCTTATACATCAAAATAAGGGAAGTGAAGAAAAATCCACAAATTTTCCCATTAAAACTACTCCAATGGCTGGAGTGAGTCAATGTGGTTTGGTGTAGGTTCATGGAGATGAAATTGAGGTGATACTCAATTTATCTCCATGGCTTCTTTATTTCTTTATCTTTGAGATTATAATAAAATTACATCATCTCTCCCTTCTTTTCCTCCCTTCAAACCATCCCATATACCCCTCCTTGTTCCATTTCAAAGTCATGGCCTCCTTCTACATTAATTGTTGTTGCATGCATGTATATACATATATGTGCCTAGATATAATCTCCTCAGTCTGTATTATATCACTTATATATGTTTTAGGGCTGAACATTTGGTATTGGACAACTGAATGGTGTGCTCTTCCCAGAGGTAGACTCTTTTCCACACCCTAATCATTCCTTGGTGCCCTATGGTTCTTTGCATAGGGTTTAGGCTGCTGGGCTTTGCAGAATCCATGTCAACCTGTCTGTGGTTGCTGTCCTTGTACAGTTCATGTTGGTGAGACTTTAGGGTGTAGCTTCTAACCTTACTAGAAGACATAATCTCCCAACAAAGTCCCTGATCCTCTTCCCACCCCCTCTTCTTCAATGTTCCCTGAGCCTTAGCTGCAGGATTTGCTTTGTGGATGTATCCATTAGGACTGGTATCCACAACTCTGCATTTTGATTAGTTGTAGTTTTCTGTATGGTCTCTGTCTGTGACAAAGAGAACATTCCTTGATGATTTGAGTATGAAGAGACATATTTAGAGCATAACTAGGCATCATGCTGGCTTAATAAAGTTGTGGTTGTAGGTTCTCCTCCTATGATCCCTGACTTTACTAGTCTATAGCTTATTTTTTGATGTGAGCCTAGCCTTTAGCGGCTGAGCTATCCCTATTTTTAAAAGACAACCTCATGCTGAGTTTCACAATTACAGTCATTCTAGTAGCTTGGCAAAAAATTATTGAACTCATGCAATTCCCAGCACTAAGATGAAGACAAGTTAGGCCTCCACAAAAAAATAAACCTTTCATAGGTATATGAAATTCATGAATGCACTACTTTTGTTCAGTAATGTATACCTGTTACCATGGGACCATTCCTGGTGCACAATGAATTTATGAAATTAATTAATATTTCAGATGTTTTTCAAAGGTTATAAAATATAAAGTGTGAACAGAAACTCATAGTGTTCTGGCATAGAAAGTGAGGACAGCATAGGCAGTTCAGAAAGACCCTGTGAGGAGGGAGTACTGAATGCCACTGTCACCTTCACTTACCTGCTTTAGAAACAAGCATTTAGAAGACCCCTGACTCGAGGGTTCTGCTCTGTGTACCCATCACTCAGACCTCTTGACTGAGCTCCTTATTTTCTGAGATCAAGCCAAAGATGGGGCCTGCACATCACTATCAGACCCACTGCAGACGCCTTCTGCCACCAGCAGCCGACAGACAAAAAGAAGGGTGCTTTCTAAGCATCCTGCTCTGTCATCTTGAGAATGGAGCTTAGTTCAGGTCAGTTAGCATAGTTCCAATGAAGTACACGTTGGTCAAAAAAATTGTAGAAATCTCCACAATCACAATTTTATTCTGAAAAATAAAATAAATTGAGATAGGTTCTCTAATACACACAGCTGATGTATCTTCATTTCTCCTTTGGATATAGCTATAGGACTGAATGGTCAAAAAATTGATGTGCATCCTGTGATAGTTAATACAGTCAGCTTGACAGCATCTACAGCCACCTAGGAGATCAACCACTGGGCATGTCTAGAGGAGAGGTTCTAGATTTAGTTAAATGAGGTAGAAAGACCACCCCAACAGTGGGCTGCGCCTTCGGTGGAATGAATAAAAAGGATAAAGTGAGATGGATATCAGAGCTGTCACTTTCTGCTTCCTGATTGTGGGCACAATGTGACCAACTACTCCACACTTCTGCTGCTGACCTCCGCATCGTAGCAGACTGACCCTCAAACTATGGTAAATTCTTAGTTCCCCACATTGCCATTGTTAAGCATTTGGCACAGAAACAGTCAAAGGAACTGATACACATGTAGAAAAGGCATGAACTTGGAACCTTGGCATATATATTATTTATGTGCCTAAGAAGCCCACAATACTCAGTGCTCCCATTTTCATGATAAAATCCATTCAGCCTCACACTGCAAATATCATAATCTATACAGACTATCATGGACCATAGCTGAACAGAGCAACAGCTTTTATTATCATTACTATAGCAGATCCCTCTGATCTGTGGGAGATATGACTATAGGGGCTTCTTTTCCTTTATATAGTATATTAGCGCCTCTTCTCTGCAATAATTAAATACCATGCACAGAGGAACTCATGGAAGACAGGGTTTTCTTTTGGCTTACAGTTGCAGAGGGGGCATCTCTGGTGGTGGGGAAGGTGTGGCAGCAGGCCCTCAGAGCAGGAAACTAAGAGACTGTATCTCCAGCCATGCACAGAGAGCAAAGAGTGTGAACTGGAAGTGGGGCGAGGCCCACCCACAGTGACACAGTGACGTACTTCCTCCAGCCAGGCTCCACCTCCTAACGGTTTCATAAATTCCCCAAACACCACCACCAACCAGGAGCCAAATGATAAACTAGACAATGTAAGAAAATAAAATGATGCACTACAATATTATAGTATAATTACAAATAATAACTATAATAAAACTTACATGAATGCCTCCCCCCTTTCTTTCTGTCTTTCTTTCAAAATACCTTTTTGCACTTCATTGTGTTTTCAGATCTAAAACTGACTGTGAGGATTGAAAGTACAAAAAACAAAAACATGGAAAAGTAGGAACCACTGTACTACGGATTTATCTTAAAGGTAGCATGTACATTTTCCCATGCCATTATTTTTAACAAAGATATTATGCCATCTTCAATGATTATTAGCATACAATTTTTAAAAATGTCTGAAAAGCAGAGTGAATTAAAAAGTCACTTAAAATGGAAATACTTAATTCATAACGGCAAAGTATATATAATTCTACAGACTTTCATTTTTACATAGGAAAAAAACCATTGTTAGTAGCAATTGCTGATCAGGTGTGGACAGCAGAAATAGTGTGCTGGACTTTATTGAAAAGTCTCAGTTTTTTGTGAAGTACCTGATTGCTACACAGTTTGTGATAATAATGTGAGAATCCAACTTTACTTACAGATACAAATATTTGGCTTTGCTTCTATTTGGAGGACTTAACAGTTTGTTATTAATATAGTGCTAACATTATCTTAACTTGATAATGACTCTTAATTATTCCTATTCTTGTTTTTTCTCTTTTTTTTGTTTTTGGTTTTTCAAGACAGGGTTTCTCTGTGGCTTTGGAGGCTATCCTGAAACTCGATCTGTAGACCAGGCTGGCCTCAAACTCACAGAAATCCGCCTGCCTCTGCCTCCCGAGTTCTGGGATTAAAGGTGTGAGCCACCAACGCCCGGCTTCCTTTTCTTGTTTTCTTAATGTAAATTATTACTAATGTAGGTTATTCCTAATGGAGTAGTAATTAGCATTTACATGTTGGTGCCTAGTATTTTTAATAATTGTATTTATAAATACTTATATCCTAGCATCCATTTCAAAGTACCTGTACCACTAGCCATAGATTGTGTTTCTCAAATAAATCTCAGATAGAGATTGATCTCAGAGTGATTCATTAAGAAGCTTCATCAGGAAAAAGAGTGAGGATTGTGAAATACATCAGAAAGAGAAGACAGTAACTCACTCACCAGCATGCCATTTCATCCACCAACAAAGGGCCAACTGTTTCATTATTGGTGCATCTTATTGATTCTCTAGTCAATTCTCTAGTTAAACCAGCCAGAGAAAGATCCCAAGATGCCTTAGTGAGTAGCTTTCAATGACCTGTTCTGTGATCCCCTCTGTGAGCAAAGCAGGAATCAGCCTGAGGACTATCTTTCATTTTTTTTACAAACTGCTTCTTGGTAACATATAAGGCTATAAACAGCCATGGGGAGCCCCCTAGAGAGGGACTTCCATGTGGTAGTGAGACCCCCCTCCCCATGTAATCTGTTCATCAACATACTTAGTTCTTAAAACGTTGGAATCTTTTTAGGAAGAACAGCCTGGTGAGTGACATCCTCTTCTCATTCCACCTGGAGAGGGAGATTCTGTGCTAACTCCACCTAAAGAAGGGAGATCCTGTGATCTTTCCCTTAGTCTCAGTAGGTATAGAACACTGCTACCATTAGAATGGAAATAATCCCAAATTATTCAGTGATGGATTTAGCAGAGGTGATTGACGTGAGTGAGCTTCTCAGTATCTAGCATTTTATAACTGACCCATGACACACAAACTCAAGACTTGCATGTTAAATACCACAGGACAAGCAGCATCATTTGAATGGGTATTGGGGAAGGAATCTGAACATGTGGGTATGGCCAACTTTTAACACCCCTGTTCCACACATCTTTGGGTGAGACTATTTCTTTGCTTGTCTGTGGTGTAATACAAATGGTCCCATAGGCCCCTTCTCTTTAGAAAAGCTGGACTTGATGGAAAAGACTTTGAGATAAAGACCTAAAGCAGATTCTTGAAAGTCCCCTCTTTACTGGGGTTGCAATGCAGGTGCTAAGAATAAGCACAACATTCCCGTAGTCTGTGTAGACTATCTGTGATTCTGGCTGGCTGGCAACTCCACCACACCACAGCATTTTGCCTTTTTGGACAATATTTACCTCTGTGTTGGGATGTGTGTGTCAAATACTCAGAGGTCCATAGATGAAACATGTTTCTTTTTCAAGTTAAAAATTGAAGCAAGCTTTTCTTAAAATGCCTTTAAACATATTTCCTTTATAAAGTTATTTTATAGAAGTAAAACTCTTGTTCTGAATTCCTAGGGCACAGATCTAAGACCCCAACATGTCAAGCCCTGTCACTCACTCCAGAAAAAATAGTGGAGAAAGAGACAAACTTCATTTTCAGTGTAATACATGGGGAAGGCAGGGGAAATTTTAAGTCTCTCAGCCTTTCTTGGGGGAAAACTGATACATGCTTTGCCTTTAAATCAGAGAAGAATCAGGAAGATGTCAAGAAGTCGGAATAACCAAACCAAGGTTGACTTGGCCACTACCTTAGTTCTCCCCCACCACCTTCTGGGTGTCAGGACATTGCCATTGTTCCCTAATGCTTAGAAGAATCTACATTTGGTGCAGGCACCTAGGAAACCGAACTGTTACAGAGGTTACTCCAGAAGGCAAAGTGCTTTGCAGGGCATTTGCCTATCAGGCCTGTGATCCCCAAAAGAGGGCAACCATGTTCCTATGGAGTGATCTATCTGGAAGCGTCTAATATCCCTAGAAAATGGAGGGCAGAACTTTTAAGGTGCCACTCCAGGGATCAGTAACAATACTATACAAGCTGTCAGTTGGCCATCTATAGATTATAATGTCCCTGTAAATCTTGAAAATATTATAATTGTTTGGTATTTCCAGCCTTGAAAAAAGTGGGTTAGCAGTGGAAGGTGGATATCTGCTATTTCACACGCTTGAGATAATACTTTGGCATCTTACCCAAAGCTTAAGTGGAGGAGACATACAATGAAGGCAGAGGTACCAAGTTCTACCAGTACTTGCAGAAGTACCAAGTTCTGCCAGTACTTGCTTACCTGTCAGTCGTCTGCAGGCCTGAGTAAAGAGTCAGTACTTGGACTAAATGCAACTTTTAAGACCTTTTCAGAATCTCACCTGAAATTAAAACCGCTATTTCAGATTCAACTACAGTAGATGCTAAGAAGACATTTTATTTATAGATCCTTGATAATGATAAAAACCTGTAGGAAACTTTAGGACTTGTTTTTAAAACTAGGTCTAAATCTACAATTTTTTCCAGTGTTACGAAGAAACCAACTTGATTCTAAAATCAAAGAACAGACAGAAGTTCAAGTGGGTTGCAAAGTTGGCAAAAACATGTTCTGCCAAGAAATAAAAAGCAATTCAATCCAAAATCTGCTACAGTGTTCACTTCTTCTAGTTCTCCTTGGGCAAGCACAAATTCCAGAACAGATCAGAGCATTATTCATCTCAGCACAATGCGCTTTATGAAGCTAAAGATACTCACATTGCTTATCTGAACTTAGAGGCTTTCCATTAGTGGTTCCTGTGCACTCTAGGTTCCAATCACACTGTATGTACATCAGCAGCTCTCAACCTGTAGGTGGGGATCACATGACCCTTTCACAGAGGTCTCACTTTAGATATCCCGCATATCAGATATTTGCCTTATGATTCATAACAGTAGCAAAATTACAGTTATAAGGGAGCAATGAAAAGAATTTTGCCGTTAGGGGTTGTCCTAGCTGGGCAGATTCTACTAGATACAATTCTCTAATATGCTTTCTTCAGGCTGTGTTCTTCCCAGGCTGGTGACCGACTGTCCTTCCTAAATTGTGCTTCTCTTGATACTACGAATGTCACAGCGGGGAACGCAGTGTGTGTGTGTGTGTGTGTGTGTGTGTGTGTGTGTGTGTGTGTGTGTGTGTGTGTGTGTTTCTATAGCAGTTATTCATGTTTTCTCTTCTGAACATTTTTCACCATTTGGAACTCTATTTTCTCTATTTTCTTCAAGTCACTGAAACCCTGGTGTAAAAAGTTAGTGCCAACAGGACACAGGTTAAGATTCTTATACCACAGTTTTACTTGGTGTCTCACTCAGGGTTTCTGTTGCTTTAATAATACACACTATCAAAAGCAACTTAGGGAGAAAAGGGTTTATTTCATCTGACATCTCTCAGGTTGTACTCTCTCACTGAGACAAGTTGAAGCAGGAACTCAAGGCAGAAATCTGGAGGCAGAATCCAATGCAAAAGCCATAGCGTGGTGCTGCTGAATGGCTTACTGCTTGTGGCTTACTTTAATCTGCTTTCTCATAATCCCCAGGCCCAGTTGCTCAAGGTGTGGCACCACCCACAGTGGGCTGGGCACCCCCACAATAATCATCAATCAAGAAAATGAACCACTGCCTAATCTGATGTGGACATTTTCTCACATGAGGTCCCTCTTCCCATTTGACACTATCTTGTGTCAAGTTGACAAAAATGCCAATCAGGATAATTGGTAATAAGCATCCTTAGAGTTCACTTTGGAGCACTGCTCTGGAACATGTGAAGGACAGAAGCACAGCCTTCCACCACACTGGATATCCCCATAAGCACATGATGGAAGCACAATAAGCATGCCATTGTTGCATGCTTATAGGATGAACCAAAGTGAAAGTCTTCTGGAGCAGGACTGGTCATCTGGTTGTATTACTAAGTGATCTTAATTCCAATCCTCAGGAGATATTCCTTGTGAATTATAAGTCTCTAAAAGATATATGCTGGGAAAAGTATTCTGAGGCCACTCTTTATGACTATAAAATCACAGTTTAAAAAAAAGAGGCAATCACAATAGTTTCTGTTGCTATATATCTTATCTTAGACTTGTAGCTTCTATGCTGGGTGAGCTCCCCAATGGCGTCACTTTCATCTCTCTTCACTGTTCACCCAGGTCCTGCATAGTAACCAATCAACAAGTGGTGATTGTTCCATAAATAACCAATAATATTCAAATATATTTTATCTGAACTTAAAGTGACTAAGAGTATCAGTAATATAAAAAAAAGATAACACCAAAGTCATCATTTTGAGAATTATAAAAATTTAAATAGGCAAGTAAGCTAGAGATAAGAGGATTACATATTCAGGTACATAAGGCAATGTCCCACTCATCTGTCCATCTTTCCTCTAAGCTTCTTGATTTAGTTTGAATTATGGAAGAAAGATAGACTATTCTACAATTCTAGATTTTCTGGTTGCTTAAATGGGGGTATCTGAAGGTTCGTGAGATCACAAAGCCACTGCCACCCTTATGTCTGCAACACCAGCAGAAGACTGTAAAGGGCCTTTGAAGAGAAATCCACAGGTGATCCTTACATGAATACACAGCATTTTTCAAAGATACTGTGGAAGAGGAACAATGAATATACAGTGTAGACTCTTCCTCCTGTCCATCAAGCTTCTACTTCCATGGGCATCTCCCATTGACTGAACACCAGGCAAAGCCTAGGGCAAAACCAGGGCAGAAAATTACAGGAGTGGATGGTGACATTGGGGAGAGAAGGGTGATTACAGAATAACTAAGCACAGCTGGCCTCTTTAGGAAGCCCTCTGTCTCCCACTCACCCACGAGTTCATAGTTGTCCTTTAGAAAGCAGCTAGAGAAGAGATTATAAACTCTATGTCTTTATTTATTCATTTATGTGGTGCTGGGACCCAAACTTAGGGCCCATACATGCCAAATAAGCAGCAGAACCACAGCCTTCAAGTTCTTTAGCCTTGTAACATTTTTTCTCTCCTTCCTATCGTGGATATTTGCTTTTGATGAAATGGATTGCCATGCAAAAGGAATAGTTCTTCTTACTATTGAGTAATAACTTGCCAATCAGCTAGTTAACTTGAACAGCAGTATCTCCCAGTTTGCTTCACAAGAATAAAACATGGAGTATTGGCCAGTGGGAATTGGGTAGGTGAGTCAACACAGAAATTAAAATTGCAGCTAATAATACTATGTGAGCTAATAGGAAATTTTGATCTTTCATGGTATCAAGTTAGTTGGGATTTTAATTCACTTTTAATTCACCACTCATTTAATCCTGGGAACTCTTATTCCTCTGTTTTGAAATATGGGATAAACCCAGAACTAAATTAAAATTTATCACTACATCACATTCCTTCCAAACAATGAATCAGACTTACTTCTCAAAATTGGATCTGCCCTCTTTGTTTTTATCTCAGGATGGCTAATGAAAAATTGTCTGTGTAGACAAAGAGGGTACTGTTTGAAGAACAAATTCATTTACTATTCTATTTTCAGAATATTTATCTACACTAAAATTCCAACTTATTTTATTTCAAGGTCCTATGTGGCCAACTGTTCCTGGATTATCCCATTCCATTAAGGCCTCTTGATCTCCCTCTGAGCAGAGGCATGTCTTGTGGGAGAAGGGAGAGCAGACAAATGTCACTGGGTCATTACTTGGCATGAGTTACTTTGAAGAGTCCTTTTTAAAAAAAAACAGGTTTCAAGGAGTGTGGCCATGACATTTTAAAAAAGAAAACAACATGAAGAGGTGCCAGAGAAAGCAGCATATACAAAGTATTTTAATACAGAATAGCCCATTCATGGCCTCAATGAAGAAGGCTTTTCTTGCTCAGTCATCTATCAGCAAGCCTTACACCTCAGATAACATGGTATGCAGAGCTGTGCTAGTTGTGTTTTAAAGTAGACATTTCATGACTCAAGGAATCTGTGGACTTCCAGGTTGGCATGCGATGCAGTAGTTCATATAAACAAACGCTCAGGAGGCAGAGCACCCATAGCTTCTGACAAAGAAATGTCCACATTCCACTGAAAAAGAGCAACCTGAGTGAGAGAATGGACAAGGCAGCATCTGAAGGCTTCCAGCTCTACAAACATCACACAGGTGGAAGTCCCTATTCTCTAGAGAGAAAATACCAAGAGTAACAGTGACTATGTAGAAAACTGTAGAACATACCGTAGGAAGCTGAATATCTGAGGGAAATTGTCAATGAAAACTGAATAGCGTTGAGCCAATGCTTTCAATTGTTTTATGTCCAATGTCAATAATTGTATCTGAAATACATTTGAATCTTTTAGTACCAATAATTAAAATTAATAACATACTGTATGTCTTCTGAATTACCAAAAGAAAAATGCAATCAAATAAAATATACTGCAGTTGGCAAAAGAGCAAACATTGAAAAGGATAATGTAGCCAAATACAGAGTGCCAGACGGTATGGAGAGTGCTTCACATCTCCTTAATCTTCCTTAAGTCTCCAGGAAAGCTGTTTGTGATGTGGCTCAAAAGCTGTCCTAGTGGGCCAGCAAGATGGATCAACGAAGAAAGGCACTTGCGGCCAAATATGCTGAGCTGAGTTTGATCCTCAGAACCCACGTGGTAGAATGAAAGAACTGATGCCCATACACTGTGGCCCGCCCCTCACACACTCAGCAAATGAATGTAGAATAAACCAGTTCTTCAGCATGAAAGTGTGGTCAGCATTTAAACACACTAGTGGGATGACATTAAGTAAAACTTGCATCCTGTATATCATACTTGAGTGAGAGTCACCAGTAAGGCTCAGGTGACAGAGACCCCACACTGAATTCCATCTCAACAGAAAAACTGTCCTGAACTAAGAGTGGTGCTTATTTTCAGATAAAATTGAAGGTTTTCAGGGTGAGATAGTAATAGACATTGTGTTGATTTTTCAGAACAGAAGGGGTGGATTCTCATACAATACAACATAATTTTGCTGTGTCCTCCACAGTCGCAAAAGTACATAACATAAAATCAAAAGCAACAGGACCAAATACACCGCAAAATAACCATGACAGAAGGAGTAAATATGCCTGATGAAGAAACCGAGTTCATTAAAGCTTGGTGCACACTTAAGATAAGGAAGAAAAGAAAAGTGAAGAGCTAACTAAATGGGCAAAAGTATGATAATTCAAGTAAAAAGAGACAATTAAACAGTGTACTTTTAAAAAGCATGTACAGAAATTTGTTTAATAAGGACAAACTTCAGATGAGAGGCACATGCTCAACTTAATTCTTAAAGAGAATGAGAGTTAATAACATAAATATTTGCTGGGCAGTGGTAGTGGCACACACCTTTAATCCCAGCTCTCAAGAGGCAGACACTGGTATATCTCTGTAAATTCAAGGCCAGCTGGGACTACAGAGTTACCCAGTGCCACACAGAGAAACAATGTCTTGAAAAAATAAATTAAATAAATATTTAACAGATTAAAAAATTTTTACACATCAATCCCAGTTCCCTCTCTCTCTCCTCCTCCCCTGCCCCCCACTGACTCCCTATTCCATCCCCTTTCTGCTCTACAAGGAGGATGAGGGCTCCTATGGGGGATCTTCAAAGTCTGTCATATAATTTAGAGCAGGGCCTAGGCCCTCTCCCGTGTTTCTAGGCTGGAAGAGTATCCCTATATGTGGAGTGGGCTCCCAAAGTCCATTTGTGTAGTAGGGGTATATACTGATCAACTGGGCCCCATAGATTACCCAAACCTCCAAACTGATATCCACATTCAGGGGGTCTGGAAAAGTCCTATGCTGGTTTCTCAGCTATCAGAATGGGGTCCATTAGCTCCTCCTTGTTCAGGTCAACTATTTCTGTAGGTCTCTCCAGTCTGGTCTTGACCCCTTTGCTCATCATTCCTCCCTCTCTGCAACTGGATTCCAGGAGTTCAGTTCAGTGTTTACCTGTGGGTGTCTGCGTCTGCTTCCATCAGCTACTGGATGAAGGCTCTAGGATGGCAAATAAGGTAGTCATCAATCTTATTATCAGAGAATATTATTATTAAGCGACTTTTCATACAATACAGCTTGATAATATTCTTTCTCCTTCCCTAACTCCTCCCGTATCTTCCTTCCCCTCCCTACCCACTCAACTTCATACTCCTTCTATCTCTTTTTTTGTCTTTTTTATTTTTAAATTTAAATTAGAAACAAGGTTGCTTCACATGTCAATCCCAGATCCTTCTCCCTCTCCCTGTATCTCCCCTCCTCCCACTCCTTCCCACAAATCCCCATCCCCTCTCCCCAAATCCCCACTCCTTTCTCCAGAAAGGGTAAGGCCCGACATGGTGGGTGTCCATAGTCTGTCATTTCATCCAGGGAAGGGCCTTGGCTCTCCCGCAGGAGTCCAAGCTGAGAGAGCATCCCTCATTGTGTGATGGGCACCCAAAGTCCATTTGTATGCCAGGGATAAATACTGATCTACTACCCAAGGCCCCATAGATTGCCTAGGCCTCCTCACTGACACCCACATTCAGGGGGTCTTGATCAGTCCCATACTGGATTTCCAGACATCAGTCTGGGATTCAAGAGCTCTCCTTGTTCAAGTCAGCTGTTTTTGTGGATTAAACAAACCCAGTCTTGACCCCTATGCTCATCAGTCCTCCCTCTCTGTCACTGGGTTTCTTGAGTTCAGCTCAGTGTTTAGCTGTGGGTGTTTGCCTCTGCTCCCATCAATCATTAGTTAAAGGTTTTCTTTTTCCCAGACTCTCTGGCAGTGGGATTGTAGACTGGAACCCCTGATTCATGTCTAAAATCCATATATGAGTGAGTACATAACATGTTTATATTTTTGTGACTGGGTTTCCTCACTCAGTATGGTTTCTTCTAGTGCCATCCATTTGCCTGCAAATTTCAAGATTCCATTGTTTTTTTTTCTGCTGACTAGTACTCCATTGTGTAATGCACCACATTTTCTCTATCCACTCTTCAGTTGAGGGGCATCTAGGTTGCTTCCAGGTTCTGGCTATTACAAATAATGCTGCTATGAATATAGTGTAACAGATGTCCTTGTGTGACTATGCATCTCTTGGGTATATGCCTAAGAGTGGAATTGCTTGGTCTTGTGGTAGTCTGAATTGAATTGAACAACCCAATATTAACCCATACATGTATGAACATCTAATCTTCAACAAAGAATCTAAAAATATACAATGGAATAAATAAAGGATCTTCAGCAAATGGTGTTGGCATAACTGGATGCTGGCATGTAGAAGACTGCAGATAGATCCATGTCTATCCCATGCACAAAACTTAAGTCCAAATGGATCAAAGACCTAAACATAAATCCAGCCACACTAAACTTCTTAGAAGAGAAAGTGGGAGGGACCCTTGAACGAATTGGTATAGGAGAATGCTTCCTGAACATAACACCAGTATCACAGACACTGAGATCAATACATGTGACCTCCTGAAACTGAGAAACTTCTGTAAGACAAAGGACACAGTCAGCAAGACAAAAAGGAAACCCACAGAATAGGAAAAGATGTTCACTAACCCAACATCTGACAGAGGGCTGATCTCTAAAATTTACAAAGAACTCAAGTAGCACGTCTCCAAAACACCAAAGGATCCAATTAAAAAGTGGGCTACAGAACTAAATAGAGAATTCTTAACAGAGGAGTCTGAAATGGCTGAGAGGCTCTTAAGAAAGTGTTCAATATCCCTAGCCATCAGGGAAACGCAAATAAAAAAAACTCTGAGATACCATCTTATTCCTGTCAGAATGGCTAAAATCAAAAACACCAATGACAGCTTATGCTGGAGGGGATGTGGAGAAGGGGGAACACTCCTCCCCTGCTGGTAGGAGTGCCAACTAGTACAATGACTTTGGAAATCAGTATGGAGATTCTTCGAGAAAATGGAAATCATCTTACCACAAGACCCAGAAATTCCATTCTTTTTATCTCTTAAAATAAAACAGAAAGTCTAAAACCAAACCAAGTTAAACAGACAAAAAATACAAAACAAACAGAAAGCATGGAGTCCACTATGTATTGACCAAATAGTGAGCATGAGCACTTCCCTGAAGTGTAGTTGGTACACTCAATGTCACTCCATGGAAAACTGACTTGCCCTCTCTCAGCAGCCATCTCTTGCAAATAATTTCTTGGTTAGAGATATTTGTGCCCACCTCTGCTTCTCAGTGCTGGAGTTTTGTCTGGTTTCAACTTGTGTAAGTCTTGTACATACTGTTACAGTCTCTATGAGTTTTTGTCTAGAAAATGCTGTCTTTGGAGTTGTCCTCCACTCTGGCTCTTATAATCTTTCTTTCTGCTCTTTCTCATCGATCCCTGAACCTCGAATGGTAGAATTTGATGCAAATGTACCATTTAAGACTGAGCTTTCAAAGTCTCTCACCCTTCACATTGTCCAGTTGTGGCTATTAATTACCATCTAGTGCAAGAAAAAGCTTCTCTGATGAGGGATAAGCAATGCACTTATCTATGGATACAACAATATGTTATTAGGAGTTATTTTATTTCTGTTCATTTAGAAGTACAATAGTTGACTTTCGCCTAGCACCCACGAATACCTAGTCTCAAGTTCTTGACCTCCTTAGCAGTATGAGGTATGGGTTCCATTTCATGGAGTGAGCCTAAATCTTTTTAAAAAGAGTTGTTGGTTACTTCCCTGAAATCTGTGCTACTATTTTACCACTGGGTATATCTTGAAGGCGGGCTACTATTGTAACTTACAGGGTTTGTAGTTGGGCTAAATAGTAAACTTTTAAAATGTCATTAATTCAAGAATAATCCACATAATAAATAACAAAATATTGCAAGTAATAGTTTAAAAAACTAAAAGTTGTATTCCCAGGCTTCTGAAGAACATGAAAGAAGGAATTCTATTCAGAGAAAATGTAAGCACTTACACACACATACACACACACACACACACACACTTCAGAAATTACTACCCTATAACACATACGTGTGCACATGCGCTCAGGGAAAACACTGAGCTAGAGCACTTGGAAATTCTTAAATTATCTCCTCACGTGACCAGATTATGTAAGTTTTTTTCATATTCTAAGGAATCTTTACCGCTGTGTAAGGATGTTATAATATGAATTAATTGATACTTAATGCTATCAAACCAAACAAGTTCGTTTCAGAGAAATATTTTTCCAGTGACTAAGAAATGTACCTATTCTGACTAAAGGATGAAGAAGAAACTGTTGAATGTTGAGCTATAAGAGAGGAAAGGAGAGGGAAATCTTAAGCTTCTAGAGCTTAGAGAGCATCAGCTGAGCACGCGCTAATGCAGGCGCTCAGATGTACAGTAGAAGTCCTCTGCAGGGGAAACTCCATACCGCGAGCTTCTGCCATGGATGGAAGCACTAACTCAGAAAGGTTCTTCCAGACCCTTTAACAGGCCATCTTTTTTTCAGTTCCAGGAAAAAAAAAGCCAAGGCAGAGGATCTCATGAGAGCAGGCTCTTTGCTGACACTGTAAGTTATCTAGGGCAACGTAAGACCCGAGGGGTCACAGTACATGTTTCTTAGGAATGAAGGGGTCCCCGGGAACGTCCGTGGCTCTGCCTCTATGCCCTGTTCTTTTCACCATTTTAACAAGAACTTGACTCGCAGCACGAGTGTTGGGAAAGCCCTAGATGACACGGATAGATTTCAAAATGGAAGTCAAATTATCCATGAAAGACTGAACCTCTAACCACCATCTCCCAGGAGCCAAAACAAATCTCATAAGGATGCAAGCAGAGACATTCATTTAGTTTTCAAAACCAGGATAGATCTTAGAATAACCTAATACTGAGGACACATTTCTGACTGGCCTGTGTGTGAAGCTGAACAAAGAACCACTCTCCCTTGTTCCGAGCTAGATTTGGGGGTTTGGCCTTTGAGCAAATTGTGCTATGAGCTTATTCAAAAATACAAGGGACAGATGGCCTGGAAACCCTGTCCTGTGAGGGTGGACTTAAGGAGCCCTGAAGGTGAGGAGAAAAGCCTCTAAAGCTGTCTTCAGAGGCACTCACACACACAGTCCTGCAGATCCGGGTCTCTACTACAGAGCACTTTCTAAAGTTGTGATTGCCTGACACATAGGAGTAATCCCCTACCAGCAGAATGCATAAACTAGCTGCACGATAGCTCTACTGCAGCCTCCAGAACAGTGGTCCTCAACCATCCTGACGCTGAGACCCCTGAACACAATTCCTCATGTGGAGACCGGCAACCATAAAATTATTCTTGTTGCTACTGTTATGAATTGTAATGTAAATATCTGAATTTTCCGATGGTCTTAGGCGAACCCTATGAAAGGGTCACCTGATCCCCAAAGTGTCGAGACCCACAGGCTGAGAACCACTGCTCTAGAAGGTATTGCATCTTCTAATGGCAGGTGACTCCATTTTGAGTTCTTGTACGAGGGGACCTGAAGACAGAAGCATAAAGGTGTTCTGAAGCATTTGAAATTAAAATTTTTAAATTCCTTTGTGATAACCACTACAGTCCAAACACTCCTCACTGCTTCCTATTGGGCAAAGCAGCCGCTGCTCATCTCTACCCCCTCCTGAGGCCTCATCTGTTAAGTCCATACTAGTTCTAAGACATGGGACCCAGCCTCACGGCTGAGCTGTCACAGAACTTTCTACCTTGGAAAAACAATGAGTTAGTCACTAGGCAATTAAATAGGCAATGTAAAATCAATTGATATGATTGGTTAACCCCAAAAATCTAAGGTTAAAAATTACCTTGTTCTGTATGGCTTCTGCATACTTCCCGTCCCTGCATATCGCCTTTCTGTTAATCTCCTTCCAATTTACATTACAACTCCTTATTCTTTTTGCTTCTTGAGATGCTCTGAACTCGACCATTTTGCAACTCAGGTGCTTTTACTATTGACACAGTCGTTTAGTTAGGAAGAGTCCCGGCAGAGACCTGGCCCTCCGTGGTTGGTATGATGCTACCATCTGGTGGTCATTTTGAAAAAGTGCCTGAGGTGCCTATCTCCCTGGCAGAGCTGTGATATCACAAGTACAGCAGTCCTGCCTGTAGCTGAAAGGGTAAAATCTAAATCACATAAGGGAATTGTGCACTTCAAAAGTTGACTTCTAATGAGTATTAATGCCAGCCACAGCAGCCATGAATAGTGTGAACAGTTATACCAATAGAGACTGTTTTATAATGGTTAAAACGATGCTCCTTGGGAGGAACGTCCATGCAGTTAGACAAGATATTTATGTATTCGTTGTTTCACACATATATGACTGGGCGTTAACCTCCTAACATCTTAACAGCTCCTAAGTAGGAGAATGGGAGCCAGAAGCTGGTAGATCTGTCTATAAATCTTCCAGACGAGTCAGTTGGGTGTTCTAATAGGATGTCAGTAAAATATGTTGAGAGTTTAGCCTCTTTTAGCCATGGGACAAACAGAGCTGAGGAACCAGCAGTTGTTGAGGGCAAGAGTTTTTGGTGGTGAAGGGTGTCGTTTATCTAATCTGTTTAGAATCTGGAAAGAGAGAAGACAAGTTTTGGTGATAAGTCCTTACTAGAAGGAGGAGGAGGAGGAGGAGGAGGAGGAGGAGGAGGAGGAGGAGGAGGAGGAGGAGGAGGAGGAGGAGAAAGCAAGGTAGAAAAACAAGGCCTCATTGGCTGCTCTTCCAGAGGTCCTGAGTTCGATTCCTAGCCAGCCATCTGTAATGAGATCTGGTGCTCTCTTCTGGCCTGCAGGCAGACATGCAGGTAGAATACTGTAACCCAAACAAAATCTTGAAAAGGAAAAAGAAAAACAAGGCTCCACTTAGCAGGTTGGGCCAGAGCTGTGGCTCCTTGAAAGTGAGCGCCCACAGAAGGTACCCTAGCAGTAGGCAGCTGCTCCAGTTCTCCTAGGCATGATCTGGCAGGCTTCAGGGACTGGGTGGGATGGCCAGCTTTGCTAGTATCACTTCCATTACTCTTCAAAGCCATGCTTTTGTTCCGGAAGTGAAGCCCTCCTGTGTGTTAACTTGAAGGTGGCAGTAATGAATGGTGCTCATTTGTATTTGTCTTTTTGCTTAATAATCCATCATAGCCATTCTGAGCTAGGTGATTTCTCATCATTTATCTTTACTTAACCCCTACATTCCTAAGGGAAAGTTTAAAATGAGAAAATCCAGCACCTAGGGTTTGGTAGTCGCTGAAACCCCCTTGCAAGGGGCAAAGATCCTAGTCTCCTAAAGACATTAAGCCCTCTGTAAACTGGCCCACATTTCCCTTAAAACTCTCAGAATGACTCAGGATGCACACATTTGACTTCTAAAGCAAACACAAAATGAAAACTGTCTCTCCCTGAGAGAATCATGCCCAACTTTGTTGTTGAGTCTAACCACAGAAGTGAAATATCGGTATGGCCCTTTGTTAGATATAATTAAATTCCAGAGATTTCACTTAAGTGACACAACAATTATGCATGGAAGGTAACTGTTGTTAATACCCCCATACTAGGTATTGTAAGTAATCTAAGATGATTCACGAGGCAAGGGAGGGTGTCTATATGTGGCAAGCAGGTATTGTGGCATTTTGAGTAAGAGATTTCAGTATGTAGAGATTTGGGTATTCTGAGGGGTAGAGTTGCTTGGAACCAATTAGCTGCAGATCTCAGGGACAAAAGTATTTCCACTTGAACCAGGTTGTTAGAGACAAACCGGAACATGGGCAGATTTTGGTTTATTGGCAGAATACATCACTTCCACTGAGCATGACGAGGGTAATAGCAGCCATTGCCATCACACACCACACTCAGGCTCCTGCTCCAGAACAAGAATCTTGTAGACTGTCTGGAAAGAGGACTAACAATGGTGCGCTGGGGGTCTTTCACAGGCGGTGGCTTAAACCCTTCAACAAACCAAGGGGCTCCACATCCTGTCTTGTCTACCTTCCCCCAAAGCTTTAGACCTCTTACTGAGGAGTTTTTGCTCTTAATGCTGTAGTCATGAGTGATAAAGGAGATGTAGAAGTTAGTTCTCCTTACTGAATGTCTGCTGTCATGGGCAAACAGGGTTGAATAGAAGAAACAGGCTGCTAGGTGCCCTAAAGCACATGGGGATAGCTTGGAATGGGACATTCATGCATTGCATGTTCAAGGAAGGTTCATCACTCAGCTATTAACTATACACTCTCTAGGAAAAGTAGTTAGAGAAATGTGTAAAAAAATCAGAAAATCTAAACCAAACTTTTGAAGTGATATGATAGTTTCTTTCTAACTTCAGAAGGACCTGAAGAAGTTGCTTAAAATAATATTTTTATTTATTCTTTGAAAATTTCATACATTTATGCAATTCATTCTGTTCCTATCATTCAGCACTCCCTCCAATGCTATCTAGTATTCACCCCATCTCCTTCTCTGTCCTCCTTTTGTTGTTGTTGGGTTTTTTTGGAAACTCCCTGACTCTAACTAGTGCTGCCATGTACAGATAGGGGTGAGGCTATTGATGAGGACATAGACAACCTATTTATAGTCCATATCCATAAAGGAGAGTGATTTTCCCTTCTTCAGCATCCTTCAATTGTCAAGTAGCTCTTCTCCTAATCATGCTAGAGTTCATGGAATTTTCACTGGCTTGATCTTGTGCAGGTAACTACTACTGTGTAACCCGAATAATAAAACCCAGGGACAGACATCGGAGTTCAAGCTGAAGATCAGAAAAGCAAAGCAGCCAAACCACTAGAGAGTATTTACCTCTGCCAAGACTCAAACCAAAGGGGGTGGTGACCCTGTCCTCAAAGTGACTGCAGACTCTAATGGTCTCCACCAAACCACAGACTTCCCTGAGACTGTACTGAGCCTTACTGCTGTGGTTGATGTGTGCAACACTGGTGGATGCCATGTCCAGAAATTAGCATTTCACAGATCTCCTCCACATCAAACCAGCTCTTCCATTCTCTTCGCTCCTTCTTCAGTGATGTTCCCTGAGCCTTTGATACTGTAGGGGTGGGGATGAAGGAACAGCTGAACACTTTTGGTTACTTATGCTTGACAGTTTGACCAGTTATGTGTCTCGGCATCATCTGTTACCCAAGCAAGACAAATCCATGGGAAGAAACATAAATATTAAGAAAACAATTTGACAACATGATCATTTAGCCAAACAACACCAGTAAGTTTCCCCTCTGAGGCCCTATGACTCCCCTAGCCATGGGCTTTTGACCAGGTGGACAGTGTCAGGCATGAAATCCTTCCTGTGGGGCAGGGCTCAGATCCAGTCAGAAAGACATTGTTTACCCACCAAACTATCATGCCGCTATTGCTCCAATGGGCACATCTTGCCAGGCAGGTCAGTATTAAAGCATGTTGGGGCCACATCTGGATAAGACCACTGATATTTCTTCTCTCCCAGCAACCTGCATTGTGCCTTCTAGCTCTATGTCAGCTACCCATCGGGGAGAGAGTTTCCTGGTCAGTACTGATTTCTATATGTCCTACATTCAAAGTGAGTAGTGTCTTCAGAGATGGGAACTTACCACCTAGTTGTGGCGAGGAACAAAGAACAATGGCAGTACCCCATGTTGTTTGGGTATCTCTGGGGCCTCTGGCCAATAACTCATCTAGAAAGGTACCCTGTGCCCAGCAGTTAGCTTTAATGTCTTCTTGGACCAGCGTTTTCCTCCCATGAAGGAACTTGTGTTTAAAATCCTCTTGTTTTTGTAAATATTACGTTTTTAAATTATCCTGAAAACTAGTGGATGCTCATTATACTTCTTCATGTTACCCTCTGTTAACTCATCCCTTTCCTTCTTCTCTCCCTGATCTCCCTATTACCCTTAAAACCACCTTGAAAATCACCCCCACTCTGCATTCATGTTGCCTGTATTCAGCTGACATGTTTTGATACCAGTTGAGTTTGATTATAACAAGATCACTGCTGGGGGGAGTGCCGACTCATACAGCCACTTTGGAAATCAGTATGGAGATTCCTCAGGAAAATGGGAATCAGTCTGCCACAAGACCCAGCAATTCCACTCTTAGGCATGTACCCAAAAGATGCACATTCATACAAGGACGTCTGTTCCACTATGTCCATAGCAGCACTGTTTTTAATGGCCAGAACCTGGAAGCAACCTAGATGCCCCTCAACTGGATAGAGAAAATGTGGTACATTTACACAATGAAGTACTTACTATTCAGTGGAAAAAAACAAAGGAATCTTGAAATTTGCAGGCAAATGGATGGCACTAGAAGAAACCATCCTGAGTGATGCAATCCAGTCACAAAAAGATAAACACGCTATGTACTCACTCATAAGTGGATTTTAGACATGGATCAGGGGAATGCCAGCATACAATCCCACTGACAGAGTGTCTGGGAAATAGAATGTTCATCCAGCGACTGATGGAAGCAGAAGCAGACACCCACAGCTAAACACTGAACTGAACTCATCCAGTCACAGAAAGGGAGAACTGTTGAGCAAAGGAGTTAAGACTGGGCTTGTTTAACCCACAGAAACAGTTGACCTGAACGAGGAGGAGCTCTTGGAGCTCAGACTGTTGGCTGTGTGGAAAGCATGGGACTGACTCAAACCCCCTGAATGTGAGTGTCAGTGAGAAGGCCTAGGTAATCTATGGGGCCTTGGGTGGTACAAACAGACATTGAGTGTCCATCCCACAATAAGGGATGATCTCTCAGCCTGGACTCTTGTGGGAGGGCCTAGACCCTGCCTTGGATTAAATGACAGACTCTGGAGATCCACCATGGAAGGCCTCACCTTCCCTGGGGATTGGAGTGGAGATTGGGTGGAAGCCTGGGGGGGTCTGGTGGGGAGGGCAGGGGAGGAGCGGAGGGAAGGAGAGGGAGCTGGGATTGACATGTGAAACAAGCTTGTTTCTAACTTAAATAAAAATAAGGGAAAAATAACAAGATCAGCCAGGTCTTAACTATATTACACAAATTCAGTATCATAAAACAAATTTCCAATAACAAATGGTAAGTATTATTTCATTGATAGATAGCAAGCAAACATATTCTATTCCTAGGGTTAATGTTCCATAAAAATTTAATGTTAAACTTAAATGCACTTACTTGACTGGTTCCTGCCATATAACCTATAATAGTACTTATGTTCATAGACTCATAGGATTTTGTATTTTGCATCCCACACTATCTTGTTATAATTTTTTGTTTGCATAGTCAATTCCCCCCCACAGCTAGGGCTGAAACCCAGGATTTTAACAATGATAAGCAACTCCTCAACTACTGAGTTTGCCCCCAGTCTTCAGTTTCTTTTGAAAGGAGTTAAATGCTTCTTTTCAGGCTCTTCACTGTCTGTCCTCAAAAGGAGTCATTCACATATCTTTTTCCTGAACTATTTTCAAAGCTAATTCTCCTTCTGCTTTTATCTTTGTTCATTGTGTATGTAATATGGGCTTGACTTTAAGGCTTTTTTTTCTCTTCTGTTCATGTTGAATGGCTTGTTTCTGATGGACCTTGATATAGTTTTCTTTATGTTCTGTGTGATGGGGGTTTATTTCTATCAAACATTTCAATTGTTTTCCGTGTTCTTTGGAGTTTTCCAGTTATCAATATGCTCAGAACTGTTCCACAGTGCACTGATGTGGTTTTTACTACTTAAAATCTTGTTTTCCACATTTGATTTGGAGTAATCTCTATAGTTATGCATTCTTTTCATTGGTGTTTTATTGCACAGTCTTTAATATGTTTTTATTCTTATCAATTATAAACTATCAAAACATTATAATTATTTTCATCTTTAACTTGATCCAGGTCTTTAAACACATACACATACAATGCATACACACACACACACACACACACACACACACACACACACACACACACTGAGCATTCTTTACACATGCCTGATCCCAGAGCTGCATCAACCCCAAATAATACATGGAGACTCTATTAGTTGCTATGCTGTCAGCCAATGTCCAGGGCTTCTCATTGGCTAGTTCTGTCTTAAGTATTAACCTATAACTATGAATATCTATATTTCTCTAATGTCTTATCTTCCAAGGATGCCAGCCTCATGTGTCCTCTCTTCCTGGAATCACATAGTTACTCTCTACTCTTGAATACATTTCCCAGAATCCTCCTCTGACTCCTAGTCCCACCTATCTTGCTTCCCTTTTGGCCAACAGTGCTTTATTTATCAACCAATAAGACAAACATACACACAGAAGGATTTCCCCCATCACACACACACCTTCAATGTCTTCACTTAACACATTTCATAATATCATTAGAGTCTTGGCCATATGGCATATAGTCATAAGTGCCTTAATGTCCTTATCTGATCTTTCTATCATTACCACCAGTTCTTTACTGGTTTCCTTTTGTCAATTTCCCCCTCCCTGTTAAGGTCATATTTACTTGTTTCTTTTATAGTTAATTATGTTCCTTCATTGACAATTCTATCCATGATATAATGCATTTTGATTATTCCTCTTGTCCAGCTCTTATCTCTCTCTCCACCCTCCTACCTACAAATATTTCCCATGCATTCCCATATTTTTGTTGTTGAGTTGTATTGGGTTCTGTGACCTGCTATGTTTTATAAGGGCCACCTGCATAACCATAGGTTTGGAGCTGTTAATCGAAGGGTAAGCAAACATTTCACATGTCTGGTATCTTGTAGGAGATGCCAAGGGATGTATATTTAATTTTGCCTGTGGTAAGTATTGCTGCATTCCAGAAAGCTATTCTTGAGCTTACTTCTGAGACAGAGTCGAGTTACCAGGAAACACTCTGATGCAATTGAGTCTTATTTTTAAGTCAGTATGAGGAATAAGAACCTGCTTATTCTCAGGTTACTTATTCCTCACCTCCAAGTCAGAACCTTCACTGTGCTGTGTGAGTTATAAAGTTTTCTAACATGGCAGGTGGGAATGATGCCCTATTCTTAACCCTGGGTTGAACTCTGTCTCCTTCAGTTTCTTCGGATGGCTCCTCCCCTATACTAGAGCATAGCTTAAGAAGGACCCAGAACTCTTCCTCCACAGAACTTTCTATTTCTCCCACCCTGCCCAACAAACTCTTGATGGTTCAGTCTTGCTGGAGTCTTCACTCTACTTCCTTTATTAAAAGTGTGTTCCAAGCCTCCAGGTGAGTTCCTGTTCCTGTACTGAGGCTTTTAAACTAGAAGCAAACCATGTAAACCATGGAACTCACATCAATGAACCTGGTTAGTTATTGCTCTCATGAGTTGCTGTCTGCTGTCCCAAAACAGAACGAAAACTATTTTTCATATGATTTGTCCAGGATCTGATTGTTTCTGGAGACAGAGAAACTCTAGTCCCTATTACTCCAGCTTGCAAAAAGCTGAAATCCTTTTAAGGTCGATGTTGGGTGAATATTTCCATATTTTATCCTTCACAACACAACAAGAAGTTATGGTCACGGCAGAGAAACTGTTACCTCAAAATTTTCCTCTGAATTCCTCAGTCTCATCCAGGTTCAGCTGTTAAATGCTTCTGTCTATTGATTCCTGGCTTTCAAATTTCTTGAGTCTGAATTAGAGGATATGAGATTTGAACTTCCAAATTATAGGAAGGCCAGCATTCTTATTCCTGCTTTGACCCAAGGACAAATGAGCTAGACATGGGCTGACAGGACCACCTCAGAGACCATTTCTTCTTTGTCAGGCACATGGCAGTTAAGACTGGCTTCCTCTCCCTGTGGAGAGAAAGCATTGATGTTAGTGAAGGCATCCTCAAGATTTGATCTGGAAAACCTAAGCAGTGTCTAAGAGCTTTGAGCTTTTCTTCAGCAGTTAGCTGTCCCAGCAATTGAAAAGCATGTATTTCTTACTTGGGAATCAGATATCTAAGCATCATATCTATCAACAGTCACCCTTTTTGACCAAATTTCAGACTCACTCTTTGTCTTTTTTCCCAGAGAAAAATAAGACCTTATAGAGTAATCAATTGTAACTAGAGAAAAATAGAAATACAATAATTTGGGCTACAGTGAACTCAGTTAACAGTATTTACTTAGCATGCGTGAAATCCTGGATTTGCTTCACAGCACTGCATTAAACTAAGTATGCTAAGTATAAATGTGTAGTTCAAGCATTCAAGGGTTAGAGATTAGTGGATAAGATGTTAAAGGTCATCCCTGGTTTGGCTACATAGTGAATTTGATGCCAGCCTGCGATCTGAGATCCTGCCTCAAAATACAAAGCCATAGTTTAATATTTAGTACAGTGACTTGCTAGCAGGTACCTATTCTTTCAACCCAAATACAATACAACACAGCACAGCACAATAAAGCATAGTACACCACAGCCCAGTCAACACAACACAATATAGCACAGCACAATACTATATATGATATATGTAACATGTACATATTATGCCTGAAAATCCTAACCTATCCACACACCATTGTTCTTTCTCTGCCATATCCAGTGTTTCATGGTAACAAAAGCCACAGTCTACACTAGCAGATGGTCTTATGTAGTCTTAGAATTAGAGTCCAGGAAAAGTTAGAAGAGGGTTCACATCTAAAATTTAGTTAAGGGAAAAATATGTATGTGCACAATATTACATAGTAGTGTGTTATTGTTTTATTAATGTGACATTTAGGGGCATATGCACTTCTTGGATTGTCTAGTCTTTAATAAAGATTCAACTCACAATCCATCGTATTACATGTTAAGAAGTAAATTCTTCTACTGGGTCATGTTTTACTCTTGTATCGGGAAGTTGTAAATATAGTTTTACATAAGATTTCTGATACTTAAGAAAAAAATGTCCTTGGAAGCCTCCCATTGGGGTCTTCATGGTCAGACAATAGAAGATTTCTAATGTGCCATGCACAGAGAAGATTTGCTCTTAGTCTTGTAGGCAGCATGTTTTCACGTGCCTAACCTCCAGGTCTCTTTCTTCCCACAGGCACCCGAATGGGCAGAACAAACAGCTGCCAGTCAGATAGCAGTGGGTTTTTGGAGGAGCTGCCAGAACCCCATTCCCTCCAGGTAGGAGAGGGGGCTGGAACGGGGTGCTGGATGCTTACTATATACATTTAGTTCCTATCAATCACCCCAAATCATACCCTCATTCCTAGAGTACTTGGAAGTATGAGTCTGCACACACACACACACACACACACACACACACACACACACACACACACACACAATCAGTGGGCAGAGAATGATAAAATCACAGTAGACCAAGTGCCAAGATGCTCACCTTTCCTCTCCTTTCTCTTGTTTTGATTTTTCTAAATTATGAGCTGAACATCATCAGGAAGAGGTGGTAAGTGAAGCAGTAATTTGTTATGATTTCACATTTGTAGCCTGTGTGCATGACTTCTGTGTCACTGGTAACCGTGCATACAACACTGCTGCGTCTTCCTCATTCTTTCCCATGTCGGTTTCTCCTGCAGGTGTCTTCCTTGCCAGGAAGCCACAGTCCTACTGAGTATAGCAAACCAAGCGATCAGAGTCATAGCCCAGCATCATGGCAAGACTGTCAGCAAGAGTCCAGTGGCTCTACATCCAAGAGCATGGTGAGCTCATCTTTGTCAAACCACGGTGGGAGTATCTTGGAAGGAAACATCTCAGGACCTGTGGAGGAGGAAGAGCTTCAACTTAAGATCACTGAGAGGTCACCACAGCTAGTCAACCCACATATGACCCTCACCAAGACCATGATGATGGGAGAACACCCAGGGAGTACTGTTGGAACTGTAGTCACTTCTACATGTGATAATACAATGGGGGTCATGGTGACTCATGTCACAGAAAAAGAAGACAGGTCTCTGAGACATGAGGGTACTGGAAAAATGCTGATACAAGGGCATCACAATGAGTCACCAAGGTCATCTGGGATTGATCAGGCTCCAGAAATTTTCTGTTATGTGGACTCTGGGGTCCCAGGAACAGAGGACAGCAGCAAGGTCTGCCCTGACATCAAGCAAAGCTCAGTGGTGCCAGAGAGGCTAGCACAGCACTCTCAGAAGCACAGAGGAGCCATGCCCTATAAAGGTGACCTTGTTCAAAACTCTGAGAAGTCAGTTCCCCACCTTGATAAGCCATCTGGAGATGCTCCCACTGCCTCAAACGCTGCCACATCTTGGTCTGTGACAACCCAGATGACCTGCAATCTGGTGTCAGCTGTTCACGGTGTTGCAGACTTGGGAACCAACTATAAAGGAACAGCTTTAGAATGTAGTCCACGTGAGCCTGTTAATACCACAGACCTAAGACTGCAGACAGAAAGAAAGCAGGTCAATGATGCTGCTGTTCAGACTTGTGCATATGAATGCGATCCCAGGCCCTCACATAATAAGGCCTCAATTCATAGCCCCTGGCTCCTCACCAAATCCATATCTTTGGACACAGGTTTTCCTAGCACCTCTGCAACAGGACTCTGCCACTTCATACCTGCCCACTGTTGTGCCTGCTGTCATAACTGTTCCAATTGCCAGAGGAGGAGGCAAAGCTCTGGTATAGAACCCTCTCTTTGTAGGCATTGCCTGTACTCACATACAGAGGATCCTGAAGCCCGATTCATGAAGACATTGACAACCCTTCAGGACACTACCGTGAGGGACTTGTGTTCTGTAAGTGTTTCTTCTATAAAGCGGGGAAGGCAAATGCACCAACCATGCCAATAACACCACAGAGATGGTGTTCATCTTCTTTAATGGCAGAGAAAACTCGGGGTATAGCTCTTATTTTCAAATATGAGTGTTTGTTGAGTGTTTTATAGTTTATGACATAAACTCATATGTTTAAGGTTATAACACTAATGAACCTGTCTCACTCCAGGTCATTCATTCATACGTACATGTATACATTTGTAGGGAATTGATTTATTCCATTGTCATAAAAAACATAACACCAAGAAAACTCAAAGTAGTATTAAATGATAGGGCATGACTCTAATCATCAATTTGTATCACTATTTTATTTTTGCTGTACTACATGAACCTCTGATGTACTATCGAGGGACTTATGGTCAACCTTTGGTAATTGCCTTAACCATGAGTATTGGGGCTACTAAAAGATGAGTGATGTCAACGTACTTTAATACTTGATTAACCAACTTGTCTTTAATGAGTCTTTTTTATGGTCTTTTTCAGTATTTTAAGGTAGGGATAATCTAAGAGTTCAAGTATAACTATCAAGCAAAATATTGAGACTACCACATCTGAAATTCAACATACAAAGAGAAAAGGGTATTGATGATACAGAATTGCGGCTGTTCAGAGACATTACAGAGGAACTGTGACTTACTGAGTGCTAGGGTACAATGCTTGATGGGTGCCTGTTTATCTTTTAATTCCACAAAAATATACTGAATGTCTATTCTAAACATTTAATTTATATTGTGTCATTTAATTTTTGATTTCTCATATGCCATAAATATATATTGGGTTTCTAATATGTGTCAAGTATGCTCTCTTTTGCAAATTAAAAAAAAACTAGAACTGGGAGAATTTGGTTAATCTTTCAGCAGTTCCCAACCACAAAGTGGAGAATCTCAACTCAAATTTTTAGACAATGATGTGCCCAACTTTAAAATATCTAAATCTGTATAAGAGTGATTATGTGAAAGATAAAGTAAATTAGAATATGAACTTTTAACATATAGAACTCTACATAAGCCTAACATAAACTGAGAAATGAATTTTCAGATTGCAAGACACCAGACATTTAGAATATTTAAGAATGAGCCAAGAATAAAGGTTGTACTAACCATAGAAAGCTTCATGTAGGCATTGTAATCAACTCTGGGTATCTTATTCAGTGAATGAAAAGGGCAAAGATTGATGTGTAGCTTGGATCCTGGTGTCAAACCAGCCAGGTCAAAACCCTGGAGAATGGGGCTGTGGATATAGCTCAGTGGTAGAATGCCTTGTTACCTCAATCTTCAGTACCAACAGAAATAAAATAAAATCTGGGAGAATAGGAAAACCACCACTGTATTCATTTGTTGAGGGGTTGTGAGTACTTTAAGAATAATTTCCTGCCCTGATCCTACATCAGATGACATTGCCAACCTTTGAAGACGTCTTTACTAGTCATAGCTGGAAGGGTAGTGGGTGATATTATACTGGAAACAAATGATCAAAGATCAGAGATGATGCTGTCATGCTACTACACATGCACAGGACAGCCCAACCACAGATAATTATTTAGTCTAAAATGTGTTGTCAAGATTGAAAATCATAGCTCTGCAACAGTAAGCATTCACCTGACCATTTAGTTGTGTGAAATCATGTTGGGCACGAAAGTTAGCTAAAGAAGGCAACATTTGCAATATTATACACATAATTAGACCACAGAAATAAATGTTCCTATTTCTGTGTTGAATTCCTAGTCCAGATATGGTGACACATGTCTGTAATGCCATAACTCAGTAGATTAAGACAGGATGATCATTATAAATTCAAGGTCAGTCTGGACTACACAGCAAGTGGCAGGGACTACGTAGTGAGACCTCACCTCAAAGATAAATTTTATAAAGAAGCATAAATTAAATCACATTTGGCCTTACATTTATTTTACTTAAAATAACAAGAAAAATACAATCAAAATTATGTCTAAAAATTCCAAAGAGTTCTTCAAGACATACCCAATATAATTTAGTATAATATGCTATGGTAAGATACTAATCTGCTTTCTGATCACACCACCCCCACCAACTGAAAATAATGTATATAATTTCTTGGCAATGTTAAGAAGAGAAATAATAAGCATGTATCCATAGACTGAGAAGCTAGAAGATGACTGCATCAAATTGTGTTTGATAATTGCTACCAACTTGACAAGACCTATAGAAACTACTCAGTGTAGGGACTCAAAGCTGGTTCAAGGCTAAGGCTGCTGCTAATGATAGGGATAGAGACTCAGCCTAGACCTGTGCTTGGACCCATGCCTGGTCCTGTACCTGTATATGTACCAGAATCTTCCCTCCCCTATTTCTGTCAAAAGGGGACTGTAGACTTACGTACTTCTAGCTGTGTGGAATGATTTGACATCTGGAAACAGATGTTCTGATTCATTTGGCACTACAGCATGGAAAGGTTTGTGGCTCATCGTTGCATAGCCACCATCCTCAAACTTGTATGTAGGTGTCAAACTAGCAACAGTTGACTGTGTTTGAATTTTGCTATCCGTGCTCTCCTAGCCCTTGCCTCATAATGCCTTAGCCCTCTTCCTCCTGCAGTCTGGAATTATTAGGGGTTGGGGAGATGATTCAGTAAGGCACTTCCTATACAACCACGTGGACCTGAGTTTGTATCTTCAGTACCCACATAAAAAGCTGGATGTGGCGGGCGGGGGGGTGGATGGTTATGTGGGAAGCTGTCTGTGCAGGGCTGCAGTCATAGCCAGCCAATCTGGATAAAGTAGTTAAAGAAAAAGGGGAGACACAGAACAGATGTCAGGAGGGCAGATTCAGTTAATACTGAATTGCCACGAGTTTATTTTTCACCATTCTTGTATACCTTAACCAAAAAGGGGGACATGGTAACATATATGGAGCAAACAGACTTCTCTTCCTCTTTACTCTAAGGGTTCAGTAACCACACCTTAGATTTAGCTTCTTGTTCCTTGGCCTGGTCAGGAGTAACCACACCTCAGACCAGGTTTGTCGTTATTTAGAATAAGGCAGCCAAGACCAAGATCAAACACCCTACTGCAGCCATGCCTTTGACCTTTAGGCCTTCTGACTTGCTGAGGACAGTTTTGAACTCTCTGCCCTTGAGCCAAGATGGAGTGCAGCCATCTTATGGGCACCGACAAGGGCATGCACCTGTAATTTCAGTGCTGGGGTGGTGGTGCGGAAACGGGTGGCTCCCTGAAGCTTACTGACTAGTCCGTCTAGCTGAACAGTTGGGCTCCAGGTTTATCTGGAGAGTTTATTTCCAAAATAAGGCAGAGGATGATTGAGGAAGATACTTTATGTCAACCTCTGACCCAAACACACACACACACACACACACACACACACACACACACACACACATACCTGCACATACATGAATACATAAGCCCAACCAAAATCAAGAATTATTAGTTACACAGAAAGACACAGCAATAATTGCTTTGGCTGAAACGGATGCTCTACAGTTTTACTAGATGGCCGCGTGTTTCTCTTCCTTTAAGGGATCAGATATACTCATTCAATGGGAACAGTGAACTCATGAGCTCTGATACACTAACACATGTGTGCCAGTTTGCAGACACACACACACACATACACACACACACACACACACACACACATGTAGGTAAGCATGGGGTTGCTTTCTCCCACGAGCAAGGTGTTATTCAAGAAAGTTGAAAAAGGGTGAAGGAAAGCCATGCACGTACTGCGTCTGAGCCCTAGAATTCACCTGATTGGGTCCATGAAACATGAGAAAAGGTTCTGTAGGACATGTGTCTCAAAGTGAAATGCTATGGGATAGCTAGGGCTAGGAAATCTATTAGGACAAAAATAACTAGAAACTTGGTCATGGGTGAAATAAAGATTACAGACAGAGATGTATGCTATCTGTCAAATGACAACAGGCATTCAAAGTAGATGTTGAAACGAAGAGCAATTTTGGGTAAAATCTTGATTTGAAAAAGTATCCCCTCTCCATTGATGTGTGACACTGTGGAGAAACCCATAGCTGGCTTTGTGGTCTTTTAGCTTACCTAGAAGAATGGTTTGTTGATGTGATTAGATTCATATGTGTACGTGAGTTTTTTTAACAATAATTCGTCAGTGGAAAACTTGTTTGTTCATATAATTAACCTTTCATATATGAGTTCTTGGGAGTAATTTAATTAAAATACGTTATTGCAAGGTCAAGCACATTTCCAGAATAAGATGCATGAGAAATAAGATTTCTGAGTATAGAAAAAATTCTATAATATTTATAGGTTTGGATTAAAGGGAAAAGAAATTGTGCAAAGTTTAAAAAGTGTGAGTCGATTAGAAAGTGAAAGGTTGTGTGTTTGTTTTGGTTTGGTTTTACACTCTCACTCTTACTGTTGGAGCCTGCATTAATGAGTTGGGCCAATAGAACAGACTTTGTATTTTATGTGTGTTTGACCCAGTCTTTAAAAAGAAAAAGAAGAGATCAACACCTCTGCTTCCCTTTTTCCCCTTGCCTGTGGTTTCCTTTCTTCTGAAATGTTTTTGCCACTTCTGAAGCTTTTGTTTGTTTGTTTGTTTTGTTTTTCATCAGTATGTTTTATTACAGTAGCTGAGGGGAAGCTGTGACACACTAGAACTGGCTAAAAATAGACAACTTTGACAAGAATTGAAATCTCAGCAGTATTGTTAATGGATTTTCTAATCCATTAACATAGTATATTGCTGTATTTATTTATAATTTATATTTTGCTTTACTTGTCTCATTATAAAGGTATTAAATATCTCTGGTTACATGTATTTCTTTTTGAAAATACAATTAGATTTTTCATTATTAAATATATTTATTAATAATCTTCCTTGGAAAAGCAAACATGATTAGAAATATGGAAATGTTGCTATGAGTCATCAGAATCAGGTAGGATCCTTCATTTGGTCTATAACTGGCCAGGGACTTCCGCTGGTTCCCGAGGCTTTCTTCCTTCCCTGTGTTTCCATTCATGTTGCTGTCTGCCAGCATCTCAGCTGGCTGGGATCCTCCACCCGATGGGGGTCACACAATCCTTCATTCCTCAGGGAGATAAGATTTTACTGGCTCTGCCTGAATGGATTGCCAGAGCCTTTGTCTAACTTTTACCAGTGGACACCAGAAATGTGAAAAAGTGCTCTGTTTATTTGGAGCTTAATTGTGTATTTCTGAATGACCAGAAGATGGCAGCACTTTAGAATTTTTCCACAGCACTACAGTTACAAACTGGCTGTCAGCTATTCCCAAATCCAACCACAAAGGGTTGCCCCCAGACATAGAGCTGAGACTTGATGCCCAGCATTAATGACATCAGTCTGCTTGAGCACCGTGCTGTCATGGTCTGGCGTTGCTGTCCCTTGAACTTTGAAAGCAGTTACCTGAGTTGACTAGAAGCACTGTCCAGCTCCCTCCTGAGGGACAGGTGCCTCCTCATGCTCTCTGGTCACCCCTTATTCCATGAAGTGACTTGATTAGACATTGAGAAGGAAAAGATTGACCATGTAACTTGAATTTGAAATCTGAATAGCATTTTTGACTACAGCCATTGAAGAGTTCATGTTTAGACACTTTTCTACAGATGATGATCTCATGGACTCCAAGATCATTTTCATTTTTGTGGGCCATATTCGGTAATGCTTTAAGCCAGCATAACTTGTGCCAAAGATTTCCTCCAGCTGATTCAGGTTCACTCGGGCTAAAGCTAAATATATCAGCCAATATATAATAACTCAAAACAAAATGAGGTAGAGTTTTCATATCAAAGTATCAGTCTTAGAATAATATTCCCATTATGAAACTTCTAGGTGAAATAATAATCACCATCCTGCCATGATCTTGGTCATAGTATTTTGAGGATAAAGATAAAAACCAATGATGGGCTTTCCAGAAACTGAGGCAGAACATGGTAGAGGCCAAGGCCCAGGAGTCAAATGACTCTCATTTGCATGGCTTCTCAAAAGTCCACAGCATCCCCCCTGATCCCGTTCTTTGGCTAGCAGCGTCGGGAGAGAAGTCTAGAGAATACAGATTTTCAGTTAGACAATTGCTGCTTGCAAAGCTTTAGACTTGTGTTAAGAGGAAAGTGGATGAGGAGGGTGAGTTGCAGCCAGAAGCTTCTCTTACATATAGATCTGGAAGGGAGTCTGACAGAGACAGCTAGAGATCCACCAGTGTTAGTAGCACTTAAAGTCAGATGGTGGCGGCCCTGGGGTTCTGGGCCATAGGTGTATACAAAGAGTAATCCAATACACATTGCAAAACAAGGAAGAGAGCTGACAGGAGATCAGCAAATCGGCACAGTGTCCCACAGACAGACTGGGCTCAGAGGCTCTCAGATGCACAGGGGACACCAGTAAAAGTGGTGGAAACAGTTATGATTCAGTAACTCCTGACAGTGAGGGCAAGAGCTGAACTTTAGTTTGATCTTTGCAGGAGTGATTTGGGGGATTTAAAAACAAAGAATGAGATAGAGGAGGGAGCAGGGGCTCAAATGTTGGGTTTCAATGCTGGAAGGACATACATGTTTGTGACCCGACTGTATTTAAACACTTCTAGGTAAAACAATAAACACCAAGCTGCCATGATCTTGTACATGTGATTTTGAGGAGAAAGATTTTAAGAAGTCTTGGACTTTCCAGAAACAGAGACAATTCCATCCCTCCATGGAGACTTCTAGTTGGGCTCACTTCAAAGGAATGGCTCTCAGGTCCTTAAGAAAGACACCTGTTGACAACTGTGAGCCCTTTGAGCAGTTGCTGAAAAGAAGGGAGGCTAGAGTCTGTGCCTCTGTGCCTCCCTTCCTGGCAGTGCTCACTCAATACAGCTGTCATCTCTCAGCACTCAGCAAGGAGCTCTTCTTTTTGCAACAGATGGGTCTGTTGTAAAGATCCACAGTTGGCCAAAATGCAGAGAATAAGTAAGCCTTGTGAGACAGACAGAACATCCATAGTACAACCCCTGCATCATTTCAGGGAACATCCTGGAAGAGCCGGTGGAAAGACTGTAAGAACTAGAGACTGAAATGTCTGCTGTGTGGCAGTGTGGACATGACAAGGATGTTATACCCAGGGATGCTCAACAACCTGGCTGTCTTCACAAGACCTAAAAAGACCACACCTGTTTCCATGATAGCATGTATGGAGGAAAATTAAACTAGGCTTACCCCTAGATGAAAAACTACAGGCAATCAATACTTCCTCAGAGTGAGAACTAGTTTTTTTCCCGAGTAGTAGGCTCCTATATTAAGCGGTTATTCCAAATTCATTAACATAAGGGCAACAGAAGTGTGTGTGTGTGTGTGTTTGTGTGTGTGTGTGTGTGTGTGTGTGTGTGTGTGTGTGTGTGTGTGTGTGTTCTGGCAACCTCAAGCTTTCCTAGGTGTTGCTTTATCTTTGGCACAGTGGCTGTCCTCAATCTACTGCCATTTCAACTAACAATTGCAATTCCACAGCCTGCTTCCCTTGCAGTGCCCTGGATGCTCAGGCCACAGCCTGGTAGAAATTTTGTTCCCACAGGCACTGCTTCTGCTGCTGCCGCTAAAGGTAGCTTTAACTAAATCTCTGTGGTTCTATCTATAAATGAGACTGGAGATTCAAAGGCTGGGCGGAAAACCTGGTAGCTTAGAGAGGTTGAGTAGCACCTAGATAACCTTCTCTCCTTGCTGGCTCCTCTGAAAAATGTCCTCTCACCTTGCAAAAAAAAAAGTCTCTCCCATCTACCTCTGGTCTTTTGGTGCATCTGTCTATCTCTTCCAGATGCCCTCTGATGCTCTATGAGTACTTTCTGCCAACTAGTTGCTAATTCAGTCTCCTGAGTCAAGGTTTATTTTATTTAATTAATATGAATGCAAACTCAGGGTTTACAGTGTGATTGAGTATCCCCCCAACACTTAGGCAAGCAATTTAACTGGATGGTAGTGGGTAATCATCCTAGGGGCATAGTCACGTGCTATGCCAGAGTCTGACCTACCACTACAGGTAGGTCAGAATTACTAGCTGTAAAGAATTTCACAGCTCTTGAAGGTTGCAAGAACATATAAAATCAATACACAAAGAGACCCCAAGGGTTGAAAACTGAGAGGGTCTGGGGTCAAGAGGAGCTCAAGTCTTGATTCTAGCTCATAGAGAGCATGGAAATTTAACATTTCTCTCAATTGGGATTATTGGATGGGTAGAATGGATCTTGCAGATTTCCCTCTTTAAGGACTATGGTCAATCAATGGTAAAACTAGTAAAAATAAAAGCACTCTAAGTAGATTTTCCTGAACAAATACACACGAATAGATGTGTTCAGTGTTCTTGACGCTAAGAGTGATGGGGTAGTGGGTACCAACACCGAGCAAGATTAAAGGAGGCTTCGTTTGTCTAAGTGTAAGTCTGCTCTCTGGTGAGTCTTACTCTTCTCCTCTGTCCACTTCCTTGCATCTCTCTGTATTGTGTAGGACTGGTTTAGGTTCCCCTGAACATAATTAATTCTCACCCAAGTACCACTCAGCAAGCACTCCCCTTTGTCTCTGCCAAACGCAACCTCTAATTTCATCCAAAGTCACAGGCTGGGCCTCCCTGGTCTCGTCTAAAAATGAAAGCAGTTGGGTTTCTTTGCAAGCAATGAATTCCAAATGGGGAGAAAGGCAGAGCCTAGCCCTCTAGCCACATTAACAGAAAGGTCACCATTCTCTGACTTTTTTGTTTTTGTCAGTGCACAGTCTATGAGATGGAAGCCATGAAGATGGTGTGCCAGACTTTCCAGGAGTACTTAGAGGAAACTGAACAGCACTTCACGGGACAGCAGGCACTCTTTCCCAGGGACATGTCAGAAGAGGAAAGGTAATTATCTAAGGCAATCAGAAAAGTACCAGACCACACACCTGGAGCAAGGGAAGGGAATCAGGGCAGGCAAGGCAGATGCGCACGATGGAGCAGGGCTAATGAGAAATCGGCCAGCTCTTCCTTTGTTTCCTGGTCCTAGTTTTGCCTTCTCAGTGTGAGGCTGAGAGACCCATCACTGGATTGGCACATTCTTATTGAAAATTGGGGCTATTTGGAAAGGTTAGAAGAGGGTCAATCAGCTGGGAGGACGGGAAAGGCCTGCAGGATCCCTTTAATTGATGGGAATGGGGCTTGGACAGAAGCAAATATTGGGGCGAGGTATTAGAGTTTTGAAATGTGCATTATTGTTAACGGGATTGAAAATATTACCAAGATGGATGCATCACGGGTTTCCTGTGGTTGTGGGGATAGATTTTAACAGTAAAGGGCACTAGTGTTGTGGGTTCTGATTGGAGCAATGGCATGTTTTAGAGCTGCATGGTGGTCATCCTTAAACAACTTTGTTGTTTTCTTATAAATAATGTATTGCATCTTGAAATGGGTAAACATGATACATAAATTCTACCAAAACAGACTTTCTATTTAAAGAGGGTATGTTGGGGATGCGGCTCAATGGTACTATACTTGCTAAAAAAAACACAAACCCATAGCTTCCATTCCTAGCACTGAAAATGGTATGCATAGTGGGGGGGGGTACCTACCCTAACAGATTTACCTCTACAGTCAAATCAAATAAGGAAGGCTAAAATGTCTTCTTAGTAATTGCAGGGGCAGAGAAATGGTTCAGTGGGTAAGGGCACTCACTTTGCCCAGCTTGACTACCTAAGGTTCATCGGGAGAACTGCTTGTAAGTGTCTCTCTTCTTACCCCTCTCCTCATACACTATGCCAGGCGTATGCACGTGGTCATGCATGCACACACCCACAAATACACATGCAGGAATACATACACATGTGCGTGCATACACACACACACACACACACACACAATTGAGACGAAATATCAAAGGCATGACCCATTTCATGAGAAGGACATGGAAGACTGCACCTGTGGGGATTTTAAAGTTTGCTTTTCTGTTATCTCAACGCAGGGAAGAAGCTGAGGACCTGAGGAGCTTACGAGAGGCCCTGAGGCAGCAGGTGGCAGAACTGGCATTTCAGTTAGGAGACCGAGCCAGGCAAATCAAAGAAGGGATCCTACTGGTAAGGGGTGTGGTGGAGGATGCAGAGTCTGAATGTCCTCAATCTACAACTGCAAAGGAGAGGCGCCTTAAATAAGAAGCCAGTGGTGTGATCATTCCAGACTGCAGTTTTGCATGCTTCATGGTCACACTTGCATTTTTGATGTCATGAGACTAACCTTGCACTGATCTTGTCCACACAGCTGTCAAGTGGAGGGTGGCTCAGTTTGCAGCTATTCCAAGCTTTCTCCTGCCATGCAGAGGAGAGCAAAGTACTAGTACCCATTTGCCATGTAAGAACAGGGCTTTCAGAATAGCAAAGTTCACCTTTTGAGCCAATATAAGCTAGGTCACTACTATACCTTGCTATTGGTTCATATGACCATTACAGAACTTTCGGACCTCATAAACACCTTTCTTGCAAGTCTGAGGTAGCTATTTATCTCCTACATGCAGTGGCCTGAAGAATCCCTCTTTCCTTCTTGGGTCTCCATTCAAGTGGAAGTAAAATTTATGACCTCTTGGAAAAATAGTTCCAAGATAAAGCCAAATGGAACAGATTTGGAGTCTATTAAAGAGAGTTTCAGTGTAGAATCTAACCACAGGGGTTAACAGAGGGAAGTGTGGGGGAGAGTAAAGCATGTTCACATGTGGAAAGTCACATGGGTCACTTTTCCATGGGTACATATAGGACTTGTGTAGTTCTCAAGGTACATTTCTGTAAGTTTTGAAGAGCCCCCTCCCCGTCTTAACACCGCTCAAAGACAGTAGCTCCCAGCAAAGGTACAGGTTACAGACAGGCGGGGGTGGCTCAGGAGTTAGGAGCACTTCCCTTTCAGAAGTTTGGTATACAGTACTCTTGACTGCTGGCTCACAGCCACCTGTACGGGACCCAACACCCTTTATTGGGCCCCTTAGGCAACTACAAAGAGTTGTGTAAATAATTATAAATTGTAATTTAAAAAACTTTTTCAAGGATTCCCTTCTCTGAACAAACTTATAAGTTTCATGGGGAATGTTGTTTAGAGTTAAGAGCAAGAGGTAAGTAGAAATGCATGATCTCTATATAGTTTATATAATAGTTTATAATATATACAATATAATATACAATAATATATAATATTTATTGTCTTTTGTAAAATGTCTTTGGAAACATACATTGTTTTGATGAGTAATTTTGGCTATCTTAGTAGTGTCTGGTTTCTTGCCTTTCTCTGCACCTCAGATCCCTGGAACCACACATTTCTCCCCATGTGCCCTAGTTACTTTCTGTGGCTATGATAAAACACCGTGGCTGAAAACAACTTGGAGACAAAAGGGTTTATTTAGCTTACAAAACTCAGTAGATCACCACGGGAAACCAGAACAGTAACTCAAGTCAAGAACCTGGAAGCAGGAACTGAAGCAGAGACTATGGGGAATTTCTGTTTACTTCTTTGCTCTTCAAGACTTGCACAACCTGATTTCTTACACAACTCAGGACCACCTACCCAAGAGTGGAACCACCCACAGTGAGCTGGGCCCTGCCACATTCACTATTAAGCAGAATATACATGCTATCTGATGAAAGCAGCTTCTCAATTAAGGAGCCTCTTCCCAGATGACTCTAGCTTGTGTCGAGTTCACAAAGAAGTAACCAGTGCAGCCAGCATGTCACCATGGCTGTCTGTCTTCCCATCCTGCTCCTCACACACTCCTTTTTGTCTTTTCTTTCAGCATTTAGACCATCTCTCAGAGGAGCTTCCTGAACACTGTGCAAATCTGCAACAGTGCAACTGGACAGACGAAAAGCATGCCCAGAGTTCATGGGTTCAAAGCCACACTGTGGCCCCTGAGTCTGTCCTTCCTGCCAGCAGTGGGAAACAGACACCCTGCCTGAGGTTGACTCAGCTGGCTGCCGTTGGTCACTCTGACCTTGAGATCAGATGTGGCATGACTCTACCATCACCAGCTATGACAGAGTCAAGTCCAGGTCCTTCATCAAGTAGTGCTGGAGAGTAATCTCTGGTAAACCAGAGAGTTTGATGACCTTCGTACAAAATGAAAGGTCCCAGAACACCTGTAGCAAGGGAATCCAAATCCTATGTACCCATCTACTCTATGCTTAAGCTTAGAGTATTTTAATATTCATTGATTACATAATAAGGAGTCACTGGGTTTGTGCCTGTCTGGGGTATATTATAGTCACCAAGTAGCATATGGCCTAAAGGATATGGCCTCTACCCTGATAGAGCATGTATCCTAGCAGAGGAGAGTGAATATAAGCACAAATATGTATCTGTAATTAAAATTCAAGAAAAAGACAGTGTGGCCTTGTTTTATGAAAGATGAGCATCTGGGTCTGTTCAGGAACCTGGAAGGCATATTTAGAGGTGTGAAGTTGCTGAAGCTGGAAGCAACTGGGAGCAAGACAGAGTGTCTGTGCATCAAGGGCTGGGTAAGGTGAGAGAAAAGAAACAAACAGCAAATAAAAACCATTTCCACACAGACAGTTCACGGAGGAAGCATTGTGTGACATGGGTGGGAAGTGCCCCTGGGACCTCGTCAGAGGGAGCTATTAGGAAAGACCTGAAGGAAAGAAGATGGAAACCCTGGAGAATTCAGTTTCAAGAGACTGGAAAGCTGAAAAGTACAAAGTTCACGGACTGGGGTGTAGAAACACCTTTTGCCAACTGTGGTGGGTGACAGTGAGGACTTAAGTGAAGGCCCTCACTCCCTTCAGGTCATGGTCAAGAGTCTAACAGCATGAATTCTTTCAAGTGCAACAGGAAGTCTCCATAAGCGTTAAGCATGAATGCCATAGGGTCCTAGCTTATATAATCACAAAAAAGATACTGCCATGGAACCCAGAGAGAGGTGAGGCTTCTGGCTACAAGTCTATTCCTACTTTTGTACCTCAAGTGAAAGCCAAAAGCTATGCAATTGATTCCATCCAGCTGTGGGAACAGCAAGGCTCCTACTACAGGGGAAATGCATGGAGGTGAATCCAAACGCCAAAGGATGACTCTCTGGAATGAGGAATAGATGAAAAATGAAATAGTTAGAAACAGCATGCTGGGAGCTCCCGAGGGAAGCTTCTTATTTGTATGAGAGAATGAGCAATCAGAGGATGCTTTCTAGCTAGGAACCTAAGACAAGGTCCTTTGGACACTGTCCACTAGCCTGTTTCATTCTTTATCTTCCTGCTTTGGTTGCTATGACTTAAGCAAGGCTCTGATTCCCAGGGACCATCCACCGTCTTCCGCACTTTATCACCCAAGAATGTGAACATCTCCATCCACACATTTTCCTCAGCACGTTCATGCAGAATAAATCCCCAGTGCCAGTCCCTTCTAAAGCCCCAGTCTTCCGTCCTGTTGGCACACACACTCAGAAGTCATCTGCCTTGTCTCATTGTGTCCTTTACTGGCACCTCAGTTATCAGTCACTGCATCACGGCCGTGTTTGTCATGATGTGGCTTCCAGAGTTCCTCATAACCTGGTAATACCACAATGCATGGAAACTCTAACAAGGCTTGAGCTTTTTTTCTGTGAGCTGTCTTGGCAACTGGCAAACTGTCTTTGCCAGATGCCAACAGGGACCTGTTTCCTTGCATCAGGGAGAGAACCTAAGAAATAACATGTGAGAGACTGAGTCATCCCGAGACTATGATCCCAGAGCAGTCTACTGCTGAAAGGTTTCCCCAGCCTGGAATCACTACACCCTTTTCTTTCTACTGCTGCCTTAACCTTCTTAGTCCACATCCCCCTCTGGTTCCCACATCATGATGCAGCTTCCAGCACCAAACTGACTCCTAATTGCTTCTGTACATCCTAAGTGTCTTTCTTTTCTATACGTTTCAACATTCTTCATGGTTCAAACCTGCAGCATTTGAATCAATGTTTCCTGAATGTTTCTTCACTGGACTGCTACTACCTCTGCAGCCAACTAACTTATGGCCTACTTTCTTCTTATGTCAATCTGAAATGCTGGTCCCCTGAACAACCTTATATATTCCTACATTCCATTACATCATAGGTTCTATATGCACTAATTCAACTGATAACAGTTCAGTGATATTCAGAACACAATCACATATGCTTTATAGATATTGTTCTTGCAATCTATAGATATTGTTTTGTAACATATACATTCTTTTATTAGGCATTACAAGTAATCTATGGATGATTTAAAGTGTTCAAAGTATGCAGATGTGTGTGTTCCTTGCAAACACTGAATTGCTTAACATAAAGGAGTTAACTGAATAAATGGAGTAAATTCATTGCAGTAATTAACACAGTATCCCTCAGAGAGCAAATGCTCAATATATGTTGACTAGTATTGATGCAAAGACCAACACATCAGGAGGTCCAATGTGATTATTGCCTGCATTCTGTTGAGAAGGACTCTGTGAACAAAGCAGCTTACACTGGAAGAATAGTAACAAATCCCTGAGGAATGGATATGCAGAATAAAGTGGTACTCTCAAGAGACAGGGAAGATGATGATCTCACCTCAGAAGCAGCACCATCTCAAGCTGTAGGAGGAGCTAAGCTTGCACTTAAAAGGAATTTGTGGATGGATCTTTGCAACCATCAGGCAGATTACTTTAGATGTGAAGGAGACAGAGACCCACTGCTTGAATGAAGTATGGTAAATGGAATTCCCAAAGAGGTCTGCATAGTCAGTGGCAGACCCCCATCTCTCTAACAAGGAAGATAAAAGGGAGAAAATGGGGGAAAGGCTTCTATGCCCCACCCACAACCTTTGCTGTCTTCAATGAGTGATGGGATGGTTGCCAAGTATCACCTGGAATTCCAGTTCTCTGGCCTTCAGACTCAGACTGATTGTAATCACTGACTCTCTGGTTTATGGGATAAGTGTCTCATCTCCAGTTGGCTCTGTTTTTCTGGAGTGCTCTGATAGTGAGGGAGAGCTCAACGATCAAAAGCTTGACTTGCAAAAAGGTATGCTCAGATCTGGGCTTGCTAATAAGAAGGAATTGAACTCTGGCAATGAACCCAAGGTTTGATCCAATTTCACCACTAATTACTTGTAATTAATAAACTAAGCTCCATTGATCTCAAGGTCATTACCAATAGATGATGCTTATTCAGTCCTTTAGCTGAAACTTAGAATGTTGCCAAGGCTCAATAAGTAAATATAGTATCTGTTCTTAGCAGGGTGATGAGAGTTTAGAGTAGATGCCATAGATGCCATTGGTTGACCATCCTGTCCTCAGCTGAACGCTGCACCAAGTATTTTAAATGTCTTGTCACATATCTCCACCACAAAATTCCAGAGTAGAAACTCACCTATACATAACACACACGCACACACACACACACACACATACACACACACACACATACACACACATCAAAACTAAACTGTCAGAGCTTTGGAAGCTAGTAGGATTAAGCCAACACTGATTCACTGATTTTCTAGAACAAAATTTATTTTCAAGACTGTCAAGCCTTGGACTTGTGTGGAGTTCACTAATGGGCCTAACTCAACCATAGTAAATTTATTTGGGGCTGCATTCTGCATTGAGTTTGGCAGAAATATTCCTTCAGGAAAATACTTACCACTTAGAAAAGCTTGAAAATTTTTACATACTGACCACATTTGACTTTTGTAATCAGACAGGTTCTGTGGCTTTCATGTAACATGTTTTCCACTACATATAAATTCTTTTGTACCTATCATTTTAGTAACTTGTAGATCATAACTGCTGTCACATTGTCAAGATAATAACAAGAACCCCTTTGCTTTCCTGAGTGACGCCAACATCTTTCGCTTTTTCTCTTATATGTTGATCTTGTCCCAGTTAACTCTTGAGATCTTAGATCATATAGTTATAAATAGAAATAAAAATAGAGAAAACCATTGCTGTAACACCTTTAGGAATTCAGGAAGAAGATAACACACACACACACACACACACACACACACAATCCTTTACATGAAGCTGAAGCCATTTTGTTTAAATAAAAAAGAAGGAAAGAGTAAACAGACTTCAGATTTAGAAATTTGACAGTGAACAATGTGGCCTCTTCTGTGTCATATTCCTGGGATCTTCCTTGTATGGATTTGCCTCCTCCTGATTTCAGGGTTCAAAGCCAAAGCCTTGGTTAGAGGGGCTAATTTCAGAAAGAACAGTTGGAATTCAAGTCACATATTTTCTTTTGCCTTGTTATGCACAAGTGAAGACCCAAGTTGCATGATGGAGACAAAGAAAATAGCCTTGAAGATTGTCTTGATCCATAACTTATACAAAAACCATGAGGGTTTGTGTAAAGAAATTCATGTTTTAGTGCACAGAAAAATATTCTTCAGGAGCATGTCTCACAAGGTTTTGTGTATTGAACATATCTTTCTTAGTTCTGTTTTTTTTCTATAGAGTGAACCTTAGTTTTGTTAAAAAGAAAATAATTTTGCTAACGCTGAAAAGCAAAGCCAAAAAATCTAATGACAAGAAAATTTGTCTGGAATTACTCGTTCTTTGTTGAAGAAGTAATTGGTTCCTTTGAAATGAAATCGAATAAATAGGACATTTATAAAGAGGTCAAAGAATCAAAGTTATTTCTTCTTGGGAGAGAGTAAATATGATAAAATATATTGTATGACATTCTCAAGTAGCTAATAATTTTTTTAAAGTCACCCCTTTAGTCAGGAAAATATAAATAAAGAACAAAGGCACTTTTCTGGCTGGACTTCAGTGTATAGTCCCATCACATTTGCTCTCCATCCAGGAATGTGGTCATGGAGGATCTGGGGCTGCTGGGGCCTGCCCCAGCACCCAGCCTTTGTTTTTTATTTATTTATATTCCCTCTCTCAATTCTTTTTACATACAATTCCTTCCCCTACACAGATCTCACCAATACTGACTAGTCTATCCATCTATCTTACCCTGAAAATCCCCTTTCCCTTCCTCACAAATACTGGGTTTACAGACAAAACTTCTTGTTAAATGGGTCTGGAATAGTTGAGAACTAATCCAGAAGAAAATGAATAAAGTATGTGGCATTCATTTATCCAAGTAACTCAGTGGTATGTTAAATATCAATAAGACATAAAAATATAAATACATCCCAGCAATCTAATACATATTTTAAAAAATTTTAATTCTTTTTATATGTATGTGCCTGACTGTATATAAGTACATTATGTGCGTGCAGGAACCCTCCAAGGTCATAGGAGGACATAGGGTTCCCTAGACTGGAATTAGAGACAGTAGTGAGTACAATGTGACTGCTGGGAGCTGAACCTAGGTCCTCTGTAAAATTACCAGTTATTCTTAACCACCAAGCAACTTCTCCAGTTTCTCTCTAGCTTTGGAGCCTATCCTGGGATTCTCTCAAACTAACAGAGATCTGCATTTCTCTGCCTCTCAAGTGCTGGAATTAAAGGCACGCACCACCACCACCCAGCTAGTGCCTCCAATACCCAGCTCCAGAAATAACTTTTAATGATACTGCATTGTGCCTTCAATTTTCCATCTTCTGACACAGAGGAATTTCTGAAATAAGAGTGTGCATACTAAGCTAGGATGTAGCCTAGACTTTTACATTTGCCTTCTGTGTTGACCACAGAGCTTACACAAGGCACACTCTCAGGTTTCCTGATGAGGGGTGACATAAACCCCAAAGGGGAAAGAAGGTGGCATGGATAAGATGGATCTGCTTAAATTGCCTTCAGAAATTCCATTACATCAACTGCAGCCCAACAACCATACCCCAGAATTCAGGTCCACCGTGGGTGCATGTGTGGGTGCATGGAGGGGTAAAGAAAAGAGGATACAAAGAAAAAAGGCAGGATGGATATCAGGGAGGAAATAGTTCATGGGAGAAGGAAGAGAGGGAAGGAGGGAGGAAGCACAGGACACAGGGAGAGAAGGAAGAAGGGAAGAAAAGAAAGGACAAAAGGAAAGCATCCCAGGCTCTCTTTTCTTTGCAGAGAAGCTGAGCAGATGCAATGTAGACCCCAACTGAATAAGAGGCCCGGACCTTATCTCCGGTAAGATAAGGCCACGTGGAAATACTTGGATTATTAGAAAACGGGTTAATAATTAAGTTTGAGCTAGCAAATAAGAAACCTTAGCCGAAGGTCAACAGTATTTATAACACATATAGTGTCTGCATGTTTCATTGGGGTAGAAAGGGGCAGGCAGACCATAGCTGGACCAGAAAAAACCTCACATTACAGGGCCACATGAGTCATGACATTATGTCGGTCATTTGATGTCCCTCTGGCCTCACTCTACCCTCCTGTTCAACATAGTGCTGTGTGGAATTGCTGCGTAGCTGGACAGAGATTCACATCCTCTGAAGGAAGCCCCTCCTTCTCATAATCAGCTCTGGACCCTCCTCCTCGCCTTTCCCTGGCAACTCACAAACTTTAAGAAAGACCAGCTTTACAATTTCTCCTCCTTAGAATTTGGAAGACTATATGCAAGGGAAGAAGGTAGAAGTAAGTGGCTTAATTCATGACAAATAAAAGCCATTTACTTCTGTTAAGGTTTGACTATTTTATGGATTTAGTTTTCTGTACTTTTCTTTAATCTATCCTATTACATAAATTTTGGCTGAAAGAATGAGACCAGAGGACCAGTGAGATTGATCAGAAGGTAAAGATGCATGCTGCCAAGCAGAGTTCAGTCCCGGGGACCCACATGGTAGAAGTTGCAAGTTGTCCTCAAATCTCCATTTATAGGCAGTGGTTCAAATGCTCACACACATGTGCATGCCTACCCTCACACAATAACTCAATAAGAAGGTAATAAGAATGAGATCTGAATCCCAGTTTTGTCTCTAGGTGTCTTTGCTTCCATTGTTTGGCTTGGCTTGACTTGGTTTAGGATAATCATGGGCTGTTTTGAAATTCACCTGTGGTTATTTGTCATAAAGTTCTTTGAACAATTATTGTCTCTGACACTGTCATCTTCCCAGTCCTGTCTTTCCCTTTTAACCCCAGTTTTTAATGCAATTATCTTTCACATAGGTTTTACGGAATCATTTTGCATCTCTTGGACCCTGAATTACATTAGCCATTCAACACATATGCATTTCTTTAAGAATGAAAATGTGGCCGGGCGTTGGTGGTGCACGCCTTTAATCCCACCACTCGGGAGGCAGAGGCAGGCAGATCTCTGTGAGTTCGAGGCCAGCCTGGTCTACAGAGCGAGTTCCAGGACAGCCTCCAAAGCCACAGAGAAACCCTGTCTCGAAAAAGAAACAAACAAACAAAAAAAAGAATGAAAATGTGTGTCTAGGAGGAAGAAACCAAGAGTAATAGCAATTAAAAGGTCAACCAAACAGTAAAAAAAAATGTTCAAATCACAAACAAAACACAATGAAAATGATGTTGGTGGTAAAGATATATAATGCAATTTCTGGTGACAAGGTACTCAGTTTGTGAAAGAAAGTAGACATAAGCTCAAGAAAAGGGACTACCAGTAAAATCACAAGTATTTTGTCAGTACTACAAAAGAGAAATGTGATTGACAAGTAAGTTTAAAATAATCTGTGATGGTTAATCACAGTTCTGGAGTTTGTTGAAATTAGAGTCAACTGAAAGATAAGCGTCTTGGGTAGGCTCATGAGACCACTTGTTAGTATTCACTGAATCGGGAAGACCCTCTACAAGAATGGACAGCACCTGCTAGCAGCTGCTCAGATATAATGAGGTGTGGGAGAAAAAAAAACTGCTTCTGCCCGACAGCCACATTCCCTGTTTCTGAATGTTCCTAACCTATTGCTGCCAATGTTCATTGACGTCAAGGCCTATATTCTTTGTCTTTAAATACATACCGAAGGCAACAAGATCACCAGGAATCCTCCAGGCATCTTCAAAGTATGTCATATCATTTGGAGCAGGGCTTAGAACTTCCCCTGGTGTGTCTATGTGGAGTGGGCACCCTAAGTCCATTCGTGTACTAGGGATAAATACTGATCTACTACCAAAGGCCCCATAGATTAACCAGAACTCCAAACTGGCATCCTGGTTCAGTGGGTCTGGAACAGTCCTATGCTGGTTTCCCAGCTATCAGTCTGGGTTCTGCAAGCAACCCCTTGTTCAGGTTAGCTGTTTCTGCTCATCAGTCATCCCTCTCTGCAACTGGATCCCAAAGTTCAGCTCAGTGTTTAGCTGTGGCTGTCTGCTTCTGCTTCCATCAGCTACTGGAGGAAGGCTCTAGGATGGTATATAAGGTAGTCATCAATCTCATTATCAGAAAAGGGCATTTAAGGCAGCCTCTCAACTATTGCTTACATTGTTAGTTGGGGTCAATCTTGTAGATCTCTGGGCATTTTCCTAGTGCCAGATTTCTCTTTAAACCTATAACGGCTCCCTCTATTATGGTATATCTTTTCTTTCTCTCCTTTATTCTTCCCTTGACTCCATCTTTCTGCTCTCTCCTGTCCTCCTCTCCAATCCTTTCTCACTTCTCTTTATTCTAACTCCCTCTCCCCTCCCTCTATGCTCCCAATTAGCTCAGGAGATCCTGTATCTTTCCTCTTGTCCTGTTTCTGAATGTTCCTAACCTGTTGCTGCCAACATTCATTGGCATCAAAGTCTGTATTCTTTGTCTTTAAACACATACTGAAGGCAACAAGATTGCCAGGAATCCTCCAGGCCTTCCGGGTCACCAACTCTTCCTTATATTGATTCTTTGTATTGTTTTCCTAGTTTCTACTTTATTGATTTCAGCCCTCAATTTGATTATTTCCTGGTGTCTACTCCTCTGGGTTGAGTTTGCTACTTTTTGTTCTAGAGCTTTCAGTTGTACTGTTAATTCTCCAGTGTGACTATTCTCCAGTTTCTTTATGTGGGCACTTAATGCTGTGAACTTTCCTCTTAGCACTACTTTCAAAGTGTCCCATAAATTTGGGTATGTTGTGTCTTCATTCTCAGTGAATTCTAGGAAGTCTTTGATTTCTTTTTTATTTTTCCTTGACCCAGGAATAGTGCAATTGTGCATTATTCAATTTCCATGAGTTTGTAGGTTTTCTGCAATTTGTGTTGTTGTTGAATTCTAACTTTAAAGTATGGTGGTCTGATAAGATACAGGGGGTTACCCCAATTTTTTGTACCTATTGAGGTTTGCTAATGTTGCCAAGTGTGTGGTCTGTTTTAGAGAAGATTCCATGTGGTGCTGAGAACAAGGTATATTCTTTTGTGTTTGGATGGAATGTTCAGTAGATGTCTGTTAAACCCAATTGTGTCATAATTTCTATTAGTTCCTTTGTTTCTTTTAGTTTCTGTCTAGTGTTGAGAGTGGGGTGTTGAAGTCTCCCACTATAAGTGATGAGGTTTTATGTGTGGATTTGATTTTTAGTAATGTTTCTTTTATGAACGTGGATGCCTTGGTATTTGGGGCATAAATGTTCAGAACTGAGACTTCATCGTGATGGATTTCTTCGGTGATGAGTATGAAATGACCTCCTTCATCTCTTTTGATTGATTTTAGTTTAACATCTAATTTGTTAGATATTAGGATTGCTACCCCTGCTTGTTTCTTGGGTCCATTTGATTGTTAAATCTTTTCCCAACCCTTAACTCTGATGTACCATTTGTCTTTGAAGTTGATGTGTGTTTTTTGTATTCAGCAGAAAGATTAATTCTGTTTTTGTAACCATTCTGTTAGCCTGTGTCTTTTTATGGGTGAGTTAAGACCATTAATATTGAGGGATATTAATGACCATTGATTGTTCATTCTTGTTTGCTTTGGATTTGGTGGTGGTGGTGGAATTGTGTGTGGATTTCCACCCCTTTCTTTCTTTTTGCTGTTGGTAAAGTGGGGTTATCTATTGCTTATTTTTTTCTGATTGTAGTTAACTTCCTTGGGTTGGAGTTTTCCTTCCAGAACTTTCTGTAGGGTTGGATTAGTGGATATGTATCATTTAAATCTGGTTTTGTCATGGAATATCTTGTTTTCTCCATCTATAGTGATTGAAATCTTTGCTGGGTATAGCATCTGTTGTCTCTTAGTGTTGGTAGAATATCTATCCAACTACCTTCTGGCTTTCAGAGTTTCCATGGAGAAGTCAGGTGTAATTCTGATAGGTTTGCCTTTATATATTACTTGGCCTTTTTCCTTAGCTGCTATTAATATTCTTTCTTTATTCTGTATATTTGGGGTCTTGAATATTATGTGGTAAAGGGACTTTTTTCATGATCTGTAAGCTTCTTGTACCTTCATTGGCATGTCTTTCTTTAGGTTGGGAAAGTTTTCTTCTATGATTTTGTTGAATATGTTTTCTGTCCCTTTGAATTGGTTTTCTCCATCTTCTTCTATACCTATTATTCTTAGGTTTGGTCTTTACAGAATGGCCCATATTTCCTGGATATTTTGTGTTAGGAATTTGTTGTACTTAAGATTTTCTTTGGTCGATAAATCTGTTTCTCCTAGTATATCTTCATCTGAGATTCTCTTTTCATCACTTGTATTCTGTTGGTTATGCTTGCATCTGTAGTTCCTGATTGTTTGCCCAGCTTTCCTATATCCAGAGTTCCCTCAGTTTGTGTTGTCTTTACTGTCTCTATTTCAGTTTTCATGTCTTGGACTGTTTGAATTGTTCCCTTCATTGATTTTTCTTTTATTGTTTTTTTTATCTTTCCTTAAGAGATTTGTTGATTTCTTGTATTTTTTGGTTTGTGTTTTATTCCATTTCTTTAAGGAATTTTCTCATATCCTCTTTGGGCCCTCTATCATTTTCATGAAGTTGTTTATAAGGTCTTTCTCTTCTGCTTCATCTGTGTTGTGATGTTCAGGTCTTGCTGGGTAGGAGTCCCTAGATCCAGTGGTGTCACATTGGCATTTCTGTTGTTGAGTGTGTTTTTATATTGACTTCTTCCCATATCTTCTTCCAGTGGGTGTGGAAGGATTCTATTCCTCTCCTGGTAGGTACAGGACCAAGGTTCCCTTTTGGTGGGTGCAAGAAGGTCCAGTACTCGGAGGGTTCTCCTTTTCCCATGGGTGGAGGCAGGACTAGTACTGGGGCCTCAGCAATCTCTGGGTGGGCTGGACTACCAGGGTGGGTTCCCCAGTGCACAGTCTCCAGGCCTTAGGTGGCTCTAAGTAGGGTACCAGTAGGAAAGATATTCTTTAGAAATATTGGAGATACTCTTCAGAAGTTTCCAAAGCAGGGCATAGGGAAATATTCCACCAGGTCAAATGACAGAACTTCTTGATTGTGGAGAGTTCAAAATTTCAGAACAAAATTATCTTGGGCTGTTTTTAGTCTCTTTTGAAAGCCATCCATTGTTCATACCTGTGCCTGACATAACATCTTTGTGACTATAAAAAACCCCTTAAAATGCATTCCTAGCAAAATACTAGCTTCCACCAAAGCTATCAATATTGCGCTGAGCCTTCTAATTTCCATCGTTCTGCACAGAGGAAACTCTGAAATAAGAGTGTGCATGAAGAAAAACTGATGTTGTTTTGACATCCTGGGCTAGGATGTAGCTCAGCTTGGAGAGTGCCTACATAGCACACACAAAGCATGAGTCCTATCACTGACACCATATAAAACCAGGCCTGGTGCCACATGTCTATAACCCCAGCATGTGGGAATTGAAGATGGGAGGATTACAAGTTAAAGGTCACTCTTCATGGTTTACAGAGAGAGCTGGGGGGCAGCCTAGGTGATATGAGAGCCTGTCCAAGATAAATAAAATAGTATGTGTACTCTTCATTTCCAATTGAGTCATAAACGTGGATTAATTTCTCTTTCCTCTCTGCCATTCCACTAAACTAGTTCTGGAAAATTGATGACTTCTGATAGAAAATAACCAAGTTACTTTGTCTCTGCTTGGGTCACATGAGGCTTTACAGCTCAGTGTTCAGAATGTTTCTGTATAAAAACAAATAATTGCCTCCCACACATTGCATTAAGCTGGAAGAATTACCCAACCTAAGGTTCTTTATATATGTAATAAAAAGAAGAAAACACCCAAAATAAACAAAACATTAGCTATGCTAGCAAAGATTACTTGAAAAGTTTGGGATAAAATACTGACTATTTGGGTGGCATGACAGTATCCAGAAAGAGCTTAATATTAAGCAGTGGAAGCTGCTGTTAGGTAAATGTGGCCCCTATTCAGTCTATTTGCAGAATTTGTGAACCACACTTTTCTCAGGGAGATCACCCATTTTTCAAGTCATTACTCTGTCTAGATTTTTCCTCAATTTCACTTGCTTTCCTTTTTATTTCCAATTGATCATTTCCTATATACAGATGTTCCTGAAGACCTTTCCTTTAAATTTCTTCATTCTATATGCTTAAAGAGAAATCTAGCATTAGGGAAATGTCCAGGGATCCACAAGGATGACCCCAACTAAGAAACTAAGCAATAGTTGAGAGGCTACCTTAAATGTCCTTCCCCTATAATGAGAATGATGACTGCCTTAAATGCCATCATGGAATCTTCATCCAGTAGCTGATGGAAGCAGAAGCAGGGATGCACAGCCAAGCACTGAGCTTAACTCCTGGAATCCAGTTCTAGAGAGAGAGGAGAAATGGACAAGGGGTCAAGACTATGATGGGGAAACCCACAGAAACAGCTGACCTGAGCAAGTGGAAGTTCACAGACCCCAGACTGACAGCTGGGGAACCAACACAGGACTGAACCAGGAGCCCTGAATGTGGGTGTCAGTAAGGAGGCCTGGACAGTCTATGCACCTCTGGCAATGGAACCAGTATTTATTCCTAGTGCAAAAATGGACTTTGGAAGTCCATTCCCTATAGATGGATAATCTCTCAGCCTAAATACATGAGGGAGGGCCTAGGTCCTGCCCCTAATGATGTGTCAGACTTTGATGATACTCATGGCAGGCCTCACCCTCACCTGGGGAGTTGAGATGGGGCGTTGGTGGGTGGCATGGAAGGACAGGGGGGAGAAGGAACTGAAATTGATATTTAAAATAAGACTGGTTTTTATTTAAATACAAATTTATTTAAAATTTTTCTTCATTTTTCACAGCAATCCCATTTCCACATTCAGCTGTCCCAATAAAATAGCTTATTTATATACACATCTTTAACTCAGACCTCTGTTCTACATTCTAGCTGTCAGTTGGACTCATAACAGCTCTCTAGGTTCTATGCTAGTGATAGCAGGAATGATGGAGGTAGAAGAGAAACTGAGGCAAGGTGTGGAACTAAATTGGAAATTTAATAATGATACCACTCTGCCAGAGAAATGGCGATCTGAATAAACTTGGTACTGCTGAAGTACAGCTGGCCTTTGACAGTCCTTATCACTCTGGAAGGGGGATCTGGCTGATGTTGGCTTTGAGCAATAGTCAGAAAAACCAAGAGCTGTTAAAGCTTCCTTAACTAATCATGCAGAGGTTACTAACAAAGTGAATGAAATGTGGTATTAGTTCCACGTACCAAAAAAAATTACTTCTCTCAAATCTGGAAGACATTATTATTCACGGAATTCCCATGACACATGTCTGTTCCTTGACTACAATTAGCTTGTTTTCTTTAAGTCTTTTCTCATATCTATAACTACACGATCTAGTATAGATTTAGAAAATTATCAGCTGTTACTTATTTTTGTGTTAATGCATCGCTTTATCTCTCCTTTCGTTGCTGAACTGCAATGTTGCTAACACACACACACACACACACACACACACACACACACACACACACACACACGTCCTTTTAGTTCTCTAGGACTTCCTTAGGACTTAGACTGCTGTGACATTCAGTCCCTTGGACCGAGCAACTACCAGATCTTTGGCCTTTCCATTAAGAGACAGCCATTGTTGGACCTTCCTAATGTTGTGACCCTTTAATACAATTCCTTATATTCTGGTGACCCCACACCATAAAACCATTTTTTTTGCTACTTCACAACTGTAATTTTGCTACTGTTACAAATCATAATGCAATTCTTTTGGAGATAGAGGTTTGCAAAAGAGGTCATGACCATGGACTAGACACTGAACCAAACCCTCTTTGGGTGTGATTCACATATAAGAAACAAGCATTTCAAATAACTATCCTCACCACATTTTAGTGATGAGAAACACAGGCTTACAGGTGTTAGGAGAATTGATAATACCACAGAGGTAGGACCCCAGACAAAGTGTTTATCACTTTAGAATACAGCTAGCCATGGCCTTATTCTGTCATGCAGCTTGAACTGAGACAAAGCTACAGACATCCATTGTAGCTGAGAGTTAGTCTGTGTTCTTCTTTGAAACACGTGCCTTCTTACCTTTCATCACTGATTAGGTCAGGTTGAACAATGTACTTATGCACAAGGCTGGTTCAGATTTAATAGTGCTTTGTGTTGGTTAGTGGGCAGGTGTTTGTTTAAAGGAAGTGGAAACAGGTGTGTGAGCCTTGATTCAATTACATGAAGAAGGGAGACACACTGATCCATGGCCATTTTCAAGGAGAGGCACTGATTGTGCCAATTAATCATTTGTCTGTCAGAACTAAATAGAACATAATAGAAAATGATGTTCCAGTTGCCATAGATATGGAACATGGAGGGTGTGCCTGGCTCTCCTGGACAGCAGATGCAACTGTTTATCATGACATCAATTAAGATGCAGCTCCTGTCTCCTCCTGGATTACCATGTCTGAGATGGCTTGAAGGAAAGGTGTTTTCTAAACTCTTGCCAACAATGTGGGACCTCATCCAACAGGAATTGCCTCTCACAGGAATCTTTCCTTTCAAAGAAATTAGTCTTTGTAGATCAAGAGAGTATCCCTGACATAGGGCTAGAAGGGACATTTTGTATTCTGCATCTTGGAACACTCAAATCTACTTCACCTGTCCAGGCAGTCATGTTATAATTGGCTGTCAAAGAATATTTAATTAATTCCTTCATTTGTCTACTGGCTACTCAATAGCCATAATGCCCTTTTAAAAACATAAGTCAAGTACATTGATCTGCTTAAGTGTCTTCAATGACTGATCAATAGATTTATATTTTCCTAAAAATTAATAGCAACTCATAATACAGCAAGGCATATATTGACAGTTTATATAGGTCATTCAAAATGAATTAATAAATTTTTTGCTAGTAGACTATAAGAAATATACTTCTAGTCATTGTAGCATATTCAGAAGTAACATTTGATGGAACTTACAGTATAATTACAACCAACTCAGCAGATCTTTTAAAGAAATTTATGATCATATTTTAAAGTTTACATGGGAGAATGAAAGAATTAGAATAGTCAAGATAATAGGGACAAAGAAGGATAAGTTCGAGATTCAGTCTTGACTCAAAGCCATGTAGAATTAAGAAGCTACAGCAGTAGTAAAACTTTGAGCAAATAGAATATTGGTATAAAAAGTATTCAAAGAAGAGACTTGAACATACAATCAGTCTTCATCATTTGTAGACTCCATATTTGAAATCTGATTTTTTGAGGGGTCCTGTTTCTCAGAATCTGTCCCTGTCTAGCCATTAGCCAGAAAAATGTATGACTAAATATCCAGAGTCATGGATTAGAACAGGAGAGAATATGTTAGTTTGAATTCGAATACAAGACGTTTTGCACCACGGAATGCAAAAATGGTAGTGGGGAGTACACACAGAGAGCAGCAGGTAGATGCTGATATTGAACAAGTAAAACAATAGGTTATAGGACTCCAGGAATAGAGTGCTGGAGTTGGAACAAGACTGCACTCATTGAAAAGAAACATCCATGCTCTAGTACAGACAAAAGCAAAGAAGATGGCAAAGGTATCTGCTGACTCTCACACATTAGGGACATGGGTTCAGGAATGACAGTCTAAAGTGGAAGACTGGTTTGTTCAACAAATGGCTACTGAGTGTGTATTTTATTCCAGTCAAGACTGTAGTGTTTCAAACATACAAAACAAGGTAGATAAGGTCTTGCTTTTACATAGTTTATATTCTAGTTGATTTTTAGGACATGAATAGGTTTTATACATACATATATATGTATATATGTGTGTGTGTTATATGTAAATATGCAAAAATCAATAAAATTTCAAATAACACTAAGTGCAATTATATAATATAATTAATAAATTAGACAACTTGATAGTTGATGTGGTGGTCATACTGCACTATGCCATTAGCCATTGGGTAGCTCAGTCAGTGACACACAGATCAGAATAGAGAAACTAAGCCAGTCACATGTCAGCAAGTGTTGAGGATGCAGAGAAATCATAGCTCTTTTTTATTTAAATTAAAAACAATCTTATTTACATACCTACCAATCCCAGTTCTCCCTCCCTCCTGTCCTCCCATGTTCCCCCACCAACCCCATCCCATCCCCCATTCACTCCCCAGGGAGGGTGAGGCCTCCCATGAGGGATCATCAAAGTCTGTCACATCAATTGTGGCAGGGCCTAGGCCATCCCTCATGTATCTAGGCTGAGAGAGTATCCCTCCATCCCTTCATAGGGAGTGGGCTCCCAAAGTCCATTTGTGTACTAGGGCTAAATACTGTTTCCACTGCCAGAGGTCCCATACACTGCCGTGGTCTCCCAAATGACACCCACGTTCAGGCAGCCTGGTTCAGACCTATGCTGGTTCCCCAGCTGTCAGACTGGTGTCCATGCTCAGGTTTTGTGGTAATAGAAATAGACATAGCAATTTTAGAAAATAATAGATTAGTTTTTCAATATGCTAAGCAAAGAATTACCACCTGGCTTAGCAATTCTACTCCTGTATACCCACAAAAATTCATGACTGCATGTAGATTTCTACACAAATGTTCACAGAAGCCTTGCTCATGAGTCAGAAACAGCACAAATTTACATTAACTGATGAGTAGCTAAGTATAGGAGTAGATACAGTGCAGTACAATTGAATATTTTTCAGAATTAAAAAAGTGAATGGCTGATACTACCTATGACATGATAACTCTCAAAAAAAAAACCAAGAAAGCCAAATATTATACCAACAAGTGAAAGAAGTCAGTCACAAAATACCATGTATTTTACGAACTTGTTCACAGAATGTACTTAGAAGTCACATCTGCAGAATCAGAAAATGTTTCAACAGATGTCTAAGGCTGGGAGTCAAGATGAGGAATGGAAGAGCTTGCTCTGGATTCAAGCCTTCTTTGTAGAAATGATGAAAATATTATAAAGATGGAGGCATAATTTTGTAAATATCATAAAAGCTCCTAAATTATTTGCTTGTCTGCAAATTATATCCCAATGTCATGTTACAAAAAAGAGAGAAAGAGAAAGGAAAGAAGGAAGAAGGAAGAAGGAAGGAAGAATATGACATCATCTGAGGGCAGAATGTCTCTAGAGAGAGTAGAAAGAAGAGATGAACATGGGCTAGTGAGGAATCACTGACTGGCCTGTTTACGGGATGCAGAACTCACCCAAACTGAAGCTAGTTAAGGAAGGAACAGTAAGTAGGGGGTAAAGCAAGCGGGATTTGTGAACTAGTTATCTTCCAGCCATTCTGCCGTACCAACAACACAAACAATCAGCTTAAGGGGAAAGAAAAGGTTTAGCTTGGTCACTGGTCACCTAATAACTACTTGAAAGTTGAAAGACAAAGCAAGGGTCCACAGTCCTAACTGCCCCTTTAAAGACAAGCCTCAAGACGGCTAAACTTCTTGTGACTATGTACTTTCCCTTTAAAAGTTTTACTACCTCCCAAGTGCCACAGGTTAATGACCACATAGTCTTTAGGGACATCCAAAACTATGGTCGTCTATTAAGCCAAGTGAATCCTGGATTTTATTTTGAATACAACAAGAAGTCACTGCAGGATCTGAGGCAATATTCTACACATATATGGCATGACTTAAGAGGTTAGGTTAGTCTGGCTATCTTGTGAGTATTTGATTCTAGACATAGGACAGGAAACAAAGAGCAGTAAGACAGGAACTTCCATAATAGTTGATACAACAACTCACTTTTATGACACTTTCTCATTTTCCTTTCCCTTCCCCACCCCTTTTTCCCTTCATTTCCCTTTTCTTTCCCATATATGATTTATTTATAAATAAAAGAGAATGTCACTGTGTATTGAGAACAGCTCAGAAGTTCTCCCAGAAAAATGATCTGCCCGAAATACCTGTTAACCTTCATTGGCCACAAAAAGAATAGTCTATCAATAACAAAAATGTTATGTTACTCTTATGTAATTAGGAAAGGTTTTGTTGCCACAACTGAGTATATCTGAATCTGCTTTTTATTTCAGAACCCACAGGCCACTTTAGGTGACTATGGCAACACTCTCTGTTTAGTCCCTAACTGACAGCAAAGAATGACTTTCCTACATCGTGATCTGCCATTATCAGAGCTGCACTCAGAGAAAACAATAGGGCATCTGTAGGAAAACAGGATTTTCGTCAGACTCCTCATTTTGCCCAAGGGACTATTTCCTTTGTACAGACTGATGTGGGTGGCAAAGAATGGCAGACTTTATATTAGACTATTACTCCCAGAATGGGATTTGAGGTCTGCTATTCAGCATCATCCAATGGACACTTTCCCCAGGGCTGAATTGCTGCCTACATACAGTTTTTGATTATCAGATACAATTAAAAAATAAAAGAGAACAAATTCCCTCTTATTTTCCTTGTTCCCCAGTCTTCAGTTCATCTCCATACCTAACAGAGAAAGTTTGTGAAGCAAGCATGCAATTGTCTGCAGCCTTGACATGTCCCACTATGATCTGGGATTCCTCTAGCCCTCCTGCCACCTGTGACAGGTCCCTAGGTAGCTCTTCAGATGACCCAGATACAGCTATGTTAGAAGGCAATCAACCTTGAGAGTGTGGGTGATTCTACACCTTGTCTTTCAGCCAGTCTCAAATGTTCATAGATTGCACACCCAGTTCCCCTTGAAGTAGAGCCATGCCTACCCACTGTACTGTACAGTGTAGTTTTTCCCCACAGTCTCTCCTTTATGTTCCTGCGTAGTTGTCTGCAAACACTGTTGCCCACCTATAATCCCTCCAACTGGTAGATCTTATCTCAGAATCTTGGATTTTAAAGAAGTCAAGTATGTTTTTAAATGATACACCAGCAACTACTGAACATTAAGCCCAAGTCCTGACTAAAGGAAGACATGGGTATGATGGGACTCTTACCACCTTCATTACAGAGGCCCATCGCACCTTGGCAACCTGTGTTCTAATGGCTACCTTACATGCCCACTAGGTCAACTACCTGCTGTACATTGGCCATCTTTCTCATCTCACTTAATGAAACTAGCACGGTGAAACGTCTGGCAATTCCATTTCTTGCATTTATTATTATAGTCTACATGGAATTTACACAGTGTAAAAAACTAAGTAGTAGTAACAAGCATTCTGTTTCCTCTGGGGCTCCCTTGACTCCTCTGCCTTCAAAGCAATCTTCTGTGTGCCACTGCATTTACTGTACGGGTTCAGTAAGTCCCAATCCCTCTGTTTTGCCCAGTCTGGTGTGCTCAGTGAAGTTGACCCTCAGAGTTCTCAACTGTTCCCCCAACTCTTACCCCATGTTGAAGGATCTTCTTATTTCCACCTACAATGGATTCCTCCTTCTCCCTCTGCTACTGATGAAGGCAGCCACGACTCCCTTCTCTCCTCACAGGAATTAGTTCATTCAATTTAGATCACTAGACTTCTTTGCATCATCATCTCTACAGCAGGTTCAACAAAAGCTAATTCCTGAAATCTTGAAATTTTCTATGTTACAAACAATAGCAGATATCTCTTTCCACCTTTTATTTGAATGGGCAGAGTGAAAAGTCATGAAGTTATAATCTTTACAAGTTTCTCTTGCAAATGGTTTTCAGAGTTCTAATGAGAATCTAAGCATAGTGTTCATCTAAGCTGATCCAGGAGAATCTCATTAGAACAGGATCGAACTTGATTTTTAGATTTTTATCATTAATGAGACTACTACAGTAAAAGAGTAGGTTAAATGAAAGAAAGAGAATGAGCGCTTTTAGACACCCACGATAGATCAACCGCTGTATCAGACACTCTGATCTTATCATCTCACTTAATACTCATCATAGCTCTGTAAGTAAGCATGACTGCACTTCTTTTCTAGGTGGAAAATGAGACCTCAGAGATTAAACTATCTGTGACCTCAAACGTCCTGCTATTTCTCCAGGTGTATCATATGTGAGATAGAAATATGTATGGAGACCAAGGAGGAAACTGCTCAGGAAGCAGTGGTTCACAGGAAAGATAATGCAGAATGAGCCCAGGTGAGCCTGGTTATTAATAGAAATGCTCAAAACTGCCCTTAAAGGATATTGGCATCATTGCAGTTTCCTGCATGGTAGTGGGAATCTAGGAAGTCTGTCTGGACACAAAGACAAAGATGATCATCTCTGTGTCATTAACTAGAACCCCAAAGAACACACAACTGAATGAAAAGGCATGCACTTCCTTTCTAATGAAGCTTGGACAGTTTCCCCAATCCCTCCAGACCAAAACACATGGGCTGCACATATGTGGCACTCCAGTGTTGTCATTGCCTGGCCAGTGAACAGATCAAAGCTCTCCACACAGACCCTTGCCAACACCTGGGGTGGTGACCTTCTCACCAGAAAATGCAGGAGAACTTCCCTGGGCTTTATGAGTGTGGGGAGATGAGGCACACACTTTTCTTAAAACCGAAGTGCAGAAATTATAGCTGCTATTGCAAACACATGCTGGGCTTAAAATTTGCTTTCACACATCCCCAAATTGGGTGCCATTTTTCATGCAGTTGAAACCAAAGAGACAAAAATCTTGAAATTTAAAAGGATTTTCATCCACGCTGTGAAAATCTTGCTAAACACTTTTCCTTGTGTTCATGGAGAGCTAATGAAATTAATTATTAGTATTTTGTTGCACAATGGAAGCAAGGCCATCCCACATTTCTAAATACCCATCATCTGTGCACAAAAAAGCTTTTGAGTCCATTGTACATACCTTAAAATTCTATGTGCCCTTTGGGAGACTATAGTACCCACTCCCTCTGCACTCAGAAGCACACAGAAGCCGTGTGTTGTGTTTGCTGCTCTCGCCATCTGCTAGCTGCCATCAACACCCTCTCTGGTTTCCTCCAACAGGACAGCCTTATAAGAACCCTTGTAGATCATTTGATAGGCTTTGACAACACAGTGGGAACTGGGCTTGTTTCCTTTCCTGCATTGCATCTGTAGCAAAGCTTTCTCAAAATGTGGGCAACTTACACTTAGGAACTGAAAAAAATGAGCAAAAAATTCATTCTCCACAGTCCTACTCTTTCTTGGGTGTTGTGGGGGTCAGCAGTGATCATGATGCCCCTCACGACTTGGAACTGTATCAGCCAGTACACTGATAGTTTGCTTCTTATCTGTAGTGCATTTATTGATTACCCATCTGGGAAGCCGTGACAGAGTTGATACTTAAGCAAACCTTTGGGTTAGTGACTGAGGGAAAGCTGCTGCTCTCCTGAGTAGTGACCACTCGTTTATACCAAAGTCAGATGTGTAGCTTTGAGAACATGTTTTGTGAATGAAGCAGTGATGGGTTAGATCCTTTCAACAACCTGTGGGAGTGGAGAAGCTGAAGCATGAGGAGACCACAAGCGTGTGACACACAGGTCTCATCGCGGAGTGAGACAAAGGACAACATGGGCTCTGGGGAAGAGATTCCGACCTGGCTTCCAGTTAGCCTCTTGCTCCTAGTAGCTATGTGTCTTGACCAGAATCTATGTCTCAGAAAATCAAGTTTTACACTTGTAATATGATGTGGGAACACGCACTTCATGGGGGTGTGATGAACACTAACAAGAATATAGCGAAGTGATGGAGTGAAAACTTCCTGAAATGTAGTCAGGCCAGGGAACACTTGGTGAAATGACTAAGTTACAGCAACAGACAGAAGATTAGTGGCTGTACAGATTGCTCTGAAGGGTGGAGGAAGATAAAGGAGCTGAGCTGTACCCCTAAAAGACCAGCAGGATGGACACTAGTCATAGGAGTTACCAGTACCTGCACTGGACTGTTGCATACATAAGCCTGTCTGGCTGATAAAAGTATAGATTTTGACACAGCCGCATGAAAGGCATACAGGAAAATCGAAATGAGAAGGTAGTTGGGCTAACATCAATACCCTCATTCAGATTCAGGGAAATTCCGCAACAGTGTTACAAAATGTCATCAGAGAGGGGAAATTAGTGCAGTGTACAATGTCTCTCTCTTCACTAGCTCTTCATAACCCTAACTAAAATGAAAGAAAACTATAAAGGTTAAGAAAGTTATATGTTTTTATTGCAAGGAATTTGTTAGATAACAGATTTTTTTTGTTCTAACTCATATGCCCTCCATTATCGGAAGCCAAAATGCATTCAAAGCTGTGCCCAGAGCAAAGGCGCAGAAAACTGTTTACCAGAAGGTATTGATCCACAGTAGATAATACCTTCCCTTGGAGGTGGGTGCAGACAAGCAAGACATCTTCAAGATTTCTCAGATCTCTCCCTCTCTGTGTCCCCCTACACACAGAAACTTTGGTAGATTAATTTTGAACATCAAATATTTTAAGAGCCCATTTCATGGGTTATTAACTGAAATAAATTGTTTGAAATGGTGTATTTCTGTGATGGGTCTCATTCATAAAGATTCAATATTTGTAACAAAAATGAAAATGGGTTCATTTAAAGATAGTTAGCACCGGACACCTAACAACGAGGAGGGTGGGAGCCTCGGCCATCTATCAGAGAGATTTGCATGCTACAGATAATCTTGCAGCCTCTGGCACTCACACTACAGTGTCCAGGCCACGGGTCGGTGATTTCACCAGCACGCATGCGGTTGTTATTTAAAGCTCTCCAAGGCATACATCTGCATTACCATCTGCCATCTCAGTCGCAGTTTTCATCTATGCTGAGAGTGGGGGAGGGACATAACCAACTGGGGTCTGTGTGGAATGTATGTGGGAGGGTGGGGAGGTCCACAGCAGCACCAGCCTGAACTTGGGAGTGCATGTGCCTATGCAAAGAGATGTGGGAATCCATACGCTTTGAAGATAATCCCTTGGAACTGTGGGAAATTAAATGACTAAGAGTTCATAGTTCCATAGGCTAGAACGCCATTTCAATAAAGTGGTTCAGTTCTCAGGAGTCTCCATAATATAGCTCAGTCACCCATGCTTTTTTGATGATAAATTTGACTCAGTAAAATTTCAGGATCCTTCTCTTTGTGGAGGGCTCTACTAAGAGGCTAAAAAGATAAGCACAAATTATGAGCAAATATTTGCAAACTAAGTTTCTAATTAAGGATTAGTATCTAGAATATGCAAAGAATTTTGAAAATTCAACATTAAAAAAACAACAATCCAATTGGATGCATAAAGATGCAGAGAGAGGCACTTCACAAGGAAAATGCATATGCACACGGAAAATGTTTAATATCACAGTCCTTTTAGGTGGTGCAAATTAAAATCACAACGAGCTATCACCACGGAATGAGAATAGTGTTTAGGAAGTTGTGCCAATACAAAAAGTTACTGAAGATAAGAGACCAGAGCATTCACACTCTGCTAGTGGGAATGGGAAACAATACAGATGCTGTATGGTATCATAACATTAAACATTTGATTGCCAGAAATTGCACTTCTGGGCACATATCCAAGAGAAACAAGAGATTTCGTTCACAGAAAAGCCTCTACACAAATGTTCAGAGCAGCTTCATTTGTAACAGCCAAACATTGGGGATAACACGGGTGATCTTCAGTAGTTGAATGGTTAAACACACTGGTACCACAGAATGAAAAGGAAGGTGTTAGTTGTGCAGACCGTGATGAATCCTCACAGAATACACTCCAAAAGAAGCGCCAGGCCACAGACTTCTTCTGCAAGACTCCATGCTTATCACAGTGTTGAGATGTCAAGTTGATGGTAAGGGAATGGGGGAGAGAAGAGGTCGGCCTAGACACACACCTGATGAGGGAGCCACGTGCTGTCAGAAATGCTCTGCATATGATGACATCAACACCGTGTGGTAGCTCTGGCATTGTACTAGTTTGTCAAGGTGCCTCCCCTGGGGCCAGGAGGACTGTCTAGGGATTATTTTTTAAGTTGCATGCTAATTTACAGTTACCTCGAAAAGACAACTGAAATGAAAACTAAAACATTTTGGAAGAAAGTGTATCCATTTTCAGTTATGTTTGGAATGAAGAGTAACAGAGAGGCCACCAAGGCTAATGTTGAGGTATCAGGCAGCTGGAAACAGGGAGCTGCTTCTGGTCAATGTCTCTTCCAGTGAGGAGTAAGGACCTTTCTTCCCAAGCTATCATTTGAAAACAGGGTTTCACTGTGCAACTGTGGTCGTTCTGGAACTCACTCTGTAGACCGGGATGGCCTTGAACTCACAGAGACCTGTCTACCTCTTGCTGGGATTAAAGGCCTCCCTTTTTTGTTTTATTTTGTTTTGTTTTTCACTGTAATGTGTGTGTGTGTGTGTGTGTGTGTGTGTGTGTGTGTGTGTGTGTGGTGTGTTTTAAATCCTTGCAAGGGGCATGAGCTGAGCCAGAATATAGAGCTTTACTCTTCACAGGCCAGCAAGTCTTACTGGCTTACTTGGGCCCACATATGTTTTTGTTTGTTTGTTTTGGCTTTGGAACAACTTGCTTGATTCCTATGGTAGAACACAGGCTTTTTGGTATCCAAACAGTGTTATCAGGGACTTTTCTCTTTTGCTTTGAGCTTTTTGACATGTTCTTTGATAAAGAGTAGGATAGAGTGGCCAGGAACAGGGACTTGTCATTACTTAGTGGATTCGAACCCTCTTCTTGTTGTTAGGTAATGGTAAGACCACTTTCACATATGTCTTCCAAGGGTGATGGGATTCTGAATTCTGTGAGACTTCGTGTTCCCTTGAAAAAAATCTGTAAAGCTTTGGGACACTTGTGGTGATGGTCTGACCTCTCGGTTTCTCTCTCCTGTTAAGATGAGGGTTACTACAGCTGTCCACTTCAAGGTTGTCAGAGCTAACAGGATCTGGAAGGGTGCCTTGCACTCTGCCACTTGGAGAGTTAACAGTCTGTAAATGTTAGTGAGTGGTACCACCATTATCCCTTTCCTCATTGTGACACTGTTCTCTGCACTTAACTGACAGCAACTTGAGTGCTGAAATTTGCTGTGGCCCTTCAATGACAAGCTGCTAACCTCTATGCTTCAGTTTCCACATTTGTGATGACAGGCAACCCCACCCCTGAAAAAAGATTTTTAAATCTGCTGCTGAATTTTTAGGATTCCCAGGTAGAGTAGATTTCTGAGAACTCAACAGAGACCCCTTCCACGTGCTTTTGTTTATAATACACAACCATTGCTGCAGAGAACAGGAGTGACCAAGTTAGTTATCATTCCCTCTCCATCCCCCTGGCCCCAGTGTGCTTGAGAAACAGAACATCCCCATGGCAACCACAGCAGCTGGTCCCTAGATAAGAGGAGCTGGAGCAGGGCAGCGGCAGCCAGTGCTGCTGAGGAGTAAGAGCCCAGCCCTGAGAAGCACACCGCCTCTAGCCTCTCTCTCTGCCTTCTCAGCTCAGCACCTTCACTGACTGGTAAGTGCTTTGGATTTTTGCTCCAGGAACTTTTGGGATGAAAACGTAAAGCAAGCTGCCAGTATCTTACTGCTTCCTTGTGTTTGGTGGGACAAAGGAGAGTGTGCAAGACTAAGCTGGGGTGCCCTGGGGCAGACAAAGTCACAATTGTCACACCCATTTTCTGGGGGTGTGAGGGTTCTGAGTTCTGTGACCATCCCCATCCTCCCAAATGAAACCTTTTGTGATGTTTGGAGCTGGGTGTGATGTGTCTTCCCACTGGAAGGAGGCCTTGTCCATCTGGGCAAAGTGCCCAGTTCCCCCTCACATTCTACTCCAAGGCACAGTCAGCCCTTGAGGAAGACTACATGCAGACTTAGAGCTTACAAATGGAGAAATTCTATTTGCATATGTAGTGTTCTAGGGCCCCAATTCAACCCTTGGTTAAAAGAGGTTGGCAAGGATATGAACTTTGCAAAGTCAGGGGGAATACTGACCAGATTTACACTGGACTGTGGATATAATTTTTCCAAAGCTTTTAGTATACCAAGTAAAGCTAGACTTAATTGTTTGTGGATGTCTTTTAGAATATTACATGGTTAACAGAGAGCCCATCAACTTCTGAGACTTACTTCTGTGATCCTAAGGCCTGGAAAAGGGTGTTCTGTCTTTGTTTTGTGCCTTTGGGGGTGCTAAATTCAATGACAGATTTAGAAAAGTCCAGAACTAGGATGAGATTGGTATGACAATTAAGAGTGATTTACTGTAGGTATAATCACAAGGAGTAAGTGACCAAAGAAGGTATTCACTCACAGAAGGGTCAGTGGTGTGCCTAGCTGGTCACTGTCCCTTTCAACAGCCCTAGGGGACAGCATCTGGCACACCTAGTTACAGATGTAAAAGCTATTGTTTTTTGGACTTTTGGCTAGGATAAAGTCCTCCGATGTGAAAGCCAACTTTCCAAAATAATTCCTTGCTACCCAACTAGAGAGTAGAGAAGGTAACCAAGACTGTTTCTGTCTAGAGGTGCCTCACAGTGCATCACCTTGGGGGCAATGTCCTGCCCATGGATTAAAATGTATATCCTTACACTCTTATGAGAACAGACAAAATGCCTGGGCCAGCTTGTGACCCCTGTGTGTGCAGAGGCAGCACAGCAATCCCCTTGAAAGTAGCCTGGGTGAGTGGAGACTAGCCTCAGCAAAGTGTGCATCTGAACTGTCATAGCTATCCTGACACACACTGGCCCTCTGGCTCTTCTGCAACTTGATGAGGCATATTCTTGGGCGCCTAGACCCTCCGACTCAAAAGGTTAAGTGACAGCTGTCCTCAGCTCTAGCTGTGCAGTCTGATAACAATACATGGGTCTTCTCTCCCAGTGGAATTTGCATTTGCAGGTATTCACCAGAAAGAAAGGCTAGGTCCCTTATGAATAGTTAGTAAGAAAGCTGCAAGATTTTAACATATTGAATCCTGGAAATCTCCCCGAGATTCTGAAGTTACGACTGTTGGTCTAGTGCACACCACACATGGGCCTCCCACATTCTCTCAAATAACCACCAAGGAAACACTCCAGATAATCAGACTTGTATTCTCTGAGATGTCCGAAACCGAAAAACAGAAAGGACAAAGGATGGTTCGGCTGTTATGCAGATCCTCATAAGCTCATTCAGTAGCAAACCCTGACTTGAAAGGTTAGGAATCTTCATGGAGTCTGTCCTTGCACCCTTTATTGTGAATACTTGCATTTGGCTGTAGAAATGATTTATAAGATTGCTAGGGCTCCCCAAGGACTTCCAGGGACTATTACAAAATGAAAATGCCCTGGTTCCCACAGCACATTTGGCTTTAGGTGATGATGGGTGGGCCTATGCTGAATGGAAGTAAGAATTCAGAGACCCTGCTGAGGCAGTATGAGGCAAGAAAATGGCAAAAGAGTTACAAATCGCTTGACTGAAAATGAAACACCACAGAGAAAAGCCTGGGAGAAGGCCTTAGCATGGGGTTTGGAATCTGAGGACCCAGAGGACCAATTACTTAGGTTTGAGGAAAATAACTGGTTCCCCATAAACTCCCCAATTTACAACAAGCAGGCAAGGGAGCCAAAGAAACCTTCCCCGTACATCATGACAAGTGCAGGGTCCTCCACAAAAACATGTCTGGAACACAGAGAAAGCCTAGGGGGTAATGCATGGGCAGAGTGGGGAGCAGGAATGAGACAGACCTGTACCTTCCCGTGGCAGGGAGCCTCCTTTCCTCTGACTTTCCTCAGAGGATGGGAGTGGAGAACAGGGCAGGGCTCTGATCATCTCATACCAGCACCCTACAGGCAGTGACAGGTGACCTCCATCCATGAGACAGCCCTGAATCTGGCACTCCCTCATCATTCTTATAGGTTCTGTATTTTCTTTGAGGATTTCATGGCAGGACAGTCATAATGACATCATCCAAGATTAAAGTGTCTTGTATTCTTCTGGGCAAAACACATCTCTGCCAGTTATCTCTGATATTATTGTAACATAAAATCCCATATCTGAAAATGGTTTCCTAGCCCCTCCTCTCTATCAAAAGTTAGTTCAGCAACGTTAGATTTCAATCACACTGGTTTAAAAGAGAGTCACTTCCTATATAGACAAAGCAATCGGAGTTGTCTTTGAGAGGAGCCCTTGTCAGATTTGACAGGAGATTGGTGGAGAGGAGTCCTTGTCAGATTTTGATGAGGGGTTGGTGGCCCCAGCCTGTCAGAGGACTCTGACATCCTGGGTCACGTGTGCTTCACCAGCGGTGGGTGGGCCCTTCCTTTGGTGGTTCACTGCTGACAACACAGCTTATCTCATAGGAAGGCTGGTTCTCACCGGCTCAACATCTACATGAAAGTGAAAGTTTCTGTTGTTTCTTAGCGTTTTTCAGTTACACAACTGGTTCTCATCAGCTGCCATAGACAATGGTAACTGTCTAATAGAAAGTACTCTCATTGTGTTAAAACATGAGACAATTGAACTCGCCTTCACAGGAACTCTATGGAGAAGGTATTATTACTTCAGATCTGTCTGACTTAAAAACATAGGTCCAAAGTAAATAATCAACTACTGGATTCACAGGAAATATGGTCCTAGTACAAGGAGCAAATTGCTTTCGGGTGGAGAGGAGAAGGGAAGTACCGCAGACCCACCTGACAAGTGTGTAGAGTAAGGGCTTGAGTCGCAGCAATAATTCTGGTTGAATGCATGAGTCATGACAGGTCAGTCTAAAGTCTCTCAATTCAGTTGATCCTGAGGGTGGATACTTTCAGCAGGTCACCATGGGGTGATTAGCAGCACACCTGTGACAACCACTGCAGAAAAGAGGACGTTTCTTTAAATAGGACCACGTTAAGTCTGTCACAATGGCACCCTCAGCATAGAGCCCACTCTTCCTGGGTGACAATTCCCTGTTCAAAAATACTGGCACAAGGGACAGTCTACAGAAGCTTACAACACACTTCCCTATGATTCCAGGGAGTTGGCACTCTCTACCCAGGCACTAAGAACAATGGTCTGAATTGATTTCTGCTGAAGTCACTCACACAGTCTGCTAAGAGTGACACTAAAAGCCAGGCTCAAGTGATCAGCTAATGGCCCATCTGCTCTGCAATGATCTCAGCTCATGGGGGAAAATCCCTCAGCCTTCCCGGGGAACAGCGGCTTAGTCTTCAAAGGTGAAGGACTTAATTCATCCTGGGCTCCCAAACTGTCATTGTAGATGATCTGTAGTTTCTCTGCATGTTGCAGGCTCTGGACTCTCATGAGAAAAGGATTGGTTTGAGCATTTTAACCTTAGTCATTTCTCCCCCTGACCCTGCCCTTGTTATTCTGGACACCAGCAATAAATTGTCAGATCAGAACAAAAGAAACAGACTCTAATGAAGACTTTCTGGAAACCTCAGCTAGTGTATGTCTCCTCCAGACTTGACATGTATCCATGCAGAATTTCACTCCTTCCAGACAAGGTTGTAACTGATCATGGGGGAAGTTCTCGGATTTGTGTTCCAGGAAAATCAGGAGTCCTGGGACAAGAAGAGGCTGTCTTTTACGTCAGGAATTCCTAAGAAGGAAATAGAAATTTTCACAGAGAACAAACTTTCCCTCTCTGGGTGCCTGCTGTCCTCGTGAAATGCATGAGGAGAAAGTTGAGTTCTTTTATAAGTTACAATCATGAGGAACTGGGAACCTTAGTCAACCCTGGTTTCAGAAAATTCACTTCACTTTTAAGAGACTAAAGTGCCTAAAACTAACTGGAACTAGATTTTCATCTAAGCTTAACTAAGATGTGTGACAACAAAATTAATTGTAAATTTGTACACTTCAATTCCTCATCTGTTGTACAGATATAATCATACTCTATAGAGGTTAACACATGATGCATCATTGATGTTTTCTTTAACTCTTACCCAGCTTATTTCTAATTTAGACTTGATTGGATTCTGGAACCCTTAAGTAGCCAAAGAAATGAACATTTGATATATAGTAATTTCTTTTTATCATTTTTTATTTTAATTTTAAATAGCTTGTTTTACATGTCAATCCCAGTTCCCTCTTCCTCCCCTCCTCCTGCACTCCCTTCCCCCCCTCCCTCCCACCCTATTGCCAAATCCTTCCACATAGGGGATATCTAGAGTCTGTCATTTTACTCCGGGTAGGGTCCAGGCACTCCCCTAAGAGTCCAGGCTGAGAGAGCATCCCTCTTTGTGCTATAGGCACACGAAGACTGTTTGTATTCCAGGGATAGACACTGATCCACAGCTCAGGGCCCCATAGGTTGCCCAGGCCTTTTCGCTGACACTCACATTTGGGGGGTCCAGATCAGTCCCATGCTGGCATCCCCACTGTCAGTCTGGGGTCCAAGAGCTCTCCCCTGTTCAGATCAGCTGTCTCTGCTGGTTTTGCCAGACCATTCTTTGCCAATTTGCTCATCACTCCTCTCTCTCTGTCACTGGGTTCCTTGGGTTCAGTTCAGTGATTAATTGTGTGTTTGCCTCTGCTTCCATCAGTCACAGGATGAAGGCTCCAGGATGGTTATAGACATCAAGTTCATTATCAGGAATGGGCATTTGAGGTGGTCTCTCCACTATTGCTTAGCTTGCCAATTGGTGTTATCCCTTTAGATCACTAGGCTCACAACCAAAAATATAGTAATTCCTAATAGGGACAGAGACAACGTGTGTGTGTGTGTGTGTGTGTGTGTGTGTGTGTGTGTGTGTGTGTGTGTGTGTGTGTGTGTGTGTTTTATTTGATTTTGGCTTACATTTCAAATTTAGCACTTGACTATATAAGAATCAGACTTGACCAAAAAAAGGATTGAGCAGGGGGTCTATAATAATAATCAATCTGCAGCCAGTATATTTACTGAATAAATGAGTGAATGAATGAACAGAAGGCATACTTATGTACCTATTACTGCCTTTAATTCTCCAGTTCTCTCTCTCTCCCTCCTGCTGCTGAGGATGGCCACTGAGATGATGGCCACGGAGCCAGTGCAGCCTCTGGAGCTTTCAGAAGACATACTGGACAAGTTCGATCCTCACTGTGGCAGCTCAGGTAAGTGTTCCTTTGGGAATGCCTATCCTGCAAGCCAGACAAGGGTTCTGTGCCATCCTGCTTTCAGGCGAGTCAGAGAGAAGGCCCCCTGAAACCGGATCTGCTGTGCCTTCTGGTGACAGCCTACACCAGATGGACAGGCAAATAGCCATGGGTCTGTGGGGTCCGCCATGTAAATATTAGCTGAAATACTGGAGAGAAGTTCATTCGAATTAGAGAGAGACAGGGAGAGGCAGAGAAGCATTGTCCTGTGTTTTGGATGTGACAGAGTCCCAGGCAGAGCATTTTTGAGGCAATAAATGGAATGTGGCAATATAGCTTGTTTCCAGTATTTTCCAGCACACTTAAACCCCATGTGCAGTGCCAATAAAATATTCCAAATATCTCTCTTTGCCTATCAAGACAGAATTTTAAATAGCCCTTTTCTGCTTTATTGTCAATCTGTTTCCTTTCCAGAACTGACTTTTTGCATAACCTTTGTAATGAAAACACCAGAAACATTTCTGCCTCTACCCATTTCTAAAAATGAGACACTCAGACTTTTGATAGATGGGCCTTTTGCATATTCATAGCCTTTGTTAATGCCTTGTCTGGTTATGACTCCTCTCATCTCCCCTCTCCTCGATTGCCTTCAAGATATTTTATGTTCAGGATTCTTCCAAAAAATAAGGAAAATTGCAATTGAAATGAAAGTCAAAATTGAAACAAATGTCTTGCTCTTTGTACTAGGTGCCAAGTAGCACCTTGTGTTTGGATTGTAGCCCACCACTAATAGATTCATATGCAAACTATGCCTCCAGGAAACCCACAGCTGGGAAGCACCCATCCTAAGCAACACCACTCAATCATTACCCATAGTGTGTACAACATGGGAAAGGAAGAATAAATCACTATGTGGTAACAACTTTGATGAATCACAGTGTCAACCAGGTAGACTATATAGCTGAGGAATAGCTCCTAGCGCCTAACTTGATCCTTAGCAATAACCTGGCCATATCTGCAAACTGGAGATGATAGTGGAATAACTGTAAGCTTAGTGTGGGGATTAATGAGATAATTTGTTCAGGAATGGGATGAATATTGAACAGCTGGTAAAACACAGACATTGATAAACTGGGAGAGCCCATGTGATGCAAAGAAATCAGTAAAATCTCCCCACACTTCCTTTTCTTATGTCTGTGAACTGCACAAAGTCCAGGACCCTCACAGAGTACCGCCTCAATAAGTGTTGACTAGATCAAGACTATTAAGTGACATAATGAATGTCTTCCAATTAAAGGAAAAGCTTACTGTCACCAAAAGGAACCATGACATCTGATTTTTGCTTTGTTTATATAGGGTGATGATTGATGATTCAAGCACAGTGGTGTATGGTTACTAAATATTTCTAGTCTTCCTTAAGCATATGAGCTAAGAAGAATCTTTCCAATTCACTATAAAAGCAACTTGAAGGCAAGAATAATTTCTTACCATTTCAAATCTAATAATAATTGACAGAGACTAGGCTGTTAAGACATATACATATAGAGCAATTAATGACACAGGGTATGTCTGGACCCACAAAAATGAAGTGAAAGGGTCAAATATTTAATCTTGGATATTTTAAAGAAGTTTATCTGAACATTTTCCCAAAGAAATATATAAAGAAGGGAAGAAATATGGGAGCAAAGAATAGACATACACACCTGTAACCCCAACACTTACAAGGGTAAAGCAAAAATATGATCAGCTCAAGGCCAGCCTGGACTAAACAGAGAATTCTGGGAGTGGGCTGCTGAGAGAGGAAGGATGAAGGAAAAGAGAGGAGAAGGTGGAGGAGCAGGGAAATACTGAGAGGGTAAGTTAACCGCACAATTTCCCATATTCTTTCATATTTCTAGAAATATGCAGACTGTTCACAGTCCAGGGTTATTAACTTTTAGAGAAAACATGCAGGTTCTTTGTCTTGTAGAATACATCTTTACACTAAGTCCATTTGAGTCCATTCATGTAAGCACATATTGAACAAATATGTATTCGTGGGCTGAAATGATTTTAAAGGCACAAAGTAATAACAGAAATAATATGAAATCATCCCTTAAAATACTACCCAAACTGAATAGTACTCCGTTGTGTAAATGTACCACATTTTCTCTATCCACTCTTCAGTTGAGGGACATCTAGGTTGCTTCCAAGTTCTGGCTATTACGAATAAAGCTGCTATGAACATAGTGGAACAGACATCTTTGTTGTATGAATGGGCATCTTTTGGATATATGCCTAAGAGTGGAGTTGCTGGGTCTTGTGGTAGGTTTATTCCCATTTTTCTGAGGAATCTCCATACTGATTTCCAAAGTGGCTGTACGAGTTGGCACTCCCACCAGCAATGGAGGAGTGTCCCCCTTTCACCACATCCTCTCCAGCATAAATTGTCATTAGTGTTTTTGATTTTAGCCATTCTGACAGGAGTGAGATGGTATCTCAGAGTTGTTTTGATTTGCATTTCCCAGATGGCTAAGGATGTTGAGCACTTTCTCAAGTGCCTCTCAGCCATTTTAGACTCTTCTATTGAAAACTCTCTATTTAGTTCTACAGCCCACTTTTTAATTGTGTCCTTTGATGTTTTGAAGACTTGCTTCTTGAGTTCTTTGTAAATTTTGGAGTTCAACCCTCTGTCAGATGTGGGATTAGTGAATATTTTTCCCATTTTGTGGGCTGCCTTTTTGTCTTGCTGACTGTGTCCTTTGCCTTACAGAAGCTTCTCAGTTTCAGGAGGTCCCATTTGTTAATTGTTGATCTCACTGTCTGTGCTAGTGGTGTTATGTTCAGGAAGCTGTCTCCTGTACCAATTCATTCAAGGGTACCACCCACTTTCTCTTCTAAGAGGTTCAGTGTGGCTGGATTTATGTTGAGGTCTTTGATCCATTTGGAGTTAAGTTTTGTGCATGGCGATAAACATGGATCGATCCACATTCTTCTACATGCCATCCTCCTGAGATTCGCAGGCAAATGGATGACACTAGAAGAAACCATCCTGAGTGAGGTAACCCAGTCACAAAAAGAGAAACATGGCATGTACTCTCTCATATATGGATTTTAGAAATAGATATGGGGAGTGCCAGCCTACAATCCCATGGCCAGAGAGTCTGGGAAACAGAAACTTCATTTAGTGGCTGATCCAAGAAAAGGCAGACTCCCTCCGTTAAGTACTGAGCTGAACTCAAGAAAGCCAGTAACAGAGAGGGAGGACTGATGACCAAAGATTAAGACTGGGCTGGTTTAACCTCCAGAAACAGCTGACCTGACAAAGGTTAACTCTTGAATCCCAGGCATCAGCCTGGGAATCCAGCCTGGGACTGATCAAGACCCCCCTGAATGTGAGTGTCAGTGAGGAGGCCTAGGTAATCTATTGAGCCTTGGGCAGCAGATCAGTACCCATCCCGAGTATACACACGGACTTTGGACTCCCATCCAACAATGTGAGGTGCACTCTCACCCTGAACTCTTGGGGAAGGGTCTAGGCCCTGCCCTATATGAAATGACAGACTATGGACACCCCCATGGAGGGCCTCACCCTCCCTGGGGAAATGAGGGGATAATGGGGGGGTGTTGGGGGGAGGACATGGGAGGAGGGGAGGGAAAGGGAGAGGGACCTGGAACTGACTTGTGAAGCAACCTTGTTTCTTATCTAAATTTAAACTGAAAAATAAATAAATAAATAAACAAATAAATAAAATACTACCCAAGCCAAAATGCTATTAACATTCAGAAGCTGAGAAAGGATAGTCAGGGCTGAGGTTAACAGAAAAAGACAAACAACTCTGACGCCTTATGCTGATCTACTAGAAGTCCTGACTGAGCAATGACACAGCAGGTGGGGTATTGAGCAGATATGCAAGACACACGCACATGGATTAAGTATCACCTGCACTTAAGCAGTGGATATGATATCAACAAGTCTACAAATTAAGTCCCAAGTTCTTAGAATCAACAAATGAGAAACTAAAGATGTGAACACAGATTAGTTCAACTTCCATTTAAAGCATATTTGTTAAAGAGAGATGCAGTTAAGAACCAAACTCCAAAAAGGTTGTGACCTTTGTCTCCTTGAAGACTGTCTGGAGCAGGAGATTAATCATTTCAGAACAGTGGTTTGGGGCTTGAACAATGGCAGATAAATGCATAGGAGAGCAGAACAGACAAAGACATCTGGTTTAAGATGAAGCCAAGAGCCTAGTGATTGGTCTGGATTCATCACCGCGAGAATATCTGATGATGTAATGTAGAAGTTGAGCTGAAGAGGATCTAGTAAAGGCGCTGTGAAGAGTAAAGAGATGAGACAGAAAACAACAGTATAAAAAGGAGCCTTGCAAAGACCTGGGGCAGAGAAGGCCCTGTAGATGCTGAAGCCTGCGCAGGGCTTTTCAAGAGGACTAGAAAATGCATAGGTAAGGCATGCATTAGATTCACTCTCCACCCTAGTGAAGTGTTCCAGGATCCAGGAAGCCTTTGTTGCCCATGGCTTGTGGCCTTTTTTTTTTTTTTTTGGTTTTTTTATCATTTTTTATTTTAATTTTAAATAGCTTGTTTTACATGTCAATCCCAGTTCCCTCTCCCTCCCCTCTTCCCGCACTCCCATTCCCCCCTCCCTCCCACCCTATTGCCAAATCCTTCCACATAGGGGATATCTAGAGTCTGTCATTTTACTCTTGGTAGGGTCAAGGCACTCCCCTAAGAGTCCAGGCTGAGAGAGCATCTCTCTTTGTGCTATAGGCACATGAAGACAGTTTGTATACCAGGGATAGACACTGATCCACAGCTCAGGGCCCCATAGGTTGCCCAGGCCTTCTCACTGACACTCACATTTGGGGGGTCCAGATCAGTCCCATGCTGGCCTCCCCACTGTCAGTCTGGGGTCCAAGAGCTCTCCCCGTTCAGATCAGCTGTCTCTGCTGGTTTTGCCAGCCCATTCTTTGCCAATTTGCTCATCACTCCTCTCTGTCACTGGGTTCCTTGGGTTCAGTTCAGTGATTAGTTGTGTGTTTGCCTCTGCTTCCATCAGTCACAGGATGAAGGCTCCCGGATGGTTATAGACATCAAGTTCATTATCAGGAATGGGCATTCGAGGTGGTCCCTCCACTATTGCTTAGCTTGCCAATTGATGTTATACCTTTAGATCACTCGAGGTCACTCTGGTGCCTGATCTGTCTTCGATACTATGATTCCCTCTTCCCCCTATTCTACCCCCACCCCCTCAACTTCCTGTTCCCCCATGGCCAACTCCCTTCCTCTTTACCCCCTCTATTCTTCCCAGGTCCCACTCCCCCCCACCCCTTGGCTTGTGGGCTTTTAAGGAAAGTGATTGCTGATCGAAAGAGGCTGTGAACAGTGAAACTTCTGTCCTGCAGAAATTCAGTTTAAGACTATTCTGGCAGCCCTGATAGAATTTTCCTATTTGTCTTTGCCTTGATGACTTTCCTGATTTCTCTAAATTTAAAGTTTTGCCATGGGGGGGGGGCTGGAGAGACAGCTCAGTGATTAAGTGCACAGATCCCAGCCAACATATAGCAGTTCACAACCATCTGTAACTCCAGTCCCAGGAGATCCTGATGCCCCTTCTGGCCTCTGCTGGCACTGCATGCACAGACAGACATGCAGACAAACCACCCACACACATAAAATAAAAATAAAGGTTAAACACTTTTTAACCTTTCCCGAATTCTAATTATCTACTCTCTATACAAAAGCACGCACATTTATCCAATTCTTCCATTGACAAGATAAAAATAAACACTTTTCTTTTTCAGGCCAAATGTGGTTAGAGACCCCACAGTTGTGGCTTAAGGCTTATTTATATTACTCCTTTTTCTCTCTGAACCCAGATGACCTTTCAGACCAGTTCATTAAGGACTGTGACCTTAAGAAGAAGCCAAAAACGGGGAAGAATGTTCAGGCCGCTCTGAACGTTGAGTCGGAGCAAAAGAAACCCAGGAGGAAAGACACGCCCGCCCTGCACATTCCACCTTTCATACCAGGTAAGAGGCAAGACACCCGCCCTGCGTGGCTGCAAGAACCTGCTGCCAGGCTGCAGCCATCTCCACGGATCTGTCTTTAAACGTTTGTTTTCATTCTAACAGACTGCTAGTGTAGTGTAGTAGCACACACAGACTCCAATGTAGAAATGTTCTCTCTGTAGCCGTGGAGGCTGGTGACAAGCAACTGTCCTGACCTTTTGGGAACTGAAGACCACAAGCTTGTGAGACTTGACATTATCAAAACACAGAGAATAAAGTCCCTACAAGCTTCCAAAGTTAGCATGAATTTCGACCTTCCACAGACATGGGGTGCGACCAGGATGAAAGATTGATGGGAAGAGCCACTTGAGATGGTTCCTCCCCCAATCCTATGTATCACCTGATCATGGGGGAGACTGGAATGGCACTGGAAGAGTGACAGTTAGCATTTCTACTGTGCTTTACTGTGACAGGCTTATTCTTCCACAGCTTTATTTTGTTTCCTCCCCATCTCCTTCACTTTTGGCCATTTAGTTTTGTACCCTTCCTACTTACATGCTTTGAGGGACACTATGCAAACAGTGCACACCTAGGTGAAATTTGCAGCAAGAAGCAGCATTGTAATGGGAGCTCTTAGGTCAAAACCACCGATCTGTGTCTGAGGGGTAATCGTGGAAACGTTCATAAAACTGGGCTATTACAGAAACATGAAATGATGGAAAATCACCACCACCCAACGCCCCTTCCCCTGCATGACAGAGGAGGCAACTGGGTGAAAGTCCATGAAGGTGGGGAGTAATAAAAGAAACGGGATGAACGTGTATGACCCACAGTTTGCATGACAGAAATATGACCCATCCTAGGGTATGGAGGATGGGCTCCACCTCTGCATTCGCTGTGACAAGTCAGAGGTATTTCTCTGCCCCTCTCTCCTGAGATAGGTGACAGTGAAGGCAGTATCAAGTACCTCAATCAAGATAAAACCAGACATTAAAAACACCAAATGATAAAAACTATTCTCACTTATTCATAGGAAGCTTCTTTTTTTTAAAAAAGCAAATTTGAAAAGCTGCATTTTTGCCTTCTCCAGGTATCAGCCCACCAGGTACCTATGCACATCCCTTCAGCATTAGGATCTGTACACTTAACCCTGCTCCTCTTCCTGCTCCTCTAACCATGCAGGTGTGATTTCAGAACACTTAATTAAAAGATACGATGTTCAAGACAGAGTTCCAAAGGTCAAAACAGGCTCAGCGCTTCACAACACCGACATGGAACAGAAAAGGCCAAGGAGAAAAGACACACCTGCCCTGCACACGCCTCCCTTTGTTGCAGGTAATAATTTTTTAAAAGGCTGGCAGACACCAGTCACAGGAATGGTGGAAGCAGGTTGGAGCTTTACCATCTGGAGGTGCGAGAGGCATGGCCTGTGTCCTGGCCCAGCAAGCTGCACCGCACTCAGGTGCCCCAGGGAGGAGTGCACTGCTGCCGCCTCCCAGGTTTTCCTTCATTGGCAGTTCCCCAGGGGGATTTGGGGACAGAGGAGGCTCAGAAATGTCTCCTGCTTCAGCAGACCTGGACGAATTCACTGAGCCAGTGAAGCAGAAATGTCAGTGCGACCTTGAGAAGAGGTGAAATTCCTGCTTCCTCGCCTTACGGGGATGGTGCATGCTGTGGTTGATGGATGATTTCCCGAATTCTATGTACGAGCTGTCAAGATAGGAGACAGAGATGGAGGAAGAGAGAGGAGACGCACAAATATCAATAGCTATATTAAGATGTGTCAGATAATACACACAAAAAAGGTGATGAGGTATTATCCTTGTCCCTGGGAAGTTCACACCCAAGTTGGGGAGTGAGCGGGGAAGGATGCTTGTATACACCGGATTAGACTATGACTCTCTTGCTCACCTTCTTGCCTGCTGTCTGGCTTGCTCATTCGCTGGCTTGCTCGGCTCACACAGCTTTGGAAACTAGCTGTACTGAACTCTGACTACATGCAGCCTTCTTAGAAGATTCACATATGTTGGCAGTGTAGAATACGCAGAAGTCCATCCTCACAGCATCTTCATTCTTGCTGTATTAATCAGCTAGTACTTAGCTTCTGGGAATTAATGTGGAGGAAAGTTCACAATCACATAAACAAACAGATCATCTGATATCTGCTGGGGCAAGTGAAATGAGGAGTCAAGCTAGGAGGGGAATGTACCAGAGAGACGAAGAAGGCAAACTCTCTTGGACACAAAATCTTACATCTACATGCAAGCCAGCTGATGCCTTCCTTCCTAAATACTGAGGTCTGATCCCATGACAGTGGATGCTGACTGCATCCTACCTGTATCCCAGAGGAACAGCCTCCGTACTGAGTCAAAGGGGCTGCTCAAGGGACTGCAGTGTCTACACAGTGTTGTCTATTCGAAGGCTCTATAGACTGTGAAAGGCCTCTAAGTCAGTGAAGCTCTGATTAGGTAGGTGTCTTCAGTGGCAGACATTGCTGGCTTTCCTTACTCTATTGGCTGAGGCTCTTTATTTCTGGAGTCTGTTAGCACGTAAAGAATTGGCAGTAACTGTGATGCTAGTTAAGCTGAAAAGGATAGAGCCTTTGGCAGGTATCCAGAAAGACTCGAGCTCGTCCTAATAAGGCTGTCAACAGGAACTCACAGGCAAGCACCCCGTAGAGACATCTCTCATTAACCCTTGGCAAGTGGAAACTGGACAAGGATTCACTCTCCCTTCTAAATCTCCTGCTAACCGTCTCACTCCCTTAGGTTAATGAGCTTATTTGACAAGTCCAACTGCCTGAATGGACCCTCCAAGGCTTCCCTGCCAGGCCTAGGCTTTGTTTGAACTTGGCCCCACAGTTGCCAAGGATCCATCTTGAAAAACTCATGGCAGGGAGTGTTGGTTGTGTTGGTTAGAAACTGGCACCAAGAGCTGCTTAAGAGAAGTACTTAGTCTACATTGGTGGCAAAAAAAAAGAACCAAAGAAAATGAGGATAATGCAGCAGGAAATATTGAATGTCAACAGGACATTTGGGAATCAGAAATCAAGTTGAGTACTTATACAAAGGAAAGAGGTTAGAACCTCCTCTGAAAATGGCACAAGTCTGTTCTTCTGGTGAAGAGATTCCCTAGTTTGGTTTATGAGGCCAGGTGGTATCTTTGTCAGGTGGTACCTTAGCTCCTCAAGGTTTAAGGAGAATATACTTTTTTAAAAATCATTTTTAAATTCTAATCCTAGTTCCCCTCCCTTCTCTCCTCCTGCCCTCCCCTCCTTTCCCCATCCCAGCTCCCATCTGCTCCTCAGAGAGGATAAGGCATCTCCTAGAATGTCAACTAAGTCTGTTCCACCACCTTTTTGAGTCAGGACCAAGGCACCCTTGCTGCATGTCTAGGCTGAGCAAAGTCTCTCAAGGAGCACATACTTAATGAAGATAGCTAAGTTTGGATGATGTCTAGGCAGGATCTTGCTCGGAAACAGCATGCTGAGCACCCCACAAAGACCCAGGACTAGAATCCCTTAAACACTAAATTCTGTTTTACACGGAAAGAGAGAATTTGGTATCTGCTAGATCTTTCTATGTCTGAGTCTTGTGCTAGATGGTGGATATAGGGGATTGCTGGGAAGTTGAATGTTGCTCACGGATTCCCACAATGCCCAGTGATTTTAGCACAAGTTCTAAGGTGGTCTAATTCTTAGAACATTAAAGAATATGGGCCTGGACTTTGGGAGATGGTTCAAAGGATGAAGTGTAGAGCCTGAGTTTAGATCTCCAGATCCCAGCTTTTTTGTCTGGGTGGTGTCACAGAGGCCTGTCTGTAGCCCCAGGGCTCAGGAAGTAGAGATGAGGGCTGCCAAAGGCAAGCTGGCTAGCTAGGCTGGCTTGCTGAGTTGCAAGTTCAGAGCCGCCCTGCCTCAGTATATAAAGTAGAGAGTCATTATAGAAGATACTTGATATAAAGCTCTTGTCTCTACTCTACATACAAATGCATACATGTAGCTGCAAAATATGCAGACTCACATGCATGTATACACACACATGAAAAATTACAAGGAAAAGTGAATTGAAGGCCTGAGTCTCTCCTGCAGCATTGAGCCCTATAGGAAATGCAAATTCTGTTTCCCAGCTGAATTAACTGAGACTTGTGTGGTTGAGTGAGCTCCTCAGTGGTACCTGGTGACCAAGGGAAGCGCTCTGGCTTTAGCATCTCCCTCCCTTCAGGGACATAGTTCTGACTCCTCAGAACAGAAACCAGGAGTGAGACAAATCACATTATTTCCCAGACTGGGTTGTCCTCAAACCCTCAAAGAAACAAGGACAAAAGCAGCAGTGGGGACATGTACCCCTTCCTATGTGGATTCTCTGAACAGGATACCAAGAAAGTGAAGACTCTGCGGAGCTGCTGTACTAGTCACCCTTCTGGCAAGGTGGCAAAACACCAAGAGCGTCAACATAAAGCCAGGAGGGTTTTATTTCACTCAATTTTCAGAGCCAGAGCTTTAGTCCATACTTGCTTGGCTTTGTTGTCCTTGAGCCTGTGGCCAGACAGGATGCTGCAAAGCGAGGTGCTTGGTAGAGCAAAGCCTTGCACCTTGTAGTGGCGTGGAAAGAATTTGGGGATGGGATGTCAACACCCTGAAGGGTATGCTCCAGCAATCTCCCTTCCTTCTGGTAGGCCTGCATCCTAACAACTCCTCCTCCCAGTCTCCACAGCATCTGGGAGCCCTGTTAAGAGCCCAAACACAACACATCCCATAGCTTTTCCTTTAAACTATTCCAACCAATGTTTCACACGTTGAAATAAAATGACAGCTCGTTTAGCACTTGAGACTGTGTTCTGTGCCCCTGTGAGCAGGTTGGGTCACTTCAGGAAGGGCCAGCCTTTACCACTTAATACACTCCTGCTGCACCTGCTGTCCCAGGGCCTCCTCCCTACCCTCTGGCCCAGATTTTCCAGACCTACATTTCATGGCTATCCAAAGTCAATAGAAAGTTACAGAATACAGCAATGTAAATGGTTTACGCCAATTTTAAACTACCCAAAGTCCATCAGCATAGCTAATTCTACATGCTCCTGGCATGCTAGCCTTAACTCTAAATAAAAACCTAACTCTGTGCCACTGTTACAAGAGAAACTTTCTCTGGCTGTGCTTTATAAGTAATTTATGCAAAGTTTTAACCTTAGCGAGACTTGAAATTGTTTTTATCCACCAATAAATACTGGCTAACTGGTTTAAAATATAAACAGAGAATTGAATCTAATTAATAGTCATCGAGACCCATACATAGTTTTCATTAATTTGTTGATGGTGAGTGGAGGCCAACGCTGTGGAAAGGCTGAGTGCAGAGCCCAACTTTATTCCCCAAGCTCAGATCATTGCAAAGTGCTGCATGGACAGGAAGGTCTTTGCTGAGAGGAGAGGAGCAGGCTGGGCAAGGCTGTGGTTGGGAAATGTGTCTGGGGACTAAAGGGAAATAGCAGAAATTACAAGGACTGGTCTTGACCCAGGTTCACTTGTCATTTCTTAAAATGGACCCTCTGTCACAGAATGGGCACGACCTCCCAAGTCTCCTTTGCTGGCCTCTTCTGAACCCATCAGGCTTGAAAATTTATACTAAAAAAAGATAATAAATCTTCTGAATGTCACTGGTCAGGGAATCTTTGGAAGAACAACTTCATTTTGCCTAAGTAAGGATTCATCTAACATCTTTATATCTTGTGAAAAATGGGGATATTTTAATTCTACCTCCGAGGAAAGAATTGCTCTAATGTGTGGCCATACCATGTGTGAACACTCTAGTATCTTCCCTTTGCTCTGAAGAGTGTGGTCTCTGTCATCCAAGGGTTGACACTGGGGAGCAGACATTCAGAGATTAATATTTTCTCTGATGCTTTTAAATTTGACTTTGTAAGGCTTGCTGTTCCATTCAAAAGGGAAATAAACTAGAAAATTATGGAAAAACAAAAAATCCATCATTTAACTGACCATAGATGTGGCTTTAAATTTTTTGTACTATGTATTTATGAACTGGGGGTGGCAGGCAACACATGTTCACCCCTTGGTCCATGGAGGTCAGAAGATGCATGAAGGAATTAGTTCTCTCCTTCTGTTGCAAGGGTCCTGGTGGTCAGACTCAGTCTGTCAGGGTTGATGGCAAGCATCATTATTCTCTGAGCCATCTCACTGGCCTACAGAGGTGGCTTTCAGCTAGACACATTACAAGCATCTTATTAATTGACACATGGCTCTCTGTAGTATTAGTGTCTCGCTTTTACACTTGAGAACAAAACATTACCTTGCCCAATTCAGATGAAAAGAGTGACTGAACTGAAGCCCCTGATAGTAGGCCTCCTAAATCCCTGTGCCTTCTACCTCACTGTACTGTAAGACAGGGGTGAAGTGTGCTGTGGCCTGGGCCTCTGTCTCCCCTTCTGTCCAGAGCAGTGTCCTCTTGAACACCTCTGTGATGGTTAAATAAGGTCACCTAGTTCTCTGCCCCCTACACAAACATTTCTGAATCACTATGCCTTTGAGAGCAGTCTTAGTGTGCCAGGGAAGTCTAATATTTCAATTGGACATTCTTAATTGCAGGTCTACATTTTGTTTTTGCAGGTTTGACTCTGCTTGGAGATGAGAGCCCCAGAGTGATTATGGAAGATGATGAAAAGGATGGTGACAAGATAACTATTTAAAGACATCTCTCCTGAGATTGCATGTAAATAGGTTAGATCATTCCCAATGGTGACCTAGAGGAAAAAAATAGATTTGTCTCTGCTCTCATTTTGTCCTAGTCTGACTCTAAGATCTAGATGCCTCCTTCCCAGGAGACCTAATGGTCAGGTTGCCCATCACCTCCTTATCTTTCCTCTTGAGCTGCTTTCCAGACCCACTTCTTGAACTACCATGCAGTGAGAAGGATATTTTTCCAAAGTAAGAGGCGAAAGAGAGAGCTCAGTGTCTGCAAGCAAAGAACACAAGGAAAAAATTGAAAAGGAGTCCTTTGCTCCTGGCTTAGTGGCTGGGCAAAGTCTGAGTCAGCATCAACCACACCCACCTTGGAGGTCAGCAGGGTCACTGCCGCCAGTTATACTGGTGAGAACATTTGGTCTCTAGCTTACAGAATGTTCTGATGAAATGGTTTTTCATTTCTTCCTTCCTACATCGTGAGTTCAACTCTGGTCACACTCTGAAGCCCCTCTTTACAGATGCTATAAAATGTTCAAGAAGAAGTAGCCAGTCCACTGTGCAATAGCTGAAGATGTCAGAGGCAGAGAGTTCTGGTCTACATAGGTCTTTTAATTAATTTTATTGTTAAAAATGAGAGTTCTTAACTATGCTGGTTATCTTGACGTTTGTGAATTTTGTCATAAGTGAGTTATCACTAATGGTAGGTAAATCAATACCAGTGATGGTAAGGAGTTTATTTTTAAAAATTTAAGGCTGGTTGAAGGTTGTTCTAATATCTTCATCTCACTTATTTAGACTGAAATATGCTTTCTTGTATAGGAGGTGGGGTTGTCTAGTGAATATGAATATGCATTTAATTTCTGTGCAGCTGGCAATCTCTGTATGCCTGTGGGGGCCTTTGCATATAGAATTCATCCACCAGACAGCCAACAGGGAGAAGGTGAGGAGTGTTAGATGGAAAAGGAGCAGAGGATCTAGAGGAGGAGCATGGGATGGTTCTGTATATACTTGAGTTCTATCTAGCTGTTATCCTTTCTGTCCCCTTGCAAAGATGCAAAAGATGCAAGACATTTCAGAAATAAAGATGCCTCTGCACACATCCCTGTGTCCTGGAAAATCTCTCCAAATACCCCACTTGTGTATAATTATAAAGAGCAAAGATTGAGGAATTAGTAGCCACAAGCAAACCTCGAACGGTTTGGCTTTGGTATGCTTACGTTTTTGTTTGGCCCACAAAGATTTTTTCTCTTTAGACAATGTTTTCTCTTTTATTTTCTATTCACTTATGTATGTATATTTCTATTTTAATTTCATCTTACATTCCAATAACATTTCTCCCTTCCATCCCTCCTCCAGCCCCTCTGGGCCTCTCCCTCAACCACCACCCACCCAATCCTCCCAAAGGGTAAAGGCTCCCAAGGGGAGTCAACAAAGCCTGGCACATTAAGTTTAGGAAGAACCAAGCCGCTCCCCCACTGCATTAAGGCTGAGCATGGGCATGTCACCATAGGGAGTGGGATCCCAGAATCTAACTTGTGTGCCAAGGATAGATCCTGGTCCCACTGTCAGGGGCCTCTCAGATAGACCAAGCTAACACAACTGTCTCCCACATGCAGAGGGCCTAGCTCAGGCCCATGGAGGCCCCACAGCTGTAAACAATGAATGACATCATGAAATGTGCAGATCAATGGATGGAACTAGAAGAAAACATCCTGAGTGAGGTAACCCAGACTCAGAGAACAAGGAGAACCTTAAGAGGGACACATGGATTATGGATCCCCTGGAAAGAGGAATTACATGATCTCCTGAGTATACTGGGGGCAGGGCAGTTAATTTGGGGAAGATGGGGCATGAGAGCACGAGAGAACATGATGGTGGACTTGGATGAGGGATGGAGGGAGAGGGCAATGAAAGAGATATCTTGATAGAGGGAGCCATTATGGGGTTAGGGAGAAACGTGGTGCTAGGGAAATTCCCAGGCATCCACAAGGATGACTCCAGATAAGACTCTTAGCAATAGTGTACTGAGAGGGTGCCTGAACTGGCATTCCCCTGTAATCAGAATCCTGACTACCCCAACTGCCGTCATAGAGCCTTCTTCCAGTAATTGTGGAACCAGATGCACAGATCCACAACCAAGTACAAGGCCAAGCTCTGGGAATCCAGTTGAAGAGAGGGCAGAAGGAATATATAAGCAAGGGAGGTCAAGATCATGAACAGGAAATCTATAGAAATAGCTGAACCAAGATCATGGGATGATTTTTTAAATCCTTGAATTAGCTATTAATATTTAAGGATCACATCCAGAAAATCTATATGGAATACTAAGTTTTATTATTTTTCTTGAGAAAATGTTTGGTGGGCTGACAGTCTAGGCAGGTGGGAATCTAACTAAAATGTGCCAACCTATGACTACTGAGTTCTGCACATAATTCTAGAAGGGATACACACACACACACACACACACACACACACACACACACACACACCTTTTGGAGTTCTTTCCCACCCTAGCTATTGACCCATTGACTTCATGGTAAGTAAAGTCTAAACCTTCATGACTCTAAAACTTTTCTGGGAGTTTAGAAGCCCATATAATTAAGTTAGCAAGAACATACAACTTATTCCCAGGAACTTCTTATCTTCCTGATCCAAGCAATCCTTGTTTGGGGGAATGGGGATTGTGAGCACACTGCCGATTGAAACATACATGATGAAAAGGGTCACTGTAAAGTTTTTAAAGAGCCAAGAGCATTTACAGACAAGTGAACATCAGCATGAGTGCACCAAAAACAGAATGATTTGCAGAAGGTTCCTAGATGAGAAAACACAGATGCACTCTTGTCTTACTAGACATTCTGTTTAAACATAGAGCCACTCCTGTAGGGTGTGCTTAATGACTCCTAGTAGCTTGGGAACACGCCCTTCAGCACCCAGACACCCAGGATCTCCTTCAGTCTGTCATCTTTGCAGATGGGAACAAACTAACTGCTCTAGAAGCAAGGTGCTTGGATCCCAGTCCCAAATGTGTGACACTGAGCAAATCCCTGGAGCTCTGTGTTTGAAAATAAGGATGATGGTCCTTCTTTTACCTTCTTCATAGTTTGAGAATCAGAGTGTAGACAAGGAGTTTTGTAAGCTAAAATGCCCACCTACTGGGAGGATTTGAGCATGGACAATGCCTTTCTGTGGATGAACCCCATCTGCCATAGTGTTGCTGTGAATAGTTATGAAGAATGAATTCAGCACATCTGAAGGACATCAAGTCAGGAGGGCTGGCTACCTGTGTAGCCTTCATAGAAATATCTGCCTTCTCTTCATGGGAAGCTGGCCCTTGTGACAGAGTCACAGACAATGTGGGAAGGGGCAAAGCCAGATAAAGTGCAGCCAAACCTGAATGCCACTGCAGTAATGAGGGTTGGAGTCAAACCTCCCCCCTGCCCCTTGGTGCGTGTGGCCCTATTCTGGGTAACAGATTGGGCATTTAGTAACTAGGCTTGTGGATAGTTCTCTATATACTGTACATTCCCTCTTATCAAATGATGATGCTGGTAGTAAATGTGTCGAAACACCATTCAGAAAGCAGGTTCAATATGAAGAAGCAGTTGGGCCTTCATTATTTCAGTGAACCTGAGCTCACTGAGATGAGGACACACCACACGTGAGTGTTGGGGATGTCCTTCTGTATGCTATGAACATATGTTTCTCTTATTGGTTCATAATTAATATAAGCCTCTGTGTGTTATTTGGCACTAAACAGCTATGGGACCGGGCAGGGCACAAACTTCCATCTGCACGTGACAGTTAGCTCTCTCTCTCAAAAGCACAGTCCACATAGCTTCTTAGCAGTTGTTGGCTGAGGTCACACAGCCAGCTTCTAATGTCTCATCATTACTTGGAGAGTCAGAAGAGGAGCTGTAGGGTGGGACAGGACCATGAAGAAAGAGAGAAGGGTTTTCTTTTAACTACAATTGTGTTAGTTTTCCTTCCCCAGCCTGTGGTATCCATGTTGCCCTCTTGGAAGAAGAGGAGACTGAGTTAGATGTGGTTGTGGAAATAAGTTCATAAAGCAACTATCTTTACCAGCTAAGAGGCTGGTCACCCAACGGGTTTGGTGCAGCCTCTGTTATTCCCTGTGAGTGGGGATTCCTTGCCGCTGTGATTGGTGAATGTGTAAGTGATACAAGAGGCACAAACAGTGAGTGGAGGCACAGGTGGTGGGCAGCTGGGGACGCCCTTCAGCACCCAGACACCCCGGATCTCCTTCAGTCTGCCATCTTTGCAGACGTTCTGAACATGATTTGAACCACCACATCAAGCCAGAAAACTACTCACAGGTTTTCCCTTTGAAGGCATCTTCTCTGGACCAAAGCTCGTGGAGACAAGGATGCACTCACTCCACATGAGAGTTAGGTCTCTCTCAAGAGCACCAGCCAGGGTCTTTCTTTAAACCCAGACAGACTTCATAGTATTCACAGAACTTACCTGTTGTTGGAAACAAGCTGAGCCCTGGAACATCTAGTGTCAACTTACTTTCTCAGGGAGAAAAGAATAGATCAGAAAAACTCCAAGATGCCCTAAATGGATTCGAAGTGCAGAAGGCCTAGGAGGAGAGAGGAGTCAATCAGTGAACAGTTGCAGGCAGAAACGACAAAAGACTATTGCACACTCCTGAGTATATGTTAAATCCCAGTTTCAAACCTTCCCATCCCAGACTGCTTGTCAGTGTTTGTTATCATTTCTACAACTGTAACCAACCCAGAAAAGGATTCCTTCTCCCTCTGAATGTTCCTCCTGCCCCTAAGTCTTTCTCCACCACCAAGGACACTGCTGTCAGTTTATAAGTCAAGGTGGTATAGGTTTCAACTCCAAATTTTCAATGCAGAAATATTTTTAAATTACTTTATTACTGCGTGTGGGGGGATTGTGTGTGTGTGTGTGTGTGTGTGTGTGTGTGTGTGTGTGTGTGTGTGTGTGTGTGTGTGATATGGGTAGGTCAGAAGACTCACAGGAGACAGGAATCTTATCTCCTCTTACACCCACCATGCGGGTCCCTGGGATTAAACCCAGGTTGTAAGCTTGGCCACAAGCACCTTTACCCACTGAGCCATCTTACCAGACCTTTAGGAACACTCTTAGCTAGAGGTCCAAGAGACAGCTTTCCAATCACTGCCTCACCCTGCAGCTGGGGGCAGAGAGAACCTTGCCCAGAACCTGGATCTTTTCTGCCCAGCATCGGTAAGGGTACAAGAAACCCTTTAATTTCTGCCAATTCCCAAGTCTCTGCTTTTTGACACCTAAAGTATCAGGTCCTTCCAGCAAGATGAGAGTCCTCAAAGGAAGTCACAGGAGAAAAACAGCAGGAAACAAAAGGTAAATTTTTTTCACCCTGATGTGCCTCTTCCTCTTGATGCCAAAGATCTGCCTGCGAGCTGACTAAACAAATAAACAAACAAAAAGCTAAACCATAGGCCCTCCATTCCTTATATGTCAGAGGCAGAAGGAAACAATATATGCTTCAATATTTGCCAGTCAAATTGCACGCACAGTATTTCCCCTGCTCTTTTCCCTATATGTCGCGTTTAATCTTTAATAACAATTTGTAAAAACATTAAATAAGAGCCAGGGAATGGAGAGTCAAGGCAGCCCACGTGAGAGTTCAGGTCTCTTACTAGCCCAGTGCTGTTCATGTGTCCATAGTGTGTGGAATTCTGAGACTCTTCTTTGAAGTGGGGTCCAGGGCATAATGGAAGCTAAGGGATCTTTCTGTAACCCAGAAATAGGTCAGTTATGTAAGCAGCTTCTAACAGTCAACCTCTGTGGCGATTGGATCTAAAATGCCCCCACTACAGCTGTGTGAATGCTAGGTCACAAGTAGGTAGCACTATTTCAGAAGGTTCTGGAAACTTTAAGAGATGGGGCATGCCTGGAAGAAGAACACCAATGTTGACCAGGCCCTTGGGGACTGTTTCTTGCTCTGGCATCTTCTTATTGCCCTTTCTCTGGTTCCTATCTTTGTGAGGGAAACAGCCTCCTCCTGCTCCTGTTTACACAGCCAAGGTGATGGGGACTTCACCATGGGCCCAGGACCAATTAATGCATTATGAATAGAATTCTCCGAATATGGAACCCTAAATGAATCCTTCTCTTAGGTGTTTTGGGATGGGAGGAAATATTTTGCCACACAGTGAGGGAAGTAGCTAATACACCCTCTATATCCCAAATTTTGAATGCATAAGTATTCAAATAAAGATATCAGAGTTCCCATGGGGTCAAATAGAATCACTGCTACAGGACACTGCATTTCAGGATATAGCAATACTCCTTTGGTCTTCTGACTCTATCCTAGCTCTGCAACATCCGTTCTTTATTGTGCAGCCAGAGTGATCCTTTCCATGTGCAAATCTAATCATGTTGGACCCTCTAACTGCTTTATCTTACTTAGAATAAGGGAGGGATCTCAAGCTTGAATCATGCTCCCTCCAGGCTGCTATGGGCTCCAATGACATTAGCCACTACAGACTCCTTCTATTTTTCCCTCCTTCCCCCCCTCTCTCCTTTCTTTTGTTCAAAAGAAATCACATTTAGACATCTAACATGTGGGGTACATAAGAGCTGAGGTACCAAGTTGGAGAAATGGGAACAGTCCCAAGCCTGCCCTCCATTTGGTTGCCTCCATGCATACTTCATTCGGTGGCCTTTGAGGAGATACTTAGAACTCTTCAGAGGGGACCAGAAAGCACCACACTGGGTACTTAGGCAGCTCTGTTCTTTCCTTCACTGCCTCCAACCTGAGCATCCTCTGCTCACACTCAGCCCCAAGTTTCCCATGTGGAGTGGGATGCAGGTTTTCATTGTGTGGGTAATGTATGGGTTTTACTATACAAGTTTGCAATCTTTGTCTTTGATCCACCATGTGCATTTCTGAATAGGAACAACATCCCTGGTGACTACTCACTCTGAGTAGCAGCCAAATCTGCAGCCAGTCTCCTGTAGAGCAGCGCAAAAAGCCAGCAATAAAAAAACTAAATAGCAAATCAACAGGGTGTAGTTGGTGAATGAATGCACATTCATAATTTGTAACTGTGTAGCTATAAATCCCCTCCTAGAGCTTTGCTCTAATGACCCGAAACAGAGAATATTTTAGGTTTTCTCCATTTAGGTATTTGGTGAAAAAGCAACACACATTTGCCAAAAGTAAAAATATTTACACCTTTTATTACCTTAAGGAATTGACTTACATGTCAGGATTGCAAAAAAGAAAATCAGATTTCACCAAACCCTGAAATGAAGTTTCTGTCAGTCTGTAGATTATTTTAGAGGAAAGGGAGTATGTTTGATTGGCCTCAGAGGTTTAAAGATGTAAGTCATGTCAGTACACCCTCAAAGGCATGACTAGCTGGTGGATTCATGTAACACTGGCAGTTATCAAAGTGGGGGGGGATATTCTGGTCTTTTTCATCTCAAGGGCAGGGAGGGGTCAACAGAGAGAACATTTTAAAGCAGAGATGATGTGTCCTACCCTGAGATGTCCTACTCTCAACGTCACTTTCTCTATCAGAATACTCAAGTTAGCAAATACACATTTGAAGCAATAGTAATTCTTAAGATTCTCTGTAAGGACAAAAACGCCATACATCAGTGCTGGCCAATACAGTAGGCTTTAGCCTCATGTGGCTAGTTAGTAAGACCTAGACCTCGAGTAAATTTTGACTTAAGTAGCCTCATGTGAGAAGTGGTTACCAATACTGCGCAACAGAGATTTGGGACCTAACTCGAGATTTTTATGGCTGGACACAGTCAAGTATGCAAGCAGTCGGTCTGACGTCAAGCCGGAAGCCATCATAATATCCTCCGGTGGCAGGCATGTTCAGATCTGTCATTTGAAACACAAGAGGTGATATGATTATGGAATCAGGAGTAACAAAGTGGCTGGCCAGGCTCTAGTGGAGGCACTCCAAATCACACGTGGACACGGGTTGAGATGCTCCTAGTCTTGGGAGAGATGGGCTAAGTGTCCGGCCACTTCTAGAGTTACATGTTAAGTCAAAAGAAGGCAAAGCAAAATCCGCTCTGTAGCAGGTGATATCAGCAGTAGGATCATGTTTCACCATCACAGGACCATACCTACAGGAAGGAAAGAGTGTCTCAAGAAAGAAAAAGAAAGGTCTTGGCTTGCACTTTGCAGTTCAAGCTCAGGTAATAGCCGTACTAAATCCCCTCAAAGTGCCCTGTTTTTCTTCTGACAAGAGATTTCTGGAGCAGGCTGCATGTGTATCTGGGTCTCTTTACTCTGTCCTTTGCCTTCCCCAATTTCTTACTTCAGTCTCAGCCCCAGAACCGTTACTACCCTGATTTTTTTCCAGCACTCCTGCCAGGGATGGGGCCCATGTCCTACCTGGCTACTGTGGGCATCTTACTTCCTGCTCAAATGTCAGGGCTTAAACTGTGGTCTCAAGCATCTGACTGCATGGATGATCTTGTACTCAGAGTGCTAGACTCCACTGCAAGTCTCGCTATCCATGCCCAATCAACAGCTAGTTTTTTGAGCACCAGGATGGATCCATGCCAGACAAAGTGTTACAAGGTAGATCAAGACAAGCATCTTGCCTGCAGTTTCTAGTCTGCCAACTGGACAGATATCAGGTAGAAAATAATTAAATATGTTGAAATTCAACTGTGCTGGTTACAAAAGGGTTATGAGAGCTCATAAAAGATTGATCAGACCTATCTGGTTAAGAGGGTAGTCAGAAGACTTTCTAAAAGTAGCAACATGCCGATGGACAGGCTAAGAGAACATGAGAATTAACCGAGTGAAGGAGGAGTGAAGGCAGGGAGAGTAGTTCCAGAAGGTAAAGAGAGCATGTATTGAGGCCTATGAAAGAGGGCGCTTCAGGGAGAAGACCAAAGTTAGGCAGTAGAACTGAGAACAGAAAACAGTGGTGGGGTCGGGACAGTCAAAGGAATGTAAGAAAAAACTGGGGGGGGCAGTTCTTGCAAATCTCAGCCATCATTATTGTCAAGCTCTTAGTCCCTTTCCCCCTCTCCCTGTTGGTCTCCTGTTACAAAGATCTTGATGCTTTTCACTGCTATCCATCCGTGAATGTGTATTCCGTTTTCATCTTGGTCACTCTGCCTGTGCCTTCTCCGAAGATGCCTCAGCATGACCCTAGCTCCTAACCTGCCCTATGCCTTTTTATGCCTCTTCACCTGTCTGTCAGGGGAGTACTGTATGCCAGCTCTTCTGTGTCTCTCGCCAGCTGCTGATCAGCTCCTAGCTCAGCTTCTTGCTGCTTGAGCCCTTGGGATGTTTATTAACCTTACATTAAAGGAGGCCCAGCCATCCTCTGGCTTTCTTAAGCTGTCGAGTCTGAATCTTCCCTGTTGGTTGGTTGGCTGTTGCTTCTTGATGTTGATTGCTTTGCCGTTTTCTCTTTACATGGTCCCTGTTATATAGACTCCCAGACAGTACATATTAAGATGCCAATTACAAATTCTCAGCAATGCCCACGTTAAAGCAAGTCTGCTTCTGGAAACCTCCTTCAAGCCATTCTCTGCAAGCCCAAATCTTGTAAGACCTTCCTGCCTGCTTCTGAGATCGCACACAGTTCCCTGCAGTATGCTCTCGTCCACTCTGCAGAAATAAGCCTCTAATTTCCTCAAGTGACAGTAGATTTCTGGCAACCTCTGCTACAAGGCATGGGCATGCTATTAATGCTCATTCAACAGTGCTCTCTCTCCCTCCCTCCCTTCCTCCCTCCTTCTCTCTGTCTCTCTGTCTCTCTCTGTCTCTCTCTCTCTCTCTCTCTCTCTCTCTCTCTCTCTCTCTCACACACACACACACATCTTAATTCTGCTTTGTCATATTAACAGCTATATTCATTAAATGAATACTTCACCTGACCCTAAGGCCTAATTCTCCTTCAGATACTGTAGTTTGTAATTTTTATAATATTTATGTGATGATGCATACCCAAAGTCCTATGGAGATATTTCATTGTTTCCTTGGATAAGATTGATTCAAGTAGAATAGTCAATACAAATCATACGACTGTAGATAGAAGTTTCTGTTCTGCCTGGTCCTGCAGCTGTTTAGTACCAAATAAACACACAGAGGCTCATATTAATTATAAACTCTTTGGCCTATTGCTCAGGCTTCTTATTGGCTAGTGCTCTCTTAATTATTAGCCCCTTTTTATTAATCCGTGTTTCCCCACATGGCCTTGGCTTCTTCCACTGATTAGTGAAAGTCATTTCTGGTCCACCGCATCCACAAAAGAAGGACAGTGCCATATTGTCTAGTCAGCTGTTTTCAACTGTTGTTTTTGGAGTTTAGTTATTCCAAATAATTCTCAATGTACATATAAAAGGCTCAAAGATATAATTTTCAATAACTAATAGATATCCCCAGTCCTTATTACCAGTCTTTATTCTGATGTTCTTATGTTAATTCTATGTTTATTCTTTCATCACTTAAGTATTTATGAATTATACCCCAACCACAGATTATTCAGAGGTGAAATAAGACACAGTTTCAGCCTTTCCTGAGCTAATCTTGGAGGGAGCCACCATACGTATGCTGATGACAAACCATGTTTGCTGCTAAACGAATGTCAGTTTTGGAACCGGTAAGAGAGATTGGAATTTTCCATGGAGCCTTCCACAAGGGAAGTGATGTGTAAACTGGGCTTGAAAAATTCAGCTGAATGAAGAGTGGGACAAAGAAATAGTTCTTCCATGCTTAAGGACAGCTGAGTAGAAGCAGGTGACTAAGAAATTCCATGGCATCCTTTGGTGACACACCCTTCAGGCTGGACTTTGGAGTCTATAATGGTACTACTTCAGGTTTCTGATGCAGATTTGATTTTTGCATGCATCTGGAGCTCTTTGGATTCTTGCCTCCTTTTCAGAGAAAAAAAAGAAATGGTGAATAACTTCACTAGGCTACTGTGAGGACCACCTGAACAAGCACAGGGTAGCATGAAGGAGGCCTGAAACAGGCATTCAGAGTTTGTCAGTAGGTCATGTGCTTCATCCTACTGGTGGAAGGTAGCCTTCCACTTGAGCTGTTTCACAAAATGACTGCCCAGAGAGTCATGGATGTGGATCTGGTGTGGGGATGGATTAGACTGGGTAGATCTCTCCTGTTCCTCATCAAAGATTTTGCCTGGCAATAAACTCAACTTCCATGAAACCCTAACTCCCACAAGGAGAGGGGAGCTGGACAGAAGGCTCAGTAGTTAAGAGTCCAGGATGCTCTTGCAGAGAACAGGGTACAGTTCTTAGCACCCACACTAAACAGCCCACAACCACTTGCGACACACAGACACATAATTAAAAATAATGAAATCTTTAAAAAAAAAGCCAAGTCATTTACTAGCTCTTCCCCTTGTGTGGTGGCAAATTATTCAGTTTCTTTCTGTTCTGGTGTCCTCCTCCATAAAAACAGTTTTGTACTGGGTAAATTGAGGACACCTGGCAAATGTGGCCGGTAATGCAGATGAGGCCCTCAGCACTGAGACAGCAATGACCCGTATGATCTGTGTTTCATAAGCTAAAGGCAGGTTGGTTAGGTAGGCTGTGATCTAAGCCTGAGGGGGGCAGGTAAGGACATCAAGCAAAAAGCAGTAAGCCAACAAGAGTCTTCAGGACCTGTGTCTACAGGCAAGGAGACATTAAGGACAATGAGCCAAATGTAACTCTTCCAGAACCCCAGAAAGACATTGCTAGACCATATGTAAAGCACTGGATAGAAGACTGACGTCTTTGAGCCCGCAGACAATGCATGAAAGTCAACCTTTCTCTCAGCCTCTGCCCCATCTCCATGTGTTTGTGTGTTGGTGGGCATGGGAGTATGTGTACTAATGGTTATGTTTCCCTGGAGAACACTAACTATGAAGTGGCAAGACTTAAGAGGTTTTCATCCCCACAACTTCTGTTTGTTCTGTTTCATGTTTGACAGTTAACATGGCTAAAATCAATAAAAAGCCCTGGGGGATTCACGGGGCAGATGTTCTTGGATCTGAACCTCAGAACAAAAAGGGTTGACAAAGCCCAAGTCTCCACAGCTCAGGGAGGAATGGCTGCTGAGTTAGAGGAACAGGGAAGAGATCCGTCCATCACTAAGATGGAAGTAGAAGTGCTCTACCATCTTGAGAGAAAATGTGGAGATCTGACCCCGGGATAAGATTTAGTATTTTCCTTGGTCCTTCAGGTTATCTCAAGAAAAGGATACTCTTAGAAGTCCCACCACTATCCACTTTTTGTGTTCTTGGATCGGGTAAGTGGTTCTGTCCCGAAGGACACATACATATTTATGAGATAAAGTGACTTATGATGTCTAATTTGTTAGCTCTCAAATGCATGGAGATTGAATGTCTCCTTGTTCTCGCCTAATGGCTCCTTCCCAACTACCTGCATTACATCTGAGCCCTGTGACTAAAGTAGTGGCTTTGGGCTGACAGCCCTTCATTTTAGGGATTTTCAGTTAGTCAGTTGTCTGTGGAAGGAATAGGGAGAAAACTATGAAGGAGATGGTGGGAGTAATTCAAAGATCATGTTCCTATTCATTATCTTTCAGATGCTCTTTATTGAAAGAGAATGGCCATTATGACTCATGTTACACAGATGAGACGAAAACAGAGAGAATAAGACACTTGCTCAAGTTTGCTGAGGAAACAAGCATTTATTCTATAGTTGGAACGTAAGTGTTTGGTTGTGAATCTTCATGCATTAGAATTTGCATTCCTAGGTTTCTGAAATTTAGTAAGAGTCCACTGTGGACTCTTATTTTCATTAAAACCAAACAAAAGCAGACTATTCAAATCCTGGCTATTGAAATTGAAATGCATCTTTAATGCATAGAAATGATATGACAGAAACAGTGGAATTGTTCTATCACTGGGAATTCATGTCAAGCTAACTTCAAAGGTGTTTAGTGTACAGTTCTACCATGAGTACATATTGAGGAAGCCATTGTGGGTCTGACTGGGGACAAAACCCAGCCCTTACTACCAGAAGTTCTTTCTCTCATAAAAGGCTGAGGCATGTTTCAGAAAATGAGTCATAGTTGCTGCATCAGAATGATCTTGAAGGTTAATTTAAGGTGGTCCCTCTTGAGTCAGAGGAAGGTCCTAGGATGCTGACCACCTGCTGAGGTCAACCAGTCATTTGTCTCAGGACTCCTGCTCCAAGCACTGGCCACTTGTCTTCATTGTGGTCCTCACAACACATATCAGATTATAATAATGTCAATGTCCCAAGATTGGCTTCTGTCACCCACAAGTAGCAAGAGCATAGCTCCTCAGGGCAATCTACACAGCTCCAAGACCCCCTCAGAGTCTATAAGGCTTCTACTCAATTACAGGAGGAATTCAGGACAAGTCAGAGTAAAGCAAAATTAGTGAGTTTACTAACTAGGGGAATGGAGAGATGTGTGTGACGGACATAGGTTGAGCCATCATAGAACTTAGGGTTCCAAGGTGTGGCTCCATCTTGCACATGGGTTGTCTTAGGGTTCTGGCCGACAAGTATTTTCTTGACCATTTTGAACATATCAGGCTTCTGCCTCTGGTATCCTGGGCTTTTCAGGTGAGAAGTCTCAGGCCTAATGGAGACCATGTGATGAATGGTGTCATCTTTAACCCCCACAGATGCATGTTCCAGGCCCTAGGGTGCAATGGAACAAGAATTTTGTCATCACATCCCAATATAGTCATCCTATAGAGCCCAGGAATCAGTCTTTACAGAAAAATAACCTGAAAACTTTGAGCGTAGACATGTGGAGTTATTAATCCTTGTCCTAGGGTGCTAGGTTCTAAAAGAAAAGCAAAACACTATGCCCCTACTACCCTGAGAATGTCAGAATCCATAACCAAGGGAGGGCCAATGTTGCGGGATGCTTTGTCATTCTTATGATTCTGGTTCATTATGAAAGTAAAACACATCCTGGTTAAGGTTTGGGTGTCAATGTCCCACAAAGAATCAAGTGTTTGGACACAGTCCCCACCAGGTGACACCATTTGGGAAATCTTGTGGATTCAGGAATGTTAGCTTTATAAGAAGTAGTGGCTCACTGGACACATTGGGGACAGCCATTTGAATGTAGCCAGTTTCATCAGGCTCCTACTGCCACACTGAACAGAACAGACTAGCTTTCCTGTCCTTGGTGACAGAAGGTAAGAAAACCAGCGAGGTGTGCTGAGGCATCATTGGTCCATTTCTTGCTGTGACCTCACAATGACTGACTCATCTGCACTAACAGCTCTGGCTGAGGCTGACTCCAGTCCTTACAGTTCAGAAGCTGTTAGCTGGTTGGAGACTATTGATACTCAGTTATCAGTGAGCTGCTTGCACTTGGATAGTGTTGAGTCGTGAATCTGAACACAGTGAGTGGCCTCCTGTTTCTAGATTCCAGGTTTAGAGATTTTCTTTCTCTGAATTTAAACTAAATCTACAGCCCTTCTTCTTTGGTTTGGGGTACAATGTGTGGCAATTTTTTTTATTAGAATTTACTCTATGTTTTATTTTTTGTTTTTTTGAGACAGGGTTCCTTTGTATTGTTTTGGAGGTTGTCCTGGAACTCATGTGTAGATCAGGATGGCACAAACTCACAGAGATTTGCCTGCCGATGCCTCCCATTTGCTGGGACTTAAGGGGGGTGCCACCAAAGCCCGGCTGAATTTACTCTATTTTAATGTGTCATTTCATCTGGACTCATCTCTTCTTTTGCCATTTAAAAATATCAGTCTATATTAACTGAACAAGATTCTCATGGGGGCATTTACATACATGTACAAAAACTTGGACCACATTCCCCTGAGGTCACTGCCTCCTGCCTACCTCTTCCCAGTCCCTCAGTGTTTCCCTTTTCAACGCAACCATTTTATGAGTACAGGCTAAGTCATGTGTACTGTTGAGAGGACAGACAGACCACAATGGATGGTCTCTTAGGGAAGGGCACCAATGTGTCTGGGCTTTGGCAGAAAGCCTCCAGGTAGGTGGTTATCTTGGGATCTTCCTGGCAGTCCAAGGTCATGATTGGCAAGGACAGAGAAAATAGTCAGATCCTGTTTTACTGATGAAATATATGGAACAGGGCAGCTGAAAAGTATTCAATAACATAGTTAATAAAAGTGTAAAGAGAGCCTGCAAACTCTCAGAGGTAGAGAAGCAATTAGCCAACCTTCCTATTTGGACAGATACCCAACGAGTAGAGTGTCTCTCTACTCACCCCACAACAAATGACCCAGAATCTCTAAAAACCCCCATGCTCCTTCTGTTACATCCCCTTATCTCTATTCCTGACATCCCATCCTCCCTATAGCTAATTCCTATCAACTGTTGTTGTCTCCACGCTCTTATCCAAGGTTATTTTTATGAGCACAGACTCTATGTTGCTGGCTTTCCCATTGAGCTCCTATACAAGATGCATCACCTGACCCTGAAGGACTGTCCTCGGGGTGGGCACAGCTAGTTGGATCATGTCTGATTGAAGGATGTGTGTGTGTGTGTGTGTGTGTGTGTGTGTGTGTGTCTGTGTCTGTGTCTGTGTCTGTGTCTGTGTGTCTGTGTCTTTGTGTATGTGTGTGTCTGTCTGTCTGTATGTTTGTGTATGTGTGTCTGTGTGTGTGTTCCTGTGTGAGTATCTGTGTGTGTTTCTGTGAGTGTGTGTTTGTCTATATGTGTAACTATGTGTCTGTGTCCTGCAAAGTCTCTGTTAAAAACTTCAAACATAAGAGAACTTTATTAACAAATGGGCACTCAGGAGCAGTAGAGATTATCACACAGAGGAAGATGTGGCCCTTAGAAAAAAGCTTTATTGACTGAATTCATGTTTTTTCTTGATCATGTGAGAATACACACCAATACTAATTAGAATGCATTCCTGTCATACACTCAGTCCCCAGGTACTTGATCTTATTTTGGGAATGTCCAGATACACAAGGAACCAATTTCTGTCTTTAAGTGAAAAAACTAAGGAATTTTGATTGTGAGAGGAAGGGTCTAGGGTTCCAAGGTGTGGCTCTGTCTTGCACATGGGTTGTCTTAGGGTTCTGGCCGACAAGTATTTTCTTGACCATTTTGAACATATCAGGCTTCTGCCTCTGGTATCCTGGGCTTTTCAGGTGAGAAGTCTCAGGCCTAATGGAGACCATGTGATGAATGGTGTCATCTTTAACCCCCACAGATGCATGTTCCATGCCCTAGGGTGCAATGGAACACAGAATTTTGTCATCACATCCCAATATAGTCATCCTATAGAGCCCAGGAATCAGTCTTTACAGAAAAATAACCTGAAAACTTTGAGCGTAGACATGTGGAGTTATTAATCCTTGTCCTAGGGTGCTAGGTTCTAAAAGAAAAGCAAAACGCTATGCCCCTACTACCCTGAGAATGTCAGAATCCATAACCAAGGGAGGGCCAATGTTGCGGGATGCTTTGTCATTCTTATGATTCTGGTTCATTATGAAAGTAAAACACATCCTGGTTAAGGTTTGGGTGTCAATGTCCCACAAAGAATCAAGTGTTTGGACACAGTCCCCACCAGGTGACACCATTTGGGAAATCTTGTGGATTCAGGAATGTTAGCTTTATAAGAAGTAGTGGCTCACTGGACACATTGGGGACAGCCATTTGAATGTAGCCAGTTTCATCAGGCTCCTACTGCCACACTGAACAGAACAGACTAGCTTTCCTGTCCTTGGTGACAGAAGGTAAGAAAACCAGCGAGGTGTGCTGAGCTGTCATTGGTCCATTTCTTGCTGTGACCTCACAATGACTGACTCATCTGCACTAACAGCTCTGGCTGAGGCTGACTCCAGTCCTTACAGTTCAGAAGCTGTTAGCTGGTTGGAGACTATTGATACTCAGTTATCAGTGAGCTGCTTGCACTTGGATAGTGTTGAGTCGTGAATCTGAACACAGTGAGTGGCCTCCTGTTTCTAGATTCCAGGTTTAGAGATTTTCTTTCTCTGAATTTAAACTAAATCTACAGCCCTTCTTCTTTGGTTTGGGGTACAATGTGTGGCAATTTTTTTTATTAGAATTTACTCTATGTTTTATTTTTTGTTTTTTTGAGACAGGGTTCCTTTGTATTGTTTTGGAGGTTTTCCTGGAACTCATGTGTAGATCAGGATGGCACAAACTCACAGAGATTTGCCTGCCGATGCCTCTCATTTGCTGGGACTTAAGGGGGGTGCCACCAAAGCCCGGCTGAATTTACTCTATTTTAATGTGTCATTTCATCTGGACTCATCTCTTCTTTTGCCATTTAAAAATATCAGTCTATATTAACTGAACAAGATTCTCATGGGGGCATTTACATACATGTACAAAAACTTGGACCACATTCCCCTGAGGTCACTGCCTCCTGCCTACCTCTTCCCAGTCCCTCAGTGTTTCCCTTTTAACGCAACCATTTTATGAGTACAGGCTAAGTCATGTGTACTGTTGAGAGGACTGACAGACCACAATGGATGGTCTCTTAGGGAAGGGCACCAATGTGTCTGGGCTTTGGCAGAAAGCCTCCAGGTAGGTGGTTATCTTGGGATCTTCCTGGCAGTCCAAGGTCATGATTGGCAAGGACAGAGAAAATAGTCAGATCCTGTTTTACCGATGAAATATATGGAACAGGGCAGCTGAAAAGTATTCAATAACATAGTTAATAAAAGTGTAAAGAGAGCCTGCAAACTCTCAGAGGTAGAGAAGCAATTAGCCAACCTTCCTATTTGGACAGATACCCAACGAGTAGAGTGTCTCTCTACTCACCCCACAACAAATGACCCAGAATCTCTAAAAACCCCCATGCTCCTTCTGTTACATCCCCTTATCTCTATTCCTGACATCCCATCCTCCCTATAGCTAATTCCTATCAACTGTTGTTGTCTCCACGCTCTTATCCAAGGTTATTTTTATGAGCACAGACTCTATGTTGCTGGCTTTCCCATTGAGCTCCTATACAAGATGCATCACCTGACCCTGAAGGACTGTCCTCGGGGTGGGCACAGCTAGTTGGATCATGTCTGATTGAAGGGTGTGTGTGTGTGTGTGTGTGTGTGTGTGTGTGTGTCTGTGTCTGTGTCTGTGTCTGTGTCTGTGTGTCTGTGTCTTTGTGTGTGTGTGTGTCTGTCTGTCTGTATGTTTGTGTATGTGTGTCTGTGTGTGTGTTCCTGTGTGAGTATCTGTGTGTGTTTCTGTGAGTGTGTGTTTGTCTATATGTGTAACTATGTGTCTGTGTCCTGCAAAGTCTCTGTTAAAAACTTCAAACATAAGAGAACTTTATTAACAAATGGGCACTCAGGAGCAGTAGAGATTATCACACAGAGGAAGATGTGGCCCTTAGAAAAAAGCTTTATTGACTGAATTCATGTTTTTTCTTGATCATGTGAGAATACACACCAATACTAATTAGAATGCATTCCTGTCATACACTCAGTCCCCAGGTACTTGATCTTATTTTGGGAATGTCCAGATACACAAGGAACCAATTTCTGTCTTTAAGTGAAAAAACTAAGGAATTTTGATTGTGAGAGGAAGGGTCTAGGGTTCCAAGGTGTGGCTCTGTCTTGCACATGGGTTGTCTTAGGGTTCTGGCCGACAAGTATTTTCTTGACCATTTTGAACATATCAGGCTTCTGCCTCTGGTATCCTGGGCTTTTCAGGTGAGAAGTCTCAGGCCTAATGGAGACCATGTGATGAATGGTGTCATCTTTAACCCCCACAGATGCATGTTCCATGCCCTAGGGTGCAATGGAACACAGAATTTTGTCATCACATCCCAATATAGTCATCCTATAGAGCCCAGGAATCAGTCTTTACAGAAAAATAACCTGAAAACTTTGAGCGTAGACATGTGGAGTTATTAATCCTTGTCCTAGGGTGCTAGGTTCTAAAAGAAAAGCAAAACACTATGCCCCTACTACCCTGAGAATGTCAGAATCCATAACCAAGGGAGGGCCAATGTTGCGGGATGCTTTGTCATTCTTATGATTCTGGTTCATTATGAAAGTAAAACACATCCTGGTTAAGGTTTGGGTGTCAATGTCCCACAAAGAATCAAGTGTTTGGACACAGTCCCCACCAGGTGACACCATTTGGGAAATCTTGTGGATTCAGGAATGTTAGCTTTATAAGAAGTAGTGGCTCACTGGACACATTGGGGACAGCCATTTGAATGTAGCCAGTTTCATCAGGCTCCTACTGCCACACTGAACAGAACAGACTAGCTTTCCTGTCCTTGGTGACAGAAGGTAAGAAAACCAGCGAGGTGTGCTGAGCTGTCATTGGTCCATTTCTTGCTGTGACCTCACAATGACTGACTCATCTGCACTAACAGCTCTGGCTGAGGCTGACTCCAGTCCTTACAGTTCAGAAGCTGTTAGCTGGTTGGAGACTATTGATACTCAGTTATCAGTGAGCTGCTTGCACTTGGATAGTGTTGAGTCGTGAATCTGAACACAGTGAGTGGCCTCCTGTTTCTAGATTCCAGGTTTAGAGATTTTCTTTCTCTGAATTTAAACTAAATCTACAGCCCTTCTTCTTTGGTTTGGGGTACAATGTGTGGCAATTTTTTTTATTAGAATTTACTCTATGTTTTATTTTTTGTTTTTTTGAGACAGGGTTCCTTTGTATTGTTTTGGAGGTTTTCCTGGAACTCATGTGTAGATCAGGATGGCACAAACTCACAGAGATTTGCCTGCCGATGCCTCTCATTTGCTGGGACTTAAGGGGGGTGCCACCAAAGCCCGGCTGAATTTACTCTATTTTAATGTGTCATTTCATCTGGACTCATCTCTTCTTTTGCCATTTAAAAATATCAGTCTATATTAACTGAACAAGATTCTCATGGGGGCATTTACATACATGTACAAAAACTTGGACCACATTCCCCTGAGGTCACTGCCTCCTGCCTACCTCTTCCCAGTCCCTCAGTGTTTCCCTTTTTAACGCAACCATTTTATGAGTACAGGCTAAGTCATGTGTACTGTTGAGAGGACTGACAGACCACAATGGATGGTCTCTTAGGGAAGGGCACCAATGTGTCTGGGCTTTGGCAGAAAGCCTCCAGGTAGGTGGTTATCTTGGGATCTTCCTGGCAGTCCAAGGTCATGATTGGCAAGGACAGAGAAAATAGTCAGATCCTGTTTTACCGATGAAATATATGGAACAGGGCAGCTGAAAAGTATTCAATAACATAGTTAATAAAAGTGTAAAGAGAGCCTGCAAACTCTCAGAGGTAGAGAAGCAATTAGCCAACCTTCCTATTTGGACAGATACCCAACGAGTAGAGTGTCTCTCTACTCACCCCACAACAAATGACCCAGAATCTCTAAAAACCCCCATGCTCCTTCTGTTACATCCCCTTATCTCTATTCCTGACATCCCATCCTCCCTATAGCTAATTCCTATCAACTGTTGTTGTCTCCACGCTCTTATCCAAGGTTATTTTTATGAGCACAGACTCTATGTTGCTGGCTTTCCCATTGAGCTCCTATACAAGATGCATCACCTGACCCTGAAGGACTGTCCTCGGGGTGGGCACAGCTAGTTGGATCATGTCTGATTGAAGGTGTGTGTGTGTGTGTGTGTGTGTGTGTGTGTGTCTGTGTCTGTGTCTGTGTCTGTGTCTGTGTGTCTGTGTCTTTGTGTGTGTGTGTGTCTGTCTGTCTGTATGTTTGTGTATGTGTGTCTGTGTGTGTGTTCCTGTGTGAGTATCTGTGTGTGTTTCTGTGAGTGTGTGTTTGTCTATATGTGTAACTATGTGTCTGTGTCCTGCAAAGTCTCTGTTAAAAACTTCAAACATAAGAGAACTTTATTAACAAATGGGCACTCAGGAGCAGTAGAGATTATCACACAGAGGAAGATGTGGCCCTTAGAAAAAAGCTTTATTGACTGAATTCATGTTTTTTCTTGATCATGTGAGAATACACACCAATACTAATTAGAATGCATTCCTGTCATACACTCAGTCCCCAGGTACTTGATCTTATTTTGGGAATGTCCAGATACACAAGGAACCAATTTCTGTCTTTAAGTGAAAAAACTAAGGAATTTTGATTGTGAGAGGAAGGGTCTAGGGTTCCAAGGTGTGGCTCTGTCTTGCACATGGGTTGTCTTAGGGTTCTGGCCGACAAGTATTTTCTTGACCATTTTGAACATATCAGGCTTCTGCCTCTGGTATCCTGGGCTTTTCAGGTGAGAAGTCTCAGGCCTAATGGAGACCATGTGATGAATGGTGTCATCTTTAACCCCCACAGATGCATGTTCCATGCCCTAGGGTGCAATGGAACACAGAATTTTGTCATCACATCCCAATATAGTCATCCTATAGAGCCCAGGAATCAGTCTTTACAGAAAAATAACCTGAAAACTTTGAGCGTAGACATGTGGAGTTATTAATCCTTGTCCTAGGGTGCTAGGTTCTAAAAGAAAAGCAAAACACTATGCCCCTACTACCCTGAGAATGTCAGAATCCATAACCAAGGGAGGGCCAATGTTGCGGGATGCTTTGTCATTCTTATGATTCTGGTTCATTATGAAAGTAAAACACATCCTGGTTAAGGTTTGGGTGTCAATGTCCCACAAAGAATCAAGTGTTTGGACACAGTCCCCACCAGGTGACACCATTTGGGAAATCTTGTGGATTCAGGAATGTTAGCTTTATAAGAAGTAGTGGCTCACTGGACACATTGGGGACAGCCATTTGAATGTAGCCAGTTTCATCAGGCTCCTACTGCCACACTGAACAGAACAGACTAGCTTTCCTGTCCTTGGTGACAGAAGGTAAGAAAACCAGCGAGGTGTGCTGAGCTGTCATTGGTCCATTTCTTGCTGTGACCTCACAATGACTGACTCATCTGCACTAACAGCTCTGGCTGAGGCTGACTCCAGTCCTTACAGTTCAGAAGCTGTTAGCTGGTTGGAGACTATTGATACTCAGTTATCAGTGAGCTGCTTGCACTTGGATAGTGTTGAGTCGTGAATCTGAACACAGTGAGTGGCCTCCTGTTTCTAGATTCCAGGTTTAGAGATTTTCTTTCTCTGAATTTAAACTAAATCTACAGCCCTTCTTCTTTGGTTTGGGGTACAATGTGTGGCAATTTTTTTTATTAGAATTTACTCTATGTTTTATTTTTTGTTTTTTTGAGACAGGGTTCCTTTGTATTGTTTTGGAGGTTTTCCTGGAACTCATGTGTAGATCAGGATGGCACAAACTCACAGAGATTTGCCTGCCGATGCCTCTCATTTGCTGGGACTTAAGGGGGGTGCCACCAAAGCCCGGCTGAATTTACTCTATTTTAATGTGTCATTTCATCTGGACTCATCTCTTCTTTTGCCATTTAAAAATATCAGTCTATATTAACTGAACAAGATTCTCATGGGGGCATTTACATACATGTACAAAAACTTGGACCACATTCCCCTGAGGTCACTGCCTCCTGCCTACCTCTTCCCAGTCCCTCAGTGTTTCCCTTTTTAACGCAACCATTTTATGAGTACAGGCTAAGTCATGTGTACTGTTGAGAGGACTGACAGACCACAATGGATGGTCTCTTAGGGAAGGGCACCAATGTGTCTGGGCTTTGGCAGAAAGCCTCCAGGTAGGTGGTTATCTTGGGATCTTCCTGGCAGTCCAAGGTCATGATTGGCAAGGACAGAGAAAATAGTCAGATCCTGTTTTACCGATGAAATATATGGAACAGGGCAGCTGAAAAGTATTCAATAACATAGTTAATAAAAGTGTAAAGAGAGCCTGCAAACTCTCAGAGGTAGAGAAGCAATTAGCCAACCTTCCTATTTGGACAGATACCCAACGAGTAGAGTGTCTCTCTACTCACCCCACAACAAATGACCCAGAATCTCTAAAAACCCCCATGCTCCTTCTGTTACATCCCCTTATCTCTATTCCTGACATCCCATCCTCCCTATAGCTAATTCCTATCAACTGTTGTTGTCTCCACGCTCTTATCCAAGGTTATTTTTATGAGCACAGACTCTATGTTGCTGGCTTTCCCATTGAGCTCCTATACAAGATGCATCACCTGACCCTGAAGGACTGTCCTCGGGGTGGGCACAGCTAGTTGGATCATGTCTGATTGAAGGGTGTGTGTGTGTGTGTGTGTGTGTGTGTGTGTGTCTGTGTCTGTGTCTGTGTCTGTGTGTCTGTGTCTTTGTGTGTGTGTGTGTCTGTCTGTCTGTATGTTTGTGTATGTGTGTCTGTGTGTGTGTTCCTGTGTGAGTATCTGTGTGTGTTTCTGTGAGTGTGTGTTTGTCTATATGTGTAACTATGTGTCTGTGTCCTGCAAAGTCTCTGTTAAAAACTTCAAACATAAGAGAACTTTATTAACAAATGGGCACTCAGGAGCAGTAGAGATTATCACACAGAGGAAGATGTGGCCCTTAGAAAAAAGCTTTATTGACTGAATTCATGTTTTTTCTTGATCATGTGAGAATACACACCAATACTAATTAGAATGCATTCCTGTCATACACTCAGTCCCCAGGTACTTGATCTTATTTTGGGAATGTCCAGATACACAAGGAACCAATTTCTGTCTTTAAGTGAAAAAACTAAGGAATTTTGATTGTGAGAGGAAGGGTCTAGGGTTCCAAGGTGTGGCTCTGTCTTGCACATGGGTTGTCTTAGGGTTCTGGCCGACAAGTATTTTCTTGACCATTTTGAACATATCAGGCTTCTGCCTCTGGTATCCTGGGCTTTTCAGGTGAGAAGTCTCAGGCCTAATGGAGACCATGTGATGAATGGTGTCATCTTTAACCCCCACAGATGCATGTTCCATGCCCTAGGGTGCAATGGAACACAGAATTTTGTCATCACATCCCAATATAGTCATCCTATAGAGCCCAGGAATCAGTCTTTACAGAAAAATAACCTGAAAACTTTGAGCGTAGACATGTGGAGTTATTAATCCTTGTCCTAGGGTGCTAGGTTCTAAAAGAAAAGCAAAACACTATGCCCCTACTACCCTGAGAATGTCAGAATCCATAACCAAGGGAGGGCCAATGTTGCGGGATGCTTTGTCATTCTTATGATTCTGGTTCATTATGAAAGTAAAACACATCCTGGTTAAGGTTTGGGTGTCAATGTCCCACAAAGAATCAAGTGTTTGGACACAGTCCCCACCAGGTGACACCATTTGGGAAATCTTGTGGATTCAGGAATGTTAGCTTTATAAGAAGTAGTGGCTCACTGGACACATTGGGGACAGCCATTTGAATGTAGCCAGTTTCATCAGGCTCCTACTGCCACACTGAACAGAACAGACTAGCTTTCCTGTCCTTGGTGACAGAAGGTAAGAAAACCAGCGAGGTGTGCTGAGGCATCATTGGTCCATTTCTTGCTGTGACCTCACAATGACTGACTCATCTGCACTAACAGCTCTGGCTGAGGCTGACTCCAGTCCTTACAGTTCAGAAGCTGTTAGCTGGTTGGAGACTATTGATACTCAGTTATCAGTGAGCTGCTTGCACTTGGATAGTGTTGAGTCGTGAATCTGAACACAGTGAGTGGCCTCCTGTTTCTAGATTCCAGGTTTAGAGATTTTCTTTCTCTGAATTTAAACTAAATCTACAGCCCTTCTTCTTTGGTTTGGGGTACAATGTGTGGCAATTTTTTTTATTAGAATTTACTCTATGTTTTATTTTTTGTTTTTTTGAGACAGGGTTCCTTTGTATTGTTTTGGAGGTTTTCCTGGAACTCATGTGTAGATCAGGATGGCACAAACTCACAGAGATTTGCCTGCCGATGCCTCTCATTTGCTGGGACTTAAGGGGGGTGCCACCAAAGCCCGGCTGAATTTACTCTATTTTAATGTGTCATTTCATCTGGACTCATCTCTTCTTTTGCCATTTAAAAATATCAGTCTATATTAACTGAACAAGATTCTCATGGGGGCATTTACATACATGTACAAAAACTTGGACCACATTCCCCTGAGGTCACTGCCTCCTGCCTACCTCTTCCCAGTCCCTCAGTGTTTCCCTTTTTAACGCAACCATTTTATGAGTACAGGCTAAGTCATGTGTACTGTTGAGAGGACTGACAGACCACAATGGATGGTCTCTTAGGGAAGGGCACCAATGTGTCTGGGCTTTGGCAGAAAGCCTCCAGGTAGGTGGTTATCTTGGGATCTTCCTGGCAGTCCAAGGTCATGATTGGCAAGGACAGAGAAAATAGTCAGATCCTGTTTTACCGATGAAATATATGGAACAGGGCAGCTGAAAAGTATTCAATAACATAGTTAATAAAAGTGTAAAGAGAGCCTGCAAACTCTCAGAGGTAGAGAAGCAATTAGCCAACCTTCCTATTTGGACAGATACCCAACGAGTAGAGTGTCTCTCTACTCACCCCACAACAAATGACCCAGAATCTCTAAAAACCCCCATGCTCCTTCTGTTACATCCCCTTATCTCTATTCCTGACATCCCATCCTCCCTATAGCTAATTCCTATCAACTGTTGTTGTCTCCACGCTCTTATCCAAGGTTATTTTTATGAGCACAGACTCTATGTTGCTGGCTTTCCCATTGAGCTCCTATACAAGATGCATCACCTGACCCTGAAGGACTGTCCTCGGGGTGGGCACAGCTAGTTGGATCATGTCTGATTGAAGGATGTGTGTGTGTGTGTGTGTGTGTGTGTGTCTGTGTCTGTGTCTGTGTGTCTGTGTCTGTGTCTGTGTGTCTGTGTCTTTGTGTGTGTGTGTGTCTGTCTGTCTGTATGTTTGTGTATGTGTGTCTGTGTGTGTGTTCCTGTGTGAGTATCTGTGTGTGTTTCTGTGAGTGTGTGTTTGTCTATATGTGTAACTATGTGTCTGTGTCCTGCAAAGTCTCTGTTAAAAACTTCAAACATAAGAGAACTTTATTAACAAATGGGCACTCAGGAGCAGTAGAGATTATCACACAGAGGAAGATGTGGCCCTTAGAAAATAGCTTTATTGACTGAATTCATGTTTTTTCTTGATCATGTGAGAATACACACCAATACTAATTAGAATGCATTCCTGTCATACACTCAGTCCCCAGGTACTTGATCTTATTTTGGGAATGTCCAGATACACAAGGAACCAATTTCTGTCTTTAAGTGAAAAAACTAAGGAATTTTGATTGTGAGAGGAAGGGTCTAGGGTTCCAAGGTGTGGCTCCGTCTTGCACATGGGTTGTCTTAGGGTTCTGGCCGACAAGTATTTTCTTGACCATTTTGAACATATCAGGCTTCTGCCTCTGGTATCCTGGGCTTTTCAGGTGAGAAGTCTCAGGCCTAATGGAGACCATGTGATGAATGGTGTCATCTTTAACCCCCACAGATGTTACTCCAGGCCCTGGGGTTCGAAGGACCCATTTTGTCACAACATCCCGATGTAGTCGGTGGCTGCCTCTTCTCTGTGTGAATTCCCCTAGCCATCTCCCCACATGGACACTCTGGGTTTTCAAGTTTCTGTTGTCTTGGCAACTGCTCTCCCTTCTGGTTTTACTAGAACCTCATCTCTGTCAGTGTTCAGTTCAGATAGAGGATCGTCATACTCCCAAAGATTGGCTCTTAGCTTATGAGATTTTGTTCTATTCTCTGAGTTGCTGGATGGTTCCTGCATACCCCATTGGTGTCATATTCTACAGTCCACTGCAGTGGAAGATGCTTTCTTCTCTCCTGAGAGTTAAGTACCTGCTTAGATTGTCTGCAATGTCTCCGAGTGTCTTCTTTAGTACATAGGAATGTGTAGCTATGGACATTCTCCTGGGCCTGATTTGAACAGTTTCTTTAAACTTCCCCCTTGTGAATTCGGTTCTAGACATATCACCGAGGACCTGCCCATGGAGCAGGACAGCGAGGCCTGCTGCTCCACTGAGGAGTCCTTCATTCCTGACTATATGATGCTGAAGACCGTGGGCCAGGGCAACTTTTCAAAGGTTAAACTGGCCATCCACATTCCTACTGTAACGTGTGTGGCTGTAAAAATTATTGGAAATAAGAAGGAGTATGCCTCAGTTGTTGCTAGTGAAATCAGCATCATGAAATCTCTCAAACACCCGCACATTATCAAATTGTTTAACGTGTTCCAATCAAGAGATACCACCTTCTTAGTGATGGAGCACGCATCACAGGGAGATCTTTGTCAACACATTATGCAACAGAGGTGCCTACATGAGAGCGAGGCACGGAGGCTATTTACCCAGATTCTCCTCGCAGTGCAGTACTGCCACAACAACCAGATTGCCCATAGGGACATTAAGGCCGACAACATACTACTTGACAACACGGGCAATGCCAAACTTTGCGATTTTGGCCTTGCAGCAAAAGTACCCCCAGGGTACCTGCTGACAGGTTTCTGTGGCACCCTGCCCTACTGTGCCCCTGAACTTTTTTTTGGTGAAGCCTATGATGTTTTTGCCACAGATATGTGGAGTTTGGGGGTGCTCCTCTACCTCATGGTGGTTGGGCGCTTTCCCTTCTTGGCCAGAACTCCTGAAGGTATGAGGCGTCAGGTCCTTGACTCAAAATACAGCTTACCTGAGCATATTTCCACCGATATTTTCATAGTCATTGTCCGACTACTGATGATCAACCCGGGCAGCAGGCCGACCATTGACCAAATCATGAGGCGCTCTATGATCATGGACACCCTTGCGCGTTTTCCTGCTTCTACACAGAGACTCCCAGGCACCCTGACCCCTGCTAACATTGACAACACCATGAAGGTCATGGGGTATAAATCTGAGGAAACCATTGATTCGCTGAGAGAACAAATCGATAAGCATGTGATGGCCCCTTACCTGATTCGACAACACCAGTCTTCTGTGGGAGATAGCTGCCATCAGCAGGTGAAACCCATGCAGTCAGGCCTTGTCCTCAACCTGGGAGATCATCACACCTCCCCTGTGCGCCTAAGGAGAGCTACTGAGCCTGCTCCCCTGGCCTTCAGCTTGTCATCCAATCTTCAGGAGACAGAGCATGAGAACAATGCCAGGCAGGGTGGCACAAGGCATAGCATGCCTGCCACCTTATGCCGCCAAGCAGAGAGGCCCCAACCTCCACACCTAGTCCTCCCGAACAGGCCCTGTTCTCTTGACCTTATACGCAGTAGCGTGGTAATAAGCGAGAGTCCCTCTGAGTCAAAGATCGGGTCTCATGTCAGCCTGAATGACAGTATCCATTCACACTCATCACCTGTCTTAATGTACAACGATTCTTGTTGTCCAGACCACAAGGAGACCACATGTAACACAGGCAGTGTATCTTCCTGGAGTTACCAAGAGGAACTCTGCAGCTCCAGAGGCATAGCTCAGAGTGTACCTTCCAGAGGCTCCTCCTCTGAGGATACAAGGCAGGGAGGCACCATGGTACCAGAGGAAGACACAATTCAAGAAGAGAACAGCACACAGGAAGAGGCCATGACTGAGGAAGGTACCATCATACAAGAAACAACCATATCCCAGGAAGAGGCCATCACACCGGAAGTGACAAATACTCAGGATGAGACCATCACAGAAGAAAGGACCACGGTCGATGGAGGGGCCATGACTCACACTGAGGCCATCATAGAGGAAAAGACCATAATGCAGCATGAGGACAGGCATCGGAAAGCAACCAACTCCCTGGAAGTGAGGAGGACCCAGGAACCCAATATGATTCAGGGTGACAGCATCACAGAGGAGGAGGCCATCACCCATGTCCAGCCTGCGGTTGCCGGCCAGGCTTCCTCCCCAAACCGGAGGCGCCACAGGTGGAAGGGTTTCAAGAAAACAATGGTGAACTGGCTCAGCCATCTTTGTTTATGCTTGCCACCTGTCTGTCAGAACCTGGCTCCAAATCAACGGGATCGTGTAGTCACCCACAGAACATGGTGGGGGCAGGCCTGCTCCTCCTATGAAGAGTCCTTCATGCCTGATTATAGGATGCTGAAGACCCTGGGCCAGGGCAACTTTTCAAAGGTAAAATTGGCCATCCATGTTCCTACTTTAACCCATGTGGCTATAAAAATAATTAGAAATGAGAAGGTGTATGCCTCACTCGTTACTAGTGAAATCAACATCATGAAAACTCTCAAACACCCGCACATAATCGAATTGTTTTACGTGTTCCAATCAAGAGATACCACCTTCTTAGTGATGGAACATGCATCAGGGGGAGATCTTTTTCACTACATTATGCAACAGAAGTGCTTATGTGAGAGCGAGGCACGGAGGCTATTTGCCCAGATTCTCCTCGCAGTGCACTACTGCCACAACAACCAGATTGTCCATAGGGACATTAAGGCCGAAAACATATTACTTGACAACTTGGGCAAGGCAAAACTGTGCGATTTTGGCCTTGCAGCAAAAGTGCCCCCAGGGCACATGATGCAAGATTACTGTGGTACCCCGACCTATTGTGCTCCAGAACTCTTCTTAGGCAAACCCTATGATGGTTTTGCCGCTGACATGTGGAGTTTGGGAGTGCTTCTCTGCTTCATGGTGGTTGGCTGCCTTCCTTTTGATGCCAGTACTGATGAAGGTGTGACTCATAAGATCTTTGTCTCCAAGTTCAGAATACCTCAGCACATTTCCACCAATATTTCCATAGTCATTGCCCGACTACTGATGATCAACCCGGGCAGCAGGCCGACCATTGACCAAATCATGACGTGCCCCATGATCAGGGACACCCTTGCGCGTTTTCCTGCTTCTACACAGAGACTCCCAGGCACCCTGACCCCTGCTAACATTGACAACACCATGAAGGTCATGGGGTATAAATCTGAGGAAACCATTGATTCGCTGAGAGAACAAATCGATAAGCATGTGATGGCCCCTTACCTGATTCGACAACACCAGTCTTCTGTGGGAGATAGCTGCCATCAGCAGGTGAAACCCATGCAGTCAGGCCTTGTCCTCAACCTGGGAGATCATCACACCTCCCCTGTGCGCCTAAGGAGAGCTACTGAGCCTGCTCCCCTGGCCTTCAGCTTGTCATCCAATCTTCAGGAGACAGTGCATGAGAACATTGCCAGGCAGGGTGGCACAAGGCATAGCATGCCTGCCACCTTATGCCGCCAAGCAGAGAGGCCCCAACCTCCACACCTAGTCTTCCCGAACAGGCCCTGTTCTCTTGACCTTACACGCAGTAGCGTGGTAATGAGCGAGAGTTCCTCTGAGTCAAAGATCGGGTCTCATGTCAGCCTGAATGACAGTATCCATTCACACTCATCACCTGTCTTAATGTACAACGATTCTTGTTGTCCAGACCACAAGGAGACCACATGTAACACAGGCAGTGTATCTTCCTGGAGTTACCAAGAGGAACTCTGCAGCTCCAGAGGCATAGCTCAGAGTGTACCTTCCAGAGGCTCCTCCTCTGGGGATACAAGGCAGGGAGGCACCATGGTACCAGAGGAAGACACAATTCAGGAAGAGAACAGCACACAGGAAGAGGCCATGACTGAGGAAGGTACCATCATACAAGAAACAACCATATCCCAGGAAGAGGCCATCACACCGGAAGTGACAAATACTCAGGATGAGACCATCACAGAAGAAAGGACCACGGTCGATGGAGGGGCCATGACTCACACTGAGGCCATCATAGAGGAAAAGACCATAATGCAGCATGAGGACAGGCATCGGAAAGCAACCAACTCCCTGGAAGTGAGGAGGACCCAGGAACCCAATATGATTCAGGGTGACAGCATCACAGAGGAGGAGGCCATCACCCATGTCCAGCCTGCGGTTGCCGGCCAGGCTTCCTCCCCATACCGGAGGCGCCACAGGTGGAAGGGTTTCAAGAAAACAATGGTGAACTGCCTCAGACACCTGTGCTGCTGCCTGCCACCTGCCAGGAGAAGCCACGACGCCTGTCAGAACCTGGCTCCACAGAAACAGGATCGTGGAGTCACCCACAGAATCAGGTGGGGACACTTACTATTTTACTCATTCTTTGCCTCCTGTCCTTTGTGACAGATGATGACTATGCCCACTTTCTGCTTTGTAGTCCTGAAAATGTCAAGACCCAGCTCCGTGGCTTGTGAGCCGCGGGTTGGGGATCGGCCCGGGTGAGGTGTGGACAATCCCGCAGGAGAGCCAGGCCAGATGTCCAGGAGGCAGTGTGTCCACAGGCTGCTCCTGCAGAGGAAGAACAGCTGTCCACACCAGCTCAGCACTCACCAGGTGAAATCCCAGGCGGGAAGGGCAGGCTTTACATGGGGTCTTGTTCAGAGGGCAGGGCAGAGTTACAAAGGTGGCCCAGGCTGTGTTGTGGGACAATAGACCCTACCCCTCTCCCCTGCCTGGGTAAACATCACAGACTGCACTCTGGGTAATGACTGTCCTTGGCTCCTTGTTTCCTGGCAGAGAACATGATCTTCTCCATGGGGTGACCCTTTTCACCCCAGGGACAGTATTCCTAGTTAGCCAGTCCCATCATCCCCAAGATGGGCTCTCAGGTTGAGAATCTGGCCTGTAGGAGGCCCTATAGAATGCTCTAGAGGGCAACCTCCTGCCAAACACTTGCAAAAACCTGCAAAAGTCCTGAGTCCTCAGACCCCACTCAGAGCAAAACTTGGAAATTCTCATCTGGGGAGTGACTCAAGGGCAGCCGATTCTGCTCTCTCCACCACTTCTGCCCTCTAGTTACTCACCAGCTGCCTCTCCATGCTTGCTTCTTCAAGGCCGTCATTCACTTTGAGAACTGGATGCCGAACTCAACACCGCTTGCCTCAGCATGAAGGAATGATGGGTGTCCTGAACATGGAACATATGAAAATTTCAAGAGGGGCCAGCACCTGCTGTAGGCAATGCCTAGTGCCAGCCGCAGTGTGTTCTCTGCTGCGCGCGGAAGTTGCTAAATTGAACCCAGGAAGGAAAGGTTCCTGGAATCTTCATTTTGCTGGGACATCATCTGTGCTTCCCAGCTTATCCATATCTTGTTCCACGAAGTTAAACTTCTAAGACATGTCCTCTGAGCAACACTAAGCTCACTGGAAAGACATTTTTAACCGAATCTGAGAAGGAAGGAGTGTCTTCTTCTACTCTGAGGTTGCACGAGCACCTCAGAACCCTATAGTTTCCTAACTACCATCTACAGCCTGGGAAAGGAGATTCCGCAGGATCCTGTTCTGGCCTCAGCCACTGGACCAGGCTGAGCTGCTCAGACACCCCTGAGGAGGATTTCTCAGGGCACTCTGTCACCCCTGGGAGGAAAATCTGACTTGGCATTCTGATAATAGTAACAAAACTATATTGTTCACCTGCCCCCCATCCACTGGAATATGGAGCCCCTGGTGAGACTTTTCACACCTCTCTCTCCACACCTCTCTCTCTCTCTCTCTCTCTCTCTCTCTCTCTCTCTCTCTCTCTCTCTCTCTCTCTCTCTCTCTCTCTCTCTCTCAACTTTCTCTGCCTCCATCTCTGTCCCTGTGTGTCTACTTATACATGAACAACTTCCATGCAGGTAAGCTGCTCTGTCTTAATCTGGATCTGAAAAGAATCACTAGTCCCTGAAGAAGGCCATGAACAGCAATCACTAATACAAACATAAAATTGCCATTGACAGGAGTAGATACAGAGATTATAACTAAGACATGAAACCTTGAATCACCTGCTTAAAAATAAACGAATCACAGAAGTATGCTAAGGGAGCCCATTCTGTCTACAACCCAAGATGGAAATTGTCTTTCATTCCCTGACAGTAATGCTAAGATGTCCCATGCACAATTCCATTTTATTTTCTGACATTTGTTTCTGTCCACATTTGGTTGGTAGGAATAGTATTGCCCCAACTCTTTTCTTGTGTTTGCTGTAATGTTCACACAGAGTCTTGCCCTGTAACCGGGGAGGACTGAGCGCTCTGTGTTGTCCATGCTGGATTTATTTCCCTGTGGTGCTGCTGACTCAGAACTCCTTAGGTGCACTGGAACGCTGCTAGCATTTGTGGTTTAGTCTCGATCTCTTCTGTCCCAGGCAGGCTGCTCTGTAGGAAAAGATGACTTGCAGCAGGATCTTCGCCTTCTTCTCCAACTCCCCAAGCCAGAATTTCCAGGTCTGAACCCTTCTGTCCTGTTAAGTAGGAGCAGCTGAGGCCAGTGTAGGGAGTTCCAGGCTGAGTGTAGCCCATCACAAAGAACATGCACATTTTGAATATTTCAAGTCTGAGATGTGGACACTGGCGCTGGGAGCTGTGTGAATGAAAAGACAAGCAGGAATGGCCTGGGATCAGTGAGACCCTCATGTGAAAAGTAAGGTGGCTGCCCATGGGCCCGGAGCCCCCTTTAAACCCAGGACTGTGGGTGGGGGAGGCAGCCTGATCTCTGTGAATTCTGGTCTACAGACTGGGCTATAGAAAGAGATCAGGCACAGCCAGTTATACACAGAGACACCCTGTCTCAAAAAGCAAACAAGAGAATTAAAGTGTAAAAGCACTGGCTGAATATTTCTGGTATATACACGTACTCAAATGTGAGAGCAGACAGACACACACATACTCATTATGTACAATTCAGCAATCCTGCCTTACCTGTTTTTCCTCAATACTGTCTAGACCCTATATTCCTGGTATTTTATTGTCATTTCCAAAATTCCTGACTCTTAAACCCCACAGTGACTTAACTATCAGTCCCCTAAAAAACCTTTTTTCCCCTCTCCTCTTATGCTGACACAGGTTTTCTGTATGCAGTCCACGCTGCCAAGGACTGGCAGCCTCCTACCACTGGCCAACTGAGTGTTGGGGCTTCAGGTCAGAACCTAATCCCATTGGGTTTTGTGATTTTGTTTTTAAATGACGCATGTAGCTGTGGATATCCTTAAATTTTGAATCTTTCAATCTCCATGTACCAAATGCAGGGATTCCAGTAATTCTCCACCAAGTCTCGTTTATTTTATCCTCTGGACAAAACCAGGGTTTCCTGTATGCTGGGCAAGAGCTGTCCCAACTGAGTCACACCTGTATCTCAGCCTATCAGGGGATTCAGTGTAGCTGAGGAAGATCTGGAGTTCTGGGTCCCTATGGAATTACCGGACTGCACCATTTACCCTGCATTTTCTCTTTTACCATTTCTACATGACCTATCTTTCTACTGAGAGTCTTTTGAAGGACTGAAGGAAAGAACTGTGGCCAGACACCACTTTTCTTCTGAAGCTGGTGAGTTGTGACCTGGGCGGGAGGGAGGTAAAGGAAGCTGTCCCCATCCCATGCCATGTCAAGGACACTCAGGTCAGTGTACAGCAGCCCAGGTCATCACCTGTGTAGCCAGGTATCCTTGAAGCCCTGTTCTGATCAGCAGCCCTCAGGATGGGCCAGAATGGAAGGCAGAAGACTCTCCAGCGCATGTCCACAGCAGCAGCTGATGATAGTAGGAAGATGGAGCTTCAACCCCACTGCTTGAAGGTTTAGTGCCCTCGCCCCTGGGGTCTCATTCCCTCCCATTTGCCCTTTCTAGGCACTTTGTGGATTTCTCTTAAGACTAGATGGCAGAGCAAGGGTGAAGGACTATGCCAATAATTCCAGGACTCCAGAGGCTTAGATTGTAGACTTGCCATAGACTCAAGGCAAGCCTTGGCAATATAAGGAGAAGTAGTCTAGCTTTGGTGGCAGTGTGAGATCTCTCTCTAAAAACAGAATGTGACCAGGAGGACTAGGGATCAGTGTGTCCAGCCTGTAGAGTGATTCTTGGTCCTGGGTTCTTTCCCAGCACAAATTACAACCAGGTGGAGCTTCCCTGATATTGGGGGTAGAGACAAGCGGATGAGGCAGTCAAGGTCATCTTCCAAAGCAGAGAGTTTGAGGCCAGTCTAGGAGGAACGACACTATGTGCAATAAGCAATCCCTACTCCCAAATCTAAATGCCCATATCTGAGGAAAGAATGCCATGGAAGCCCATCACAACTTCATATTCCTGGTGAATCAGAATGCCTTTCCCATGGAGACATGAAACCAGAGCATCCAGAGGTGATTCACATCTGGAATTGGCCTGAGCATTAAGTCATCGCCTGTGCACTGCACTAAGGAACTGTTCAGGGAGTACTTCCTACTGGTCATGTGGGAGGAGTGAGGAGGGAGGCATGGAGGGCATGGAGACTCCCTCCTGTGCCAATGAGAAAGGCAGAATTCAGCTGGCTCTTGAAGCTGTGAGACACTCTGATGTTTTGCTGCCCCCTTGTGGCGTCTCTAAACCTGTTCCCTGGTAGGGCACCTGATCTGCTGCAGTCCCTGCTTCAAATCTGGACAAGATTATGGTGGTTAGGTGGGTTTCAGAATGGGGTGGAGGGAGGTTTGCCCTGTTAAACCCATCTAACATGTGTTTGTCCTTCCTTCTTTCATTGCTTTTTCCCATTTATGATTACAGACAAAATAGCTTTCAGAGCTGGGCTGTCCAGATGTCCCTGAACAAATTTCATAGACCCACTGCTGCTCCTGGACCTGCACTCCACAATGGAGATGACTGGGTTGCGAGTAAAGTCTGTGAAATCCACACCTGGGTGAGATTCAGAAGCACAGGAGGGCTGGGACCGTGCCTGTCTGTCCATAGAGTGCCTACTTTCATTGTGAGATATGAGTTCATTCCCCAGAAATCGAGGGAAAAACCAGCAGGCTGGCTGAGGCTTCTTAACCCAGCACTTGAGATGGAGACAGGTGCATGTCCTATTTGTTTTGTTGTCATTTTGTTTTATTATGTTTTTGAGACAGGGTTTTTCTGTCTGACTCTGTCTCTCTAGAGCAGACTGGCCTTTGTCTCACGGACATTTGCCTGCGTCTGCCTCCCAAGTGCTGGGATCAAAGTCGTGCACCACCACAAACACCACCACTCTTGGCTGCAGGTGCTTCAACCTTGCTGGACTTGAGAAAGCCTGTGTCCAAAACACAAGGTGTACAGCATCTCGGAGTTGACATTTGAGGGAATACATGTGCTACATACATAAACGTTGGAGAACACACATGGATATATACAAGCACACAGATGCACAAGCACACAACTGTAAACATATTACAGGTGAGTGTATCTGCGTGCGCGCACACACACACACACACACACACACACACACACACACACACACACACCCAAGTAAATATAGTGATAAAAAAGAAGCACAAAGTTAGCTGAAGGACCAGGTAGCGTTTGGAAGACCTGACCGTCATGCAGGAGCATCCTGGTGGCAAAACCTGGAGAGTGAGACAGGGTGATGCTGCTGAGAACACTGGGGTGGTCCTCTCTGGATGCTAGGTGATGACAGAGCCCAGCAAGCCAAGCCTTTGGGATTCTTATTACAGACCAGCAGATGCAGGAGGTGGGCTGACAAGGTGTTCCCAGCGTTGTTAGCACTTGTGTCACCTAATGTCTCTGCTCTCTGCAGCTTGGTACGTTATTCAAGTATCACAAGCCAGTGCAGATGCCCCTGCACCATGAGAAAGAAGACCACCTCCATCAGCTCTACTAGCACCCCCATATCATTGAGTTATGTTTGTTAAGTTTCAAATAAATTGTGTTGTTTAATGAGGCTTTGTTTGTTTTTTTATCTGTATTTATTCTGTTTCCCAGTTCACCCTCCCTCCCCTCCTGCTCCTTCCTACATTTACCCATCCCAACTTGCATCTTCTCCTTAGAGAGGGAAAGGCCTCCCATGGGGAGTCAATGAGGTCAGTCACAACACCAAGTTGAGGCTGGACCAAGGCCCACACCGCTGTGCCTAGGCTGGGCAAGGTATGTCTCCATTGGGACTGTGCTCCAAAAGTCCAGTTCATGCACAGGAATAGATCCCATTCCTACTGCCATTAGCCCACAATTACTGCCCATGCTACACCACGGTCAACGGCATTCAGGTGGGCCTAGATCAGTGCTAAGCAGGTTTTCCAGCTGTCTGTGTGGAGACAATGAGCTCCTGCTAGCTCAGGTCTGCTGTTTCTGTGATTTTCTTCCATCCTGGTTTGACCCCTTTGCTCATATTAGCATTCCTCCCTTTCTTTCACTGGTCTCCAGAAGCTCAGGCCAGTGGTTAATTGTGGATCTCTGTGGTTTCTTGCTCATCCATAATGGCTTCCTCTGTCATAGCATATCTCTCTTGCTCTCCTGCCCTGTCCTTCCCCCAAACTGACCACCCCATTACGTCATGTTCTCCTCCTCAGTCCCCTTCCCTCCTCCCCTCTCACCTTCTACCATGCTCCCAATTTACTCAGGAGATCTTCTCCATTTCCCTTCCTAGGCAGATCCACGTATGCCCTCTTTGCTACCTAGTTTCTCTGGGGTGGTGGACTGTAGACTGGTTGGTTTCTAATTTAATATCTAATATCCACTTATGAGTGAATATGCCATATTAGTCCTCATTCAAGATTTTTTTCTACTTCCTTCCATTTGCCTGCAATATTCAAGTTGGTTTTTGTTTTGTTTTCCTTTGCTTTTACCACTTAGTATGCTCCATTGTGTAGGTGTACCACAACTTCTTTATGCATCCTAAGGGCATCTAGGTTGTTTTTAAGGTTCTGACTATTACAAATAATGCTATGAACACACTTGACCAAATGCCCCTGTGGTGTGGTGTGCGTCTTTTGGGTATATGACCAAAAGTGGTATTGCTGGGTGACAAGGATAGTCAATACAATATGGAAATTGATATATTTATTTACCAGAGAAAGAACTTATACACAAGCTGGAAGATCAGAAGCATGACAGGCTTCCAAGCAAAAATTTTTTTACAAATGTGGGTGTCTTTATATTTGGGGCATAGAAATTCAGAATTGAGAATTCATCTTGATGGATTTTTTTCTGTAATGATGAATATGAAATATCCCTCATCTCCATTAATTAATTTTAGTTTGACGAATACCTTGTCAGATATTATGATACCTACACCAGCTTGTATCTTAGGTCCATTTAATTGCAAAATCTTTCCCAATCTTTACTGTCAGGTAACGCTTATCTTTGAACTGGAGGTGCATCTTGTATGCAGCAGAAGGATGGACTCTGTTTCCATATGGATTCTGTTGATCTGTCTTTTCATAGGCAAGTTGAGACCACTGATATTAAGGGATATTAATGACCAGTTATCGCTACTTTCCATTACTTTTGTTTTAGTGTTGTTAGTATTCTGTGTGGGTTCCCTTAGGATTTAGCTGGTGGGGGATAATCTATTGCCTGTATTTTTTGTGGGTGTAGCTAACTTCCTTTGGTTAGAGGTTTCCTTCTAGCACATCCTGTAGGGCAGGCTTTGTGGATAGGTACTTTTTAAAATCAGGCTCTGTCAAGGAGTATCTTTTTTTCTCCACCTATAGTGATTGAATGCTTTGCTAGGTATAGTATACTAAGGTGGCATCCGTGGTCCCTTAAGTGTCTGCATAACTCTTGTGTAAGACCTTCTGGTTTTCCTTGTTTCCAGTGAGAAGTGGGATATATTTTTGATAAGTCTGCCTTTATATATTACTTGGCATTTTCTTTTGAAGCTCTTAATATTTTCTTTATTCCATGTGCTTAGTACTTACATTATATGTGGCAAGAGAACTTTTTTGATCCAATTTATTTGGTTTTCTGTAAACTTCTTGTACTCTCACAGACATATCATTTATGTTAAGAAAGTTATCTTCTATGAATTCGTTGAATGTATTTTCTGTTCCTTTGATTTCCTGGACCATGCCTCCTTTTATCCCTAGTAATTCTTAGTTTCAGTCTTTTCATTGTGTTCCCAATTTACTGGATATTTTGTGATAAGAGCTTGTTGGATTTAACATTTTCTTTGACCCATGAATCCATTTCCTCGATGGTATCTACAACACCTGAGATTCCCTCTCACATCTCTTGTATTCTGTTGTTTATGTTCACATTTGTCATTCTTGATTATTTACTCAGATTTTTCCTTGCCTGAATTCCCTGGGGTTGTGTTTTCTTTCTTGTCTCTGTTTCAGTTTTTAAGTCTTTAACCATTTCCTTTATCTGTTTGATTGTTTTTTCTCGGTTTACTTTAAGGGATCTTGTTGATTTCTTCCAATTTTTTGTTTCTGTTTTCTTCTACATCTTTAAGGGATTGTCGCCATTTCCTCTATAAGGGCCTCATCATCTCCGTCAAGTTATTTTTAGGGTCATTGTCTTCTGCTTCATCTGGTTTGGGATATTCGTGTCTTGCTGTTGTAGAACCACTAGTTTCTGTCGTCTACCCATCTGTTCCTCCATCAGTACAAGTGGAGTTTGAGCTTCACGGTGGGTCACTGTTTCTCCATTTGGTGCAGTTGGGAGCTGTGGCCCCAGTGATCACTCCTCCTGATGCAGGCAAAGGAGTCCTCCAGCTTGCTCTTCCAGGTGCAGACAGGGCCACAGGCTCCAGTGATCATTCCATCAGGTGCAGATGGGGCCACATTTCCTTTGATCAATCTGTTAGGTGCATAGAGGGCTAAGATCCTTGGGTTCCTTGATACATAGTGGTTTGTCACACAGAGAATATTACTGGACGCTGGCTAGGACACAGGTGCACTTTCTCAGAGGAAGTTCTTAGATAGCTTCTGGAAGTCACGCTGTGTACATGTCCAAATTGCTTCCCACTCTGCTGCTTTTTGTTATTTTGAGGCAGCTTCTTTTGCATAGCTCTGCTTTAGCAGGCCTTGTGCTATGTAGCCCATGCTGACCTTACATTTGAAGCAGTCTGGCTTCCTGAATTTCTGGGATTATAGCTGTACCTCACCATCCCCTGATCCTTATGGGTCTGTTTTTATTTCAAGGTTTTTTTAGAAATAGGGTCTCATATACTTTAGATTTATATTGCACTTGCTATGTATCAGAGGCTATCTTAAACTCCTGGTCATCTTTATCAGCTCTTTAATTTTGGTGTCACACATGTGGATCAATTTCAGTGCTCAAAACATCCTAAGGAAGCCTGATCCAAACTGTTCTACATCAGTGTCCTTTTTATGTGTCCTTTTTATGAACTTACCATTTTAGAAATATATGTATAGGTACATCTAAAGCCACGATTCTATGGGTGCCTGGTAACATTGGAGGCCATAACATGGCACTGAGTCTCCTGGAACTTGAGTGAACTATCATGTGATTTCTGGGAATTGAAGCTAGGTCTTCTGGTAGTACAACTAGCACTCTTAATCGCTAATTCTTTTCTCCAGCTCTTGATCTTTTTAAAATGTAACTTGTTGTGTGTTTTGAAAGAAGATGTGTATTTAGAATGCTGCTCTCAAGTAAAAGAGCCACCATTGCCATCAGATCACACAACTAACTCACAAAACACCCTCAGAGCAGGGCTAGTTGACTGTTGACATTCTAGATCAACATGTCCCTTGGGCACATTTGTCTTCATTGTTGCGCACAGACTCGACTACCTCAAGTCTCAGACCCAGGACTGCAGTGTTAGGACAGAACAAGCTAGATGAATAACAAGCAAGAATGCCTATATGGTCTCTCTTCTCTTGACTGTATCAGTGATATGTGTAGGTGATTGAATTCTGGCCTGAATTCCACTAACTGACAGTGACCTGGACACTGTAAGCCAAGTAAGCTCTCTCTTCCATTGCTCTGTGTTATATTTTACCATAGTTACGGTGGTGAAAGCAGGACACCTTTCTTGTCTGTGTTAGATGCTAAGGTGATCAATGATTGATCAGTGGCCACCAGAACCACCTGAGCCACTGGCTCTACAGTTTGGTCTGTCCTTCATGAGGGATAAGGAATGCAAAGGAGTGAGCAAAGGGAAAGTTTATTAAGGGAAAGTGAGAAATGTTCCCGACTATGAAGGTAGCCAAGATGATGATTAATGTCCACCTACATTGTTCTGAACTGAAAGTGAAGTTGGTCATTTCTTATTGAGATTGGCCATTTTCAAGGCATAAATGTGGGTTGAACCAATGAGTGCCAAATACTGATTGTGTATCCCCTTGGCCCTGTCCTGGGATGATCATGTACCATTTCACACACAAGCAAGGAATGGTCATGTTCATTCTTGTTTGCTCGTTTTGCTGGCCATTAATTAGACCATGTCCTCTTGGTCAGGTGATTGATTAACCTGTTTCTACAGACCCTTATCCTAATTTTTCATCAGATGTCTCCAAAGTCAATACTTATGTGTACTGATTTCTCTCTTAGAAATATTCTCAATGATTTGGACAAATTCATCAACACGTCCCAAACAAATTGGTGAAATTGGTCATGTTAATGTTAGAGAGTAACCAATGAGAGGCAATTTTCGTTCACTACCTACCATTCTCCAGGTCTCTGCCTACATCTGTGAGTGACTCTGGACATAGAGGCGCATGCCTTACTCCCAGCACTCAGGAGTCAGATTTCTTTATTTCAAGAGTTAAGGAGGCTTCACACAGGAAGATCAGGAGGTCAAGGACACCTTCTCCTAAGTAGGAAGTTCAATAACAATGGGCTACATACTACCAAGTCTGCCAAGCCGAGCTACAGAAAGACCCTGTCTCAAAACAACACACTAGCCTCTCTGTATCCAGAGAGCAGTCTATTGGTGCTGGAATAGAAATGCCAGCCCCAAACGACAGGCGCAGGACAATGAGGATGGCTGGTGCCTCACAAATACACTCCTAGCACTAAGGAGGCTGAGGCAGGAGGTTGGCCTCAATTTCAAGGCCAGCTCCAATTTTGAATTTTTTAATTGGATTTTTGAAGACAGTTTCTGTGTGTTGCTCTGGCCTGGCCATCACAGAACTTGCTCTGTAGACCAGGTTGGCCTCAAACCAAGAGATCTGCCTGCTTCTGCCTCCTGAGTGCTGGGATTACAGGTGTGCACAAAAATGCACAGCTTCATTTTGAAGTTTATTTTATTTGCTTTCTTGTTGCTTGCATTTTTTTTCATAAGACTGGGTTTCTCTGTGCAACAGCCACAGCTGACCTGGAACGCACATGGTAGAACAGGCTGGCCTTGAACTCAACAGAGATCTGCTTGCCTCTGCCATCTGAATGCTGGGATCAAAGGCAGGCACCTTCACTGCCCCACCCATTTTGAAGTTTAAAACCATACTGTCATTTATATTTGAGGGAGGGGGCATGCTTGCGAAGGTCAGGGCAACCTATACAATTTGGGTGTCTCTTCTGTCATGTTGATTCTGGGGATGAGCTCAAGTGGACTATTTGGTAACACGTGTCTTACCCACAGAACTCTCTCTATACCTGCATTGTGTTTATGCTCACCTGTCCCAGTCTTTGAGTACCACTGGGTCTGCTTTGGTTTCTGTATCTGAATTCTCCAGATAGCAAAGTGCTATTTCTTCTCCCTAGCATTGCCCCTCTTGCCTTTGGGTCTCATGCAAGTCTAGGGGGTTGAGGAGATGCCTCATTGGGAAAACACTTGCTGTTCATCATGACAACTTGAGTTCAGATGCCCAGCATGTTATAAAAAGGTGAGTATAGTGATACAATCTATAATTTCATTGTTTGGGGGGGTAGAGACAGCTGGATCCTGGGAGACTCTGAACTGGTGAGCTAGAGTCAGTGAAAGAACACATCTCAAAATGTAGTGAAACTTGGACCTGTGGCTTCTGCATGTGCAGCCGGGCATGCATGCATGATTGCATGCTGCACAAGGTACAAATCTCCCAGCACTTCCTTCATGGATCCTTGTTCATCCTCCCCTCAGCAGACCATGAGACAAGGGGACAGTGTACAGAGGGGTCACCACAGGAGCTGGGGCCTGTTTACAGCACTGCCACGTTGGCAAGGGGTAGAACTGGAAATCGCAGTACTCACTGCTGAGGACTGTATGCTGTACTAGGCCCTGAGCATGGATACTCATCGACTAGCTCTAGGAGTTAAGAAAATGGCAGTAAAGTGGGTCAGTGTGGACAGAAGCATGAGAAAAGCATGGACGTCCTGGGAGATCCATGTTGCTGACTCTGGACCTACATACACTTACCACTGTGTGGCCTAGACACGAGGAGGCAGACAGCTCTCTAGTCATGCTCTGAGAAGTGAAAGAAAATCCTCAGGACATCCTAGGAAAGGAACTGGGATGTCACTCCTGTGCCCTTTAGAGGACATCAGCAGGCATTCATGAAGGGCAGGCCACACTCTTGCATCTGCCTTATACCTACGTGTTTGGACTAGAGTCAAGGGGAAACAGTGGATACCAGAGGAAGAAGACAGCAGAACAAACATGGGAAATTCAAGGAACATTAATGAGATGCCCTTGGTCTGTTTTCCCCATCAGATGCCACCCTCCTCACCCCACAGACAAGACACTCAACCTCCTCTGCCCAGTGTTTCAGCTTCTCTTCCTCTTCCCAGGTCTAAAGTTCATTCCTGGGGATACAGAACTCCAATACCCATCACCTCTCTCTCTCAAGCCCTTCAGCAACCATCTGATGACTGGTAGTGCCAGCCACTCCCTGTTGACTGTGTCTGAGTGATTATACTTGGGTTAGGCCAGGTTGGGCGGGCACTAGGGCAGGAATGGTCTTAACTGTCATAGAAGTCAAAGTGGGCTCCAGACTGGAAGGTGTCCTTTTGTAGCAAGGTCAGCAGTTTCTGGGCTGAGGTGTGCCACAATCCTCCAGCTCCCCCTTTGACTTCAGCTCCTGCAGTCTGGTCCTTAACTCTGGGTCCTTGCAGGTTTCTCCAGCCTGCTGCTGCGTGTCTGTGTCCATGGGACCTAGTGGATGGAAAGTGCAAGACAGGGACAGAGGTTGTAGGGTACCGATGTGTGTGGAGGGTGTATCTGAGTCACATCTGGTGCAAGGCTCCGTTATGTTGTCTGTCTTTTTTTTCAGTTATGTTTTCTATTGAAATTCAGGATCCTCCTGCTGTAGCCTCTCCAGGACCAGGATTATAGATTAGGGCCACCCTGGGCAGCTCACATTACTGCTGAGATTTGAACTCAAAGCTAAAGTCTATTCAGCATGGTTTACAATCAAGCTCATCATGTCTTACCCACATTACACCTCTTCCCAACTTTCTCACTCTATCAATAAATACTCGGACCTCGCAGGCGTCTCACTCCACCTGCAGCCAACCAGGGACCAGGTGAGACGTCAGCTTGGTCTCTATCAGGTCTTGCTTTCTCCTAATTTCATCATCTGCTCCAACCCTCTGATAAATTCATCTGGCTGCTCTCTGTTGGCTCACATGGGTCCTCAAAGCCCTGGATGGGGGCTCAGTTGGTAAAGTACTCAGTGTACAAGCATGAGGACCTGAGTTCAGATCCCAGTGAAAAGCTGAGTGTAGGGGATGAGAGAGGACATGGCTCCCTGTTGACAGACCTTGCTGTTCTAGCTGAAAACCAGAGGTTGATTTACAATATGGCAGCTCACAACCATCTGTGACTCCAGTTATAGGAGAGATGATGCCCTCTTCTGGCCTCTGTAGGCACTGCATGTGATGAAGAGATACACAACAAGAACTCACTCTGTCTGCCTGTCTGTCTGTCTGTCTGTCTCTCTCTCTCTCTGTCACACACACACACACACACACACACACACACAGAGAGAGAGAGAGAGAGAGAGAGAGAGAGAGAGAGAGAGAGAGAGAGAGACATGTCACAAACCCTGTTTCTAAACTTTACTGCATTTCTGGAGAATGCCTTCCATATATTAATAAAAAGACCTAAAGAATTGTGTAAACTACCCAATTTTAATGTTGTTCAGGGAAAGAAAAATCATGGAACCCAAATCTGGATGAAGAATCACTTTGCTTTACTTGAATGTACTCTAGCCTGCTCCTCTGCTCTTGTTTTGAGAAACAGTCTCATGAAGCCCACACAGGCCTCTGATTTGCTGTAAGGCCAGGGCTGACTTTGAACTCCTGCTCATACCTCTCAAGTGCTATACCATGCCTAGTTTCATCTCCTTGAGTACCCCTGGGATAGGCGAGCTAACTTTCCAAACAAATTCCTCTCTCTTTGGAAACCTGTTAGAACATTCTTACTAGAGTGGTTCCTGCTTGTCTACAGGCTCAGGGGATACCTAAACCTCCATGATACCCGAGGCAGCCTCCAGAGAGCTAACTTAACTCTGGGCTCATCTGCAATCAGCTTCCCTCCTAGTTGTGGTTTACATGTGCTCACTGCTGTCTGAATGAGTCTAGGCTGAGCTCAGAGCAGGTAAGCTGGAACAAGAAATATCATGCACTTGTGTGAAGAGCAGTGCCAGGTACATCAAGAGTTAGAAGCTAGTTTGAATCTTGTCCTGCCCATTCAAGTATTAGACAGATCATTTCCCCCACTCACTCCAGGATACTGATCTCCTCCAAAGGGGAAGAGAAAACTGGATCTCACCCTGACTTACTCACACATTCCACCATATATTGCTACGTTCTAACTACAGAAATCACAAGGCAACAAGAAAGGCCCCAGCATGGTGGCATCTTCATAGGCTGGTCAGACAAGACAAGGCATCAGAAAACCACATACACTGTAGGACTGATGAGAACAGGGTCCCTGACCTTTTCATCCGGGCACGCATTTCCTACCCCATTCATGGTTCCATCTTAGTTCAGCCTGGGATGCTCACCACTCAACAAGGTCTGCCTGCTTGTCTTTGAACATTTATTGTGGCCTGCCCCCATGAAATTTTGCTAGGTGTTAGGGAAACATGGATGAATAGTATCCCTTGAGGGAGAAAAACACACAGCTAAACATATAAAGGTAAGGTAGTCTTTTGTTTTTAATTGGAATTGATTTGATTATATATGTATGGATGTTTTGTCCTACCTGCTAGTCAGGCAAATCCTAATGCTGAGTACCTCTGTCCCTGAAAGCTGTAACCTCTCCGTCTGTATTTTCTTTGCAAGACGAGGAGTCATGGGAGCGAGGAGCAATATATTCTTTAGATTCTTTTCTGAGAATATTGACGAGTTCCCCATCTTTCTAGCCCCCAGGAATGTACCAGCTATGTCGGGGCAGCAATGGCAGAATCACCCACCTACCTGGAGCATAGCTCAGCACCCTCATACTGGGTTCCTCAGCAGCTAGGACCAGGTACTGTAGGGAAAGGGAACCAGCCAAAGAAACACACTTTGGCCCTGCAACCAGAACCAAAGAAATTCACACTAACCCTTAAGCCAGTGCCAAAGAAACGCACTTTGTCCTTGGAATCAGAGCCAGTGAAAGAAATACACCCTGGTCCTAAAACTAGAACAAAAATACTAAAAAGGACCAGAGAAAGAAATATACTTTGACCCTAACACCAGAGCCAAATCTGACCCTAACCTTGTGCAGAAAACTAACCAATCCTCGAGCAGGAGCTATAGCCAATGTGAGCTCAGCATTGAAATCTGACCAATCCCTACGCTGGAATCCCTATATAAACCTTGTGTCTATTCAGCTTGTGTCTGTTCATGTTACCCAGTGTCCTCTGCCACTCTGGCAGAGGGCAGCCATTTTTCTGGATTCTTCCTGCTGGATAAAACCCTTGGATGAGCTTTGGGTGAAGACCTTCTTTTATGGCAGAGCAGAGACGACCCTGGGCAGAGCAGAGCCAGCAGGGCTGTAACAGTTGCCGGGGAAACCCTTCCCCTGGCAGAGTGGAGTTGTAACACTCTGCTATTCACTCTCAGGAGTGTAAGAAAAAGATTGCTATAGTCCATTCTCAGTATGAGGTGAGCTAGACTTGAACATACTGACAGAAGAGCAGGCTGCTCTAAGACCCTCTTCCCTAGCTAGCTGCTAGCCACCTTTTGTTTCAGAAAGGTCCAAGTGCTATGATCGGTAATTTAGCTGGATCAGATCAGGGAAGCTGCCAATCAGAAGGGGCCAGTCTCAAGTCCCTAATTATTTTTGGATGTGGATTTTGTCCTAGGTAAATGAAATGAGACTTAGTGGATGCAAGTCCTACAAGCCTGCAGGAGAAAATAGGAATGTCACTCGATATGATTTTAAAAGCCACTGTCATGTGCCAATCAGCACCTTGTTCATTTATGACCTTTCTCAATGCTGGAGTCCCTTTCTGTAGAATTGTATATTGAAAACCGCTTGGTTTCCACTAGTCTCTTGAGTTTGTTATTATCTGATTTCCAAAAGGAATTGGAGGATTTTCCAGACTACATACAAAGTGTGTTCAAGGCCAGCTGGGGTAAGTGAGACCCTGTGACAACAAACACAATACAGAAAAAAAGGGTGAGGAGTGCTTGGAGAGACAGCTGAGTCATTGAAGTGCTTGCCTTGTAAGTTTCAACCCCAGGACCCTCAGAAACAACACTGGGTGTGGCTCGGTGATCCTGTGATTGCCTTTAATTCCAGCACTCAGGAGGCAGAGGTGGGCAGATACAGGAGACCAGACTAGTAAACACAGAGAGTTTCAGGACATCCCAGACATCCACACAGAGAAACCCAGTCTCAGGTGTGTGTTTGTGTGTGTGTGTGTGTGTGTGTGTGTGTGTGTCTATTTAGAGAGGGAGAAACACAGACAGACACACACAGAGAGAGAAATGGAGAATATGTGTGTTGAAAAACAAATTTTAATAAAAGTGAGGTGATGTGGCACTTGTAATCCAAGCACTAGGAACGCAGAGCAGAACCCTGGGACGCCCTGGCCAGCCAGCCTGGCCTATTTGTTGAGCAGTTCTGGGCCAGTGATAGAATTTGTGTTTGAAAAATTTTAAAGATGGAACACAGAATGACACATTGTCATCTGGCCTTCATAACCACCCTGCCTCTCACACTCATCCCTACACCCATGAACAGGCACATCTGTAAACAGACAGAGGAGAAAAAGTAAAGAAAACAATCCTTAAATGAAAATAAGCATACAGAGATATATCTTTTAAAAATCTCCTTTAATCTTTTTATCTATTATTTCCATGTGTGTGGGTGTTTTGCCTGCATGTATGTTTGTGTTCCACAAGTGGAAAATGCATATTGGAGAGCAGAAAAGGGCTTTGGATCCCCTGGTACTGATGATACACAGTTGTGAGCTGCTTTGTGGGTGCTGGGAATTGAACTGTGGTCTTCTGGAAGAGCAACCATGTGCTGTAACAGGCTTTCTCCTGGGCCCCCAGACAGTTCTCAAATCATGACACAGAGAATACTGTCTTGTCCTCAACGACAGCTGCCTGGGCCATGCCGAGCTGTCTGTGCCCCCAATAACACACGAGACAATATATTAATTATGCAGCTGTTGGCCGTTTGCTTGGTTTCTTATTGGCTAAGTCTGACTTGATTATTAACCCATTATTACTCAAATATATTTTAAGAACTTATCTTTGCTAGGACACACTATTGCCTCCTCCATTCCTCCCAGGAGTCACATGGTGACCAGCTCTTTGACTACACTTCCCAGAATCCTGCTAGACTCCCAGTACCATCTATCTTGCTTCCCTATTGGCCAATAGACATATACACAGGACTAGCCCATCACAGAGAATTCTTAGTTATGAATCCTTGATCTTGTCTTAGGCTTATTTCTGGCCTGCTCTTAGAACTTAAGCTGTGCCTCTTCATCTATGTTTTGACTCTGGATTTTTACCTTTCGTTCTTCTGTTTGTCCTACTCTGCCTAGCTGGCTGGCAGAGGCCTGGCTTCTGGTCCTGGACACGTCCCTCCCTTCCTCACCGCTCCCTTCTTCATTCTCTCCCCCAGTCTAGAGTCTTCATCCTATTTATCCCTTGGCCTGCATAGCTACTGACTGTTCAGCTTTGTATTAGAACAATCAGGTGCCTTAGACAGGTAAGGTGAAACAGCAACACCTCTTTACATAGTTAAACAAATGCACCATAAAGAAACCCACCTTTACATAATTAAACAGAAGCAGCATAAAGTAACACATCTTTACACAGTAGAGGAATATTTCACAGCAAGATACTCTTCACTGCTGAGCCATCTCTCTAGCAAGGTTTAATCTTCTGAACAATGTAACCGAATGCCAGGGCCTAGTGAGGCTGCCCGTAATCCAGTACTCAGGAAACTGAGGCAGGCTTTAGATTCATGGCCAGTCTCAGCCATCTATGAAGTTCCAGGTCAGCGTGAGCTACAGTAGCCTGCCCTCAAACAAGCCCCATTCAATCACATGCAGAGCTTTAAGTGTTGGCCTATAGGATGCAGTGCTCCTGAATGTTTATTTTTGGAGATGGAGAGACAGCTCAGCAGTTAAGAGCACTGAGTGCTCCTTCAGAGGACCCGAGTTGGGTACAAGCAAATATAAACAGGCTGTAACACCACTTCCTTGGGATTCCATCACCACTTCTGATTTCCACGGGCACAGACATACACACAAGCAATCATTCACTCACATAATATAAATAAAATTTATTCTCATTATTTAAAACATAGGCTTATTTTATATGTGTTAGTGTTCTGCCTGGGTGTATGTCTATATGTACACCACATGTGTATGTTATGTGTGTGTACCACATGTGTATGTATGTATACCATTGTGTTTGTGTGAATGAGAATGCATGTGTATATATGTGTGTGCACCACAAGAGTATGTATGTATGATTACCACATGTATATGAATGTATCTTTACTACATATGTATGTATGTATATATGTATGTATGTGCATCACATGTGGATGGATGGATGTATACTAATTGTGTATTATGTATGTGCACCAATATGTATGTGTGCATACCACATGTGAACCATATGTGTATGTATGTCTGTGCACCACATGTGTGTGTAAGTATGTTCACTACATGAGTATTAGGAATGTGGACATGTGTGTATGTATGTCAACGACATGTACACGTATTATGTATGTCCAGTAACTGTGCCTGGCAACTGAGGAGTTCAGAAGATAGGTCTGGTCTCAGGAACTGGAGTTGCAGACAGGGTGAGCTGCCCTGTAGGTACTGATGATTACACTTGGTTCTTCTGGAAGAGCATTAAATGTTTTTAAATTATGAGCCATCTGTCCAGGCCCTTTAAGGAATTAAAAAAGATCTTCATGTGGCTCTTACACACAAACGAGCCCAAGAGCTGTTGGGGGTAGCAACTGGCAGTACCAAGCTTAAGACCCAAAGGGCAATAGCAGAGAACTAACAAAATCCCAGATCTGCGTGCTGGTTACTTTTATATCAGCACCAACTAGAGTCATCTGAGAAGGAGACACAAATGAGGGATTGTCCCCATCAGACTGGCTTTCCAACAGGTCTCTGCAGAAATTTCATGATTGACACAGGAGAGTACAACCCACTGTTGTTGTAGATACTCTGGACAGGCTGCCCAGGGTTCTATAAGTAAGGATGGTGAGGGGGCTGGAGAGATCTCTCTATGTTTAAGAGCACTGTCTACACTCACAGAAGTCTTGATTGCAATTCCAGCATCCACATGGTGGCTCACAACCATCTATGGTGCAATCAGATTCCCTCTTCTGGGGGGGCAGACATACATGAAGATGAAATACTCATCTACATAAAACACATAAATAAATAAATCTTTAAAAGAAAGAAAAAGAGAGAAAGCAGGCTGAGTGACCAAGGAAAGCCAGTCAGGTAGAATCATTTCTCCAGAACTCTGCTTCTTTCCAGCTTGCAGGTTCCCTCGGTTCCCGACATGGCTTCTGACTTAGTCAGTGTTCTATTGCTGTGAAGAGACACCATAATCACAGCAACCCTTCTAAGAGACGGAATTGAATTAGGACCGGGTTACAGTTCAGAGGTTTAATCCATTATTGTCAAGCCAGGGAACATGCAGCTGGACAGGAAGCTGAGAGCTCTGTATCTGGATTGGTAGGAAGAAAGGAGAGAGAGACACATGGGGCCTGGCTTGAGCCTTTGAAACCTGAAAGCTCACCACAAGTAACACACATTCTCCTACAAGGCCACACCCACTACAGCAAGCCACACCTCCTAAGAGTGCCACTCCCTGGTACCAAGCATTCAAACACATGAGTCTATGGGAACTAGTAGCTTCAAACAACCAAATGTTCACACAGTGATGAACTGTACCCTGTAAACCATAGAAAACTTTTGCTCCCCATGTTGTCTTTGGCCAAGGTTTTCATCACAACAACAGGACAGTACTAACTAACCAGGTGTACAAGTCTACAAGCCCAGTTCTGTCTAGCCTAAGCAGGGGAGCACAGACTCAATCGCAGCCTCAGAGCCTGTCTCAAGACAAAAGTTGGGGTGGAGCTCAGGAGCAGAGTGCTGGTCTTACATGTCCACAGGCCTGGACTTGATCCCAAGCACAGCAAACACTACAGGTTAATAACTGTCTTTGTGCCCATTGGACTGGTAAACTGTTCTGCAGACAATGTTCTTGTCATAAAGGGTCGTGTCTGTAACATATGTTGGAATGTTTCACGGAATTCAAAATAAATACTTAGAAATGTAAATATTGAGGAAATCTAAAAGATTGATATCCAAGGGTTCTTCATTCTTTCTTTCAATTTTTTTTTTGGTTTTTATTCTTGGAGTTAAATGTAGTCAAGGGTGGTCTTGATTATCTTGACTCCACATCCTCAGTGTTTAGATTTCTGGCATGTGCCACCAGCCAAGCCTGTGTGTGAAGGTGTGTGTGCATGTATGGACATATGAGTGCATATGCCTTATGTCCATGTGTAGATGTCACAGTTTATCTCTGTGGTGTCTTATTCTATCTCTCCCCACCTTCTCTTTTGAAGCAAGAACTCTCACTGAACCTGGAGATCAGACTGGCTAGCTTGAGATTCAGGGATCTATCAGTCTGCATTAGCTTTATCAGAGTGGAAGGAACCTGGACTTCAGTATTCACATTTGCACAGCAGGCACTTTACTGACCCAGGCTTCTCCCTCTCACCTCTTTCTAACCTTTGGAACATCTAAAGTTGCTTCTAAATCACAAAGTTGTAAAAAAGAAGTGTATAGGTCAAGCAATGAGGCAAATACCTGACCACTCAAGAGGTTCAAGGAAGAAGGGTACAATTTCAGTCCACACTAAGTAGTAGCACACTGTCTCTTGAGTGGTAACAACACATACATGTACTACGACAGTCAGATTTATACAAGAAACTTGGAAGTTCTACCTGAAGGTCATCGAGATGGTTCACTGTGTGAAGGTGCTTGCTGCTAAGCCTGGTAAGGTGAACTCAGTCCCATAGGCCTACATTGTGGGAAGTGAGGATAAACTCCCTCGTGTTGTCCTGTTGCTTCCTTGTGTGCGCCATGGCATGAATGTGCACAAACAAACCTCCTTATAATAACATAATGATAAAAGAAAACGTTACAGAGCTGAGCCTGGCAGCTCATAACTGGAATCCCAGCACTTGGACACGATCCTTGTACTACTAGGGCCTTGAACTTCTGATCCTACCTTCTAAGTAGAAGAAGAAGGATCAGAACTTCCAGGTGCCTGAGACTAGAAAAAGACCTAAGGGAAATGCAGACACAACTGATCTGCTAAAGGAATGTAGCCATAAAATGACTCCTGATGATATTCTGCTACACGCACAGATTGGTGCCTTGCTCAGCCATCATCAGAGAAGCTGCCTTCTGAAGAAGATGGGAACTAATACAGAAACCCACAGCTGGACCGTAAGAAACCTTGGGACAGTTAGTCCTCAGTGGCACATCTCCATCAATTTCCTGCCCTCAGGGCTAAGGGAACTCTTCAAAGAGGAGGTAGAATGATTGTAAGACCTGGAGGGACTGAGAGACACCAAGGAAAATGGTCTAGTAAGCACATCAGCACTGAAGCAGCATGCACTGGGCTTTCACAGGTCTGAACCACATTGGGTGGGTCCCAGTGCTGAGAGGAGTGGACACCAGTCTCCATTCCCTAACCCAGAATCTATCTCCAATAATAACTGCTCTCAGATGAAAAATTAGCTTTCTCCAACCGAGTCTCACTGGGTACAAATCACTCTTAAAGGGAAGCCTCATGTCCAGTAGTTGATAGCCACCACAAAATGAAATCAAGGGCATTTTTGGAGGTTTCAGGTTTGCTGTCTCATTATCTTTAGTCAGGGCTCCTTTTTTTCTTCCTATAGACATTTGGCATATATATTATGGTCTCTGGTTTTGTGTTTTCTATGGGGTTTTTATGTGTGAACATGTGTGACCTCATCTATATGGTTCTTAGGCCTTTTTGACTCATTTTCTTATGATTATTTTGTTCTGCACCATTTTGTCTGCTTTGTTTTATTATTTTATTATTAAATTTTAGAGGCCTGTTTGTTATCTAACAAGAGAGAAAGAATGGGTGTGGATTTGGATGGGATGAGAAGTGTTGGGGCTATGGGAGGAGTTGGTGAAGGGAAACAATAATGAGAACATATTTTCTGCAAAAGAATCTGTTTTCAATAAAGAAAAATTTTAATTAACCAAAGAAACAAACAAACACAAAAACAACTCTTGACAGGCCAGCATGATGGTTCAGCTACAGTGCAGCTCTCTCTTTCTTCACCAGGGAAAGATAACCTTTTACATCTGCCTAACAAGCATCACTTTTGGAGCTTATTCTCCTAAGCCATCTACCTGAGCCTTATCAACGATCAATTTAGATGCTGTGTCTTTGAGATTTAAATGATCTACTTTGATTCCATTAAGCATCCTGACTTGGAAGCAAAGACTTTGAAGGGATCCCAGGTACCTCAAGTTAACTTTAATTCAGTTTTGGGGGGTTTCAACAACAAAAATAAAACAAATGTTACAAAGGTCCCAGAATCAGTCATTATAGACAAAAGAATAAGCTGAATTTATAGATTTTGCCCTTAGAATAATGCATCTTCCCAAGAAGAAAATAACCTACACCTCAGAGAACCCACAAGCTTATGAAATGGGATGCTAAAGGGAGAATTCTCGCTGTGGGAAACCAGGACATAGCTTCCCTCCATAGAGTTATAAGAAACAAGGCTTTGCCCCTCTGTGAAGGGGGGAAGCCACTGTAAGGGGCAATATCCTACTCCCTGAAGGGAAGATGGGACCTCAACCCTAATAATGACTGCTCTTAAATACTGAGCCTACCCAGAGCTCCCCAGTGAAGCCTCCACTTCATGTAAATGACCACATACAAACAACAAGGCACCTCAGGTAACTCTTGATGTGACAGGTAAAATGTAGCCACCCCTACCAATATCTGAGCATTATTCTTTGCTTTAATCAATAGCCTAGGATCCTGTTTTAGATAACCTGGTATCCAAGTGTTGATGGAAATGCCTCCAAATCAAAGGAACTATTGCTGTCATCCCTAGCATTGGCAGTTGCCCTATACATAGCTAAGTAACAAGGCATAGTATCACGGATCCTCATTTAAATATTAGGGAAGATATCTAAATACACGGTTTATTTCTCCAGCCAAATCTTGTGCCATGTAATTACTTAGGCTGCATAAAACTACAGCAGCTAAAGCAGTGCTATAGATGAGGCTTGCAATGATCTAAATATCTTATGATGCTTGCTAACACGTCCTCATGGTTAACAACAAGACTACTATAACTCGAAGAATCCTCTAGAACAAAACTTTCCCTTTTGACTCTCTGCATCATTAAGATGCACTTCTTACACTAGTGAACTATGGAAGGGCTTACAAATTATCTTCAAACAACAAAATAATGTCTTAACTTCTTTTTTTTCATTTTTCCATATTTTTATTTAACCTTTTATCCATTTCACTCTCAGTTCCCTCTCCCTCCCTGCCCACCCCCAATCCTCCCAACCCCTGACCCCCACTCCATCCCCCCTCCACTACCCAGGGAGGGCAAGGGCCTCCATGAGGGATTTCCAGAGTCTGTCATATCATCCCAGGAATGGCCCAGGTTCTTCCCCATGTGTCCAGGCTGAGAGAGCATCCCTCCACGTGGCATGGGCTCCCAGAGTCCCTCTGTATGCCAGGAACATGTCTTAACTTCTTACATGCAAATATTACACACTTGTCAGTAGTTGTTATCATATTTTAGGTCTTCTTTTGCTTCGTTTTTTTTTCTTCTTTCATTGCTAGTATAATCCTCACTCAATGAGAGCAAATCTCACACTAGTTTCCCTTTCATCTATTCCAGCACTGGATTTCTTCTTGAAATTAGGCCTGTGTGTTTGGCCTCATTCTCAATATAAAACCTTAAGTATGCTTTGTCAGATAGTATAAAGAGACTAACCAAGACTCTCACCTCTGGGAGCAAACTACACTAGAACGGATCTAGAGTAACATATCCAGTTTAGCGACAAGTTCTTTGGCCTTTGGCTTTTCCAGCTTTGCAATGGCAGTTACAGATGGATCCAGGCATCAGATCTCATCATGTCTGTCATTGTATTTGGTCCTAATAGCTTCCACCAGCTTAGCCAGAGTACCTGTGTCTCCTGAGTTAACCTGTGTGAAGGCAACAGTGGTGCATGTCTTCCTATGGGCCAGCTGCCCCAGCCTGGCCTTTCCCTTGATGATGTAGTCAGGGAATCCCATCTTGTGATACAGGGCAGGCAAGAAGTCCACCAGATACAACTTAGCTATGTATAGGGCAACACAGCAGCCAATCATCACCAGCTGAGCTTTCCAGTCCTCCACCAAAATGGTGGCTGTATTGACCTCTGTTTGAAGGATAGGTGGTCTCTGAGTTGGGACATCCTCTTTGCCAGCAGCTTTCTTCTCTGCACAGCCAGTGACCCCTGCTTCTTTTCCTGCTTTGTCTGTGGCCAGTACTTGTGGGCGAGCTCAAGCAGCTGGGTAGTCATTTGCTGGACGAGCGCTGGGTGAACTGCTTAACAGCAGGAGGTACCTTGAGACATAGAAGAGCCCTTTGCCACTGCAGCCTGGTGTAGTGGGGCCATTTGAGGAAGAGAGTGAGGATCTCTTTTGGGCTGGATGTCCTGCCCAACACCTTTTTGGCCTCCTGTTTCTTCATGATGGCAGGAACTAGGGCCACTTTCTTTCCCTTGGCCTCTTTCTCTTGGGCATCTTGCTTGGCTGGGGGAGAGAGCTGGACCTTGTATTTTTAGCTTCATATATAGTATATATCTCCTAGGACAAAACAACTTCAGACCAAACTTGTAATGAATGGATTCCAGCAAGTCCTGCTACAGGGGATCCAAATCTTCTCTAACTATGAGATAAAATAGGAGTTTCTCTTTGGCAGGGACTATGCCCTCAGTATCAGGAAGTGATTCTAAAACGGTAAATGACAGATTAGCTACCCCAAAAGACCCTTAGCTACCCCAAAAGATTTCTGAGACTACAGCTCTCAGAGGGTACCTGAGGCAGGGGACTAGGGTGGAGGATGAAGTCTAGAAGGCCTTATACAAAGGCTGCAGCACTAGCAGGTGAGAAAACCTGTTGGCAAGGAGGAAGGTTTCAAACACCACCCTAAGGCCCAAGTGTAACTGAGCATGAGCAGGAAGAGACCAGAGTACAAAGTGAGTCAGAGAGGCCACGCTGTACAAAGAACCCCAAAAGGCCCGTCTTTGAGCTTTAAAACCCCCTGCCTATGGCAGCTCACATCTTCCCTTGGAAAGAGAAGTCATGAAACCAACCCCTTTGGCAAGAACTCAGTCATAGGCTGACATAATTGAGCCCTGAAATAGAATGTGCTAAGTGTGTGGAAAGGAAATTAGCTTGGAGACCATTCAGTCAGCATCACCCTCCCCTGGATTCAAAGACAGAAAACAAAACAAAACAAACAAACAAAAAACCCAGACCAACAACAAATGTATTTTATTTAACAGTTTGGTCGTGAAAATTTATAATTTAACTTGGTCCATTTATATTCATGTGGTGTTTTAATGAACACGTCCTCCATAGGCTCTTATATTTTGTTGTTTAGTTCACAGTGAAACTGTTTGGGAAGGATTAAGAGATGTGGCCTTGTTGGAGTTGATGTGTCACTTATGGTGGGCTTTTTGTAAACAAATTCACTGTATCTTTTTAATTTTACAACTCTTAGGTTCCTTGGACGATTTTAAATAATCAATCCTTTGACACATATCAATTTCACATTTTTAAACTCTTAAGGTTTAACCTTTTTGCCATACACTTGAGTTCATCCATTTAGTTATTTTTTAGCATTGTTCTCTCATTTCTATCTTTCTAATAATAAATATCTTTTGCATTCTTACTTTTCCTTTTCTTTAAATTGCATGCTCCCACGTTGATCTGGTTTTCATTCTATTTTATTACTTTTATCTTCATTTATTTTATGATGAATTTATTTCCGTGCCATACGTTTTTTGCTTCCTCGGTTTCTTCTGGGACATATTTTTCTTCTGTGAAACCTCCTCTTTTGGTTTTGGAACAGTTTGTTCTTTTTTGGTGAAAATCATTTCAATTTGGCCAGGTTAACCCAGCCATGAGTTCCATACATCCATCAGTTCGACTTAGGTGCTTAGTTCACCTGGAATGTTCAACAGCTATAGAATCTACATCACAATCTTTAAGTAAGTCAACACCACTCTCTGCATTTTTAAGCATGTGCAGAAAAATCCAGCAATCTTTGGATGGCATTGACCCTATGTCCAGCCCCACTGTGTGGCCCAGGCACACTTAGTGTCCTTACCATTATACCACCCAAATGGCACACATGAATTCTTTCAAGTGACATCTTTCCACTACGTGGTGGGATTTGATTTACGCATAGTCTTCTTGGCCTGGGCAGTTTCACAGGAGTTCTTAAGTGAGCATGAAGAGTTGAATCTCTTGATTTTCATGATGCTGTAGGGTTTTCTGGATCAAGAGAGCAGTGAGCCATCTTCCCAGTTCACCTGAAGCCACTTACAGGAAGAGAAAGCCCTAATCTCTTGGGTCGTTCCAATTACACTTACCCATTTTCACCATCTTTAGGGGTTCTCTAGCCAGGCTCGTTAGCTGGTGCTAGCCAGCCTGCCTTCCACCTGCCTTTAAGGAGAATGGTTTGACTTCCATCGCGGCAGGCGCATACACAATCTCTGAACACACGACTCATGAGACGACAGGGAGGGAATAAGCCCAGTTAGGGAGGGCAAGGAAACTGCTACACCTGAAGGGAATGGCATGGGGGTGGAAAATGGCAGCTAAGCCATCAGAGAAGGCCCATGCTCCTGCCTGCTTTTCTTCCTGGTAGATGCCACAGCTAGCCGGTCTTCCTTTCCTGCAAGCCATGCATAGCTCTCTTCATGTCGTCCTCCAGTTACTGACTGTTCTGAAGCTACCTACACAGTAGATGGCCATTCCTTGAGAAGGAATGTATGCTCACCGTGGCATTCCTAGCATAGAGGGCAGTGAAAGAATTTAATGTGGAACAAGACAGGATGGCCTGTGCTCAAAAATGTAAATAAATAAAAATAAACATCTAGGCACTGCTGACACATACAGCATATTTCGTGGACATTCTAAGAAAATAATTGAAGAACAACTATCCCCTATAATCTCTGTTTTGTTCAGAAACCTTTGTAGCCTGGACTTTGCTGGTTCCAAGAAGTCCCTACCACAACCCAAGAAGCCCATGATTTCCTAAGGCCACTCCCCCTATTTCCAATTGCATTCGTTCATTAGTTTACTTATACTTGTGCGTACGCACACTCAGCAATGGTGTGGAATTCAGAGGACAACTTGAGGTGTCGTGACTTTCCTTTCACCACAGATGCCTTCTTCACACCCATCATCAGCGACATCTTTCTCCAACCTCTTACCCACATTCTCTTGATTTCATTTTCCTGATCTGCGGACACACTTCCTCCTTTGGTCCCATTCCTCCCTATCTCTGAGATCTGGCTGAGTTGTCCATTTTGTCACTTTTCAGTTCCTAGCAGGTCCTTTATTTGACAGCAACTTTGATCTGCGAAGATTTCAATTTTATCCCACTAGAATCCTGCTGGTATTATTGTAAAATTTTTCAATTACTATTAATATCAAGTTCACAATCTCTACTACAGCAACATAAAACATATCTACTTTTGCCTTTGCCGATGCTGAGGGGCTCATTTCACATCAACCTCTCAATGTAAAGCACCCAGCACAGTGTCAGCCTTTCCCTGCATGTGTCCTTCTTTATCCTCCTCAGGATGTGCCCATCAGGATCTCCTCCCGATGCTTGAGACTGCAGCTCTCCATGAAGATGGGGAGGGTCATCAGGAGTGTCAGGAAGAAATGATACAAGATCCATGGTGTCAACAACTGAAGTCAGTTATGTCTAACCACATTAGTATCAAACAGCTAACTGGAAGACAGCACTACACACACACACACACTTCAGCAAAATGCAACCCTGATGTGTCAGCATCTCCTTGAGACTCCAGGGAACCAGTGTCATAAACATACTTAGATGTTATCTTCCAAAGTAGCAGGCTAAATAGTAGATACACAGCAACTTAATAAAACTGGAGTTTATTTTTTTCAGCCACACAACAATAAGACCCAAGAGATTAGCAGTAAGCCCCAGGGGTGATGGTCAGTAATGTAATCAGGGGTTCAGGCCCTTATTGTTTTGGTGTTCAGTTTCACACAACAGCTGGTCTCCCAACTCTAAGTTTGTTATCCTGTGTGGCCCTCCAGACTGGTGAGGGACAGATTCACCTCTCACTTACTAGAGCTGTCCCTTCACTTTAAACAGGTCAAAAACAGCTGGAAAGTAGAATAGTCTTACAGTTTCTCTAGAAAAGAAAAGCATGGGCAAAGGACTTTGAGATGGAGGCTGTGCAGCTGTGGTGGTACAGGTCTGAAGTTCCTTCATTAGGGAGACCAGGCCAGAAGGACCAAGAGTGTAAGGCCAGCCTGGGCCATACAATAAAATCCTGTCTCAAATTCAGAGACTAAACAAAACAACTGCCCCAAAGAAATAGTGGTTGAGCTGACATGCCAGCACACCAACGATGACAAAGGGAATTAGTGCCAGTGTTCCCAGCTGTTGTCATTTGTTTCCAAATAGAAACACTATGGATATTTTGTCTATTTAGACCTTTGTCTATTATATTTCTTATAATTTCTTTTGCTTATCTTTCAGTATTTCCTCAAGTCAATTTTCTTTGGGAGTGAAAAGTTCTTCATATATATGTGCACACCCACCCACACACACACACACACACACACACAAACACACTTACACTCACACATATTCAATAACAGCTTGCTAGTGGTGTAAACACACAGCATTTGTACTTTTACCAGAATGACAGTTTCCTTCTCCACAGCTTGCTGGCCCTTTGGAAATCTTGGAAAGCCAGGCCTTGGCTCTCATTCATGAGAAAGACACCAGGTGGCAGTAATGCCTAAGAAATGACTGACTTACTCAGGTTAGCCTTGTAGAATTCAATCCTGTTCATTGAAATAAACCAGGTAAGTTGCAGAAGTGGGTGCCTTTGCCATGTCCTTGAGCCACTAACCACCATCTAGCTCACTTCCAGAAAGGAGAGCAGCCTGCCCACTAGTGACACCAGTTTCTTTTGGCCTATTGACAGCCCAGAGGCTGTTCACTCCAGCCTGTTTCAGGAGACACTCTGCATGATTACAAAGCCTCGTCCCATAGACATGACTTCTAGGGTGGAGCACAAAGACAAACGCTCCACTCCTAAGGACTAGGACGCACTGCTTTCTCAAGGAATTTTGGATTTAAAGACACAAAACAGAGGACTATGGAACATACTAGCATTTTTTTTCTGAGACAGGGTTTCTCTGTGTAGCTTTGGAGCCTATCCTGGCAATCACTCTGTAGACCAGGCTGGCCTCGAACTCACATAGATCCACCTGTCTCTGCCTCCCAAGTCCCTGAGTGCTGGGATTAAAGGCATGCACCACCAATGCCCTGCCACAACAACATCTTGAAAAGATTTTTGACATGATGAAAGACCCTGGCTAGAAGAGAAGAGCATGAAGAGAAAGGCACTGTTCAGTCCACTCTTGCCTCATGGGCGCTGACTGATTTTAGCAGAATGAACTCTGGTTCACTAGCACAAGTGGCCTGGGGGTCTGTAGTGGGAAGACGTCTGTGGTGGTTTGAATGAGAATGTCCACATAGGCTCAGGCGTTTGAAACTTGACCAGGTGACAGCACTGTCTAGGTTGGTTCAGGGGCTATGAGGTTCCTGGGGGACCATGTCATACAGGATAGATTTTGAGGTTCACAGTCATGTGACATTCCCAGTTGTTTTCTCTCGCTCGAGCTTGAAATTCTAGATGTGACTCCTCAGCTTCCGCTCTGGCCACCATGTCTCCTGCTCGCTGCCACACTTCCCCACCGCGACCAAGGAAATCATGTAACAGGGAAGAATTAAGATCTCTGTAATTCAGTGGGGACTGTGTTTCACACTGTGATCCAATGGTTCTCAAACTGTGGGTCACCACCCCCTTGGGGGTCACATATCAAATATCATGCATATCAGATGCTTACATTACAATTTATAACACTAGCAAAACTACAGTTATGAAGTAGCAATAAAAACAATTTTATGGTTGGGGGTCACTACATCATGAGGAACTGTATGAAAAGCAAAAGCATTAGGAAGGTTGAGAGGCGCTTCTAATCCCAGAGCTCAGGAAGCTAAGGTAGAATGATTATAAGCCCAGGGCACCTGGGATACACAGAGATACCTTAACTGAAAAACCAATCAACTAGCTGGCTAAAAACAAGAAGCCATCATGGAATCGAAGCAATAGGCTTACAGAGAGTTAAGCACAAATCAAAGCAAAACATTGTTTTTACCAGCTCAGGTAACAACAAGTAGGAAAGTGAAGACATTTCAGGAGAACACTCACATAAACAGAAACAAGAAGGATCTGTTCAGTCAAGACACTTCCTGGTGTGAAGGGTGAGCAGCAAATAATAATAATAATAATAATAATAATAATAATAATAATAATAATAATAGCAAAAACCCATGTAGAAATTAATAGCTGTTGTCACAAAGAACACTGCCCTCCAGAGAAGGGGTAGTAATATATTCTCCACATATTCTCCATCACACAGGACGGCATGCTTTCTGAGCTCATGGGATTTGAATTCAAATGGTTTTGCTCTCTTTATGCCCGTTGTGGTAACAGAGTATGGGGCAAGTGAGACTCTGTCTGAGGTATCAGAATTACCCAGATCTCTCTGTGATCTTATGAACCTGTGGCAGATGCTGTGTTTCAATCTGTGAGGAGCCTGCTGGAAGAGACAGCAGATGGCAACCTTGTTTTATCAAATGAAGTTTCTGCCATTGGTCATTGGAAAGTGGACTTTCTGCTTCTCAGAGGGACTTGATGTGGGAGGGAGTGTCATCTCCTGCAATGTAATGCTCTAGACTCTAGGGAAGAAACCTAGAGATTGTAACATATCCTAGAGAGAAGAATCATGACCAAAGACAAATGTGAAGTCTAAAACATGAATGATAAACGACTTTGAGAATACATAGCAAGGACAATGACAGTATCCAGACATATGGACAGCAGGAAGAGGATTGTGTGGGACTTGCAGATGATCCTAGAAACGAGGCTCCCCCTTAGTTCCTCTAAAGGTCTCAGATGAAGGAATCCAACCAGCAGTTGGGGATGCAGATAGAGAGTTTCAAAAGGGAAGGGAAGGACCCATAGTTTTGGCTAATTAAAATTCCGAGGCAAGATACAATTTAGGAGGATAATTTGAAAGAAAGGGGCTCTGGCATGATTTTGGAGAGAAATGATAGCAACACAAAGAAAGAAAGAAACAAACAAACAAACAAAGAGAGAAAGAGAAGCAAATGAGGAGAGTGTATTCCACAAAGGCAAACAATAGCCGGTGCTCACTAAAGGAAATCATGTGGACAACCTTGGGAAAGGCTACAGTAGGGTCAGTGGAAAGTGGCCTGTGAAGACAGCAGGATGCTTTGGAAGGGTATTTATTCAATAGTTGGGTTGGTTTTCTTGCTGATTCTCTGTGAAAATTATATGCAAGGATGTTTTGGCAGCAGTTAGGGGACCATGACTCAATGGCAAGACTGGCTTAAAGAAGAGAAGAAATATAGCATCTGTGAGATGCTGGAGAGGGTAAAAGATGCTGTAGAGTCATCTATCCAGGGTGGGAAGACAGAACTGACAAAGCGTGATTTCTCCCACATTGACTGTGTTGAGGACATTGAGAAAAAGTCATTAATTTGGGTGAATTGATGAGAGGTAAGTAAAATGCACTCGATAAGCAATGCTGTATATGAAAGCACAGGCTGGATTTGTGAATAGAAATCACAAGACTTCCCACTCTGTATCCACAAAGCACTGGTTCTATCATACTTCAGACATCAGAACTCACAGTGACCAAATCCCATAGAAAATGACAGCATTTACATTCAGTATCCACAATCCTCCTATATAATATAAATCATTACTTAAAATATCAAATAGAATGTAAGTAATATCTAAATGGTCAGGTATTATATTGTGTAGAGAATAAAATCGGGAAAAGGAACATGTTTAGAATAGACACATTTTCCTGTATGTTTTCACTCTGGGTGCTGGGACTTGAACCCAGATCCTCTGCAAGAACAACAAGTGCTCTTAACCACTGAGCCATATCCCCAGGGCCAATGTTTTCATTCTGTAATTGATTGAATTCATGAAAATGGAACCCACGTATACAGAATGCCAAGTGTACACCATAAATTTAATAAAGGGAACAATCTGAATAGAAGATGAGAGAAACTAAAAATCTAGTGTTTTAGGGAAAAACTGATCATGAACCCTGTGCCATAATGACTTGAGTATGGCTGAACTATAGAAGATTCACAACCTTGACAAGCAGGTCTGACATTTGGAAAGGTACAACTTGAAGAAGAATCTGTGAAGCAGCATGCTAATATGGAGCCCTGCTGTGGGAACATCTCCGTTTGAGCTACCCTTAAACTTTCTCCGTGAAAAAATATATATACATCTCTATAGATACCTCTGTGGCAGTACAGTGAATGAAACCTAGAGCCATGTGCATTCCAGACACATTTTTGTACAACCGATTTACCCACCCCATTTCAGCCTGCTACAAAATTTCAGAGTCTCAATTTACTAATCAGCAGTAAGAATGGTAAACCTTCTCACATGACTTATTTGCTGAAATTCAATGTTAGTATATACTAAAGACCCTGGACCGTGGCAGATACTCAAAACAGCAAATAAGCTTAGCATCTATTGTGCTAGAGCTCTGTTCTATAATTCTAATCTCCAGCACTTGGAGCATACTCATTTCTGCTGTTACATTTGTTTAGCATCCTTCTACCTTTATGCCTTAACACTTCAGATCTTTTCACTAGTGTGCTGTCAAAGATGTGGCTACAAGGGCAGAAACTGGTTTTTAGGTGAGGTATTTCTGAACTTCCAGATTAGCTGAACAACTTACCCAGGTATATAAACAAGCATGCCATAGAAAAACTAAAGAGAATCCCAGGTGAACATGTGTGTGAATTTTGGAACAGGATGCCATAGTTACCATCCTTTGTCATTACTCCAAAGCAGCTTTTGATTCCCTTTGATTATAATAAAAGTACAATTAATACTTTTAAGTCTTTTATTTCAGTCTTGAAAACAACACTTATCCTACAATCCTACTTTATCTGTGGCAAAAAGGGCTTCCCTTTGCTTCAGTTGGTTTTGTGATGGCCACTGTGATGGCTTAACTCTTTCAAGCATCCCCAAACTCCAGTTCTAGGATATCCTTCCTTCTAGCTTTCAACAGACTCCCTATAATTCAAGGTATTTGGCTCAGTAGGATCTGTTCTTTAGAAACGGATCAGAGATTATTGATCAAGTGAAGCTGGCATCCAACGGGAAACATGCTACAGCCTTGCAGAAGAATAAATGACCTGCTATTTGTCTTATGAAAAGGGCTGTAGATGGAAATCCTAGACTCAAAATTACAAGAGTCACCAACCACTCAACCATATCTTATCCCATGGAGAAACAGAAAACCACAACAATGGGGATGCTGGAAAGCTCAGTGGCTGTGCACATACATGGCAGGGTGCAGGCAGTTATGGGAGGGAGAGGTGAAAATCAATATTCTCAGAGTTATCTTGCTGATGATCATGACCCGTCTTGTGTATATTGGTATAATAACTAGACTTAAAAGAAACAACTAGAACTCCTGCTGTTTATGCAAGTCAGAGTCTGGGAACAAAAGAGAGAGGGGGCTAGGTATTCTACTATTTTACTACAGGGACTGGTTTTATCTAAGCATTGGATCATAGTAAAGACTGCCATTGCGAAGATTCTCAGAATTCCTTGTTCTTGCAGGAATGAGCCCTAAAACTATGTCAGTTATTTTCTAGAGTATGCTTGTATACTTTAAAAATACCCAGAACTGGTGTCATGTGATGGATGAAAATTTCAGGCTCAGTGTTGGAGGAGGAAGGTGATAGTAGAAGTCCAAGAAGATAGAGGCCAACCTGTCCCTAAATGAGCTAGAGTCAGTAAGACATCTTGAACAAGGGGACACTATCCTTACTGATGTCTGACTCATGCTGAGCCTCCAGGACAAGCTATAAGAAGTAGACATGTGTCAGGAACTGTGGAGGAGTGACATAATGGTGCTGGGATTGAACAGAGTGGAGGGTAGCTACTATAGAAGATGAGATGCAGGCAGGTGGTCAGGGATATCAGAGGAAATAGGACATGATAGAAATAAACAACCATAATAGTTGCAGGCTCAAGAACTCTGAAGTGTGGGAGACACATAGAAAGGAATATTGGGGTGGGGATATTGTGCTATTACTGTATTACTGTATGGAGGAATCTATTAGAGCCTTTAATACAGGTTCGTGTGCAAGTAGATGCATGGGCATCAACTCGGGGTAATGGAAGATGAAGATGATCACCTAAGTCATGAAGAGAGCCAATGAAGGTCACTGTTCTTTAACTGAAGCTCCAATTTCTTTTCAGGCTGGGTCTCCTCTCTCCACAAAAAACAATAGCTAATAGTTGAAGTTTGTTCTCTCTGACCAACCCTGTACTATCCTGGGTGAGGTCTTTGTATTATCCTCACTTCATAGTAAATGAAACAAAAGTTGAGAGAGATCATGTAACTCAGCTATAAAGTAAATCAAAGGCAGATCTAGGATTAAAGTTTGTTTTTCTAACTCTAAAGTCCCAGTTCTTAACCACTAGCTGGGCAGCTTGCCCTGGAATGTCAAGTAAGATGGTAACAAGTGTGTTCACCCACTGAGTAGCCCCCTTCACAGATTACTGATGTTAACAAATTAACTTTCTTAGTTTGCATGACTGATGAGGTTATTTTTAAAATGCAACCATCTACATATGCAAATTCACAAATTGAAAAGGGCAAGTTGCACTATTCACCTTAACAAGAGAAGCAATTCTGAATATTGTTTAACTGGAGTGGGGGATGGTGGAAGTTTTTCAAGTAAATTTCATAAATCTAGGAAGAAGCAGATGACTCATGCAAGAA